>NW_027394277.1:8043702-8137132 GCF_049309525.1 Garra rufa
TAAAATGGGATCAGATTTAACTGTGAGAGATGACTAGTGGTTAAAAGAATGAGACATAAAAGAAGATTGGTTTAAATAGATTTGGTTTATTTACAAGGTTCACATAAAAGACTTTAAAACAACACGATAAAACGAGGTAAACGCTGTTAAAAGAATACAGTTCATTTGTCCATACCCTAAAAACAGTCCAAGAATCCCAGTGTGTTGATAAGTCCAATGTGAGTGTCCACCGGTGTATATACAATCCACAGAAAGTGTAATCCAAAGTTTGCAGGTGGTGAATGGAAAGGTGAGCTCTAAAATTAGCAACTCCTCAATCCAACAGTTTGGTGACTGTCCTTTGTTTGTCATGCTGCTCTCTTATACAGTTGTACTTCCTGCTTCCTGTCATGTGTCTAGTCACATGGCAGGCCAACCATCCATTTTTTAAAGACACACACTCACTTAAAATGTTAAGAGTAATAAAATGGCCTAAAAAACATGTAAAACACTTAAAACTCTATAATACATTTAAATGATTGTAATAAATAGAGCGGTAAAACACGTCTTTCTAAAAGCCAGCATATTATATAAATAGTGAAGAAAAGGCAAAAGCTTACAGCACCTGGTATTCCCAGGCGGTCTCCCATCCAAGTACTAAGCAGGCCCGACGCTGCTTAGCTTCCGAGATCAGACGAGATCGGGCGCTCTCAGCGCGGTATGGCCGTAAGCGAGGGCTGCTCCAAAAAGTGGGCCATTTAAAGATCAGCCTCCGTAAAAGCCAGCATATTATATAAATAGTGAAGAAAAGGCAAAAGCTTACAGCACCTGGTATTGCCAGGCGGTCTCCCATCCAAGTGTAACAATCGGCCTTATCAGCCGAGTTACAAGACTAAAATGGGGTCAGATTTAACTGTGAGAGATGACTAGTGGTTAAAAGAATGAGACATAAAAGAAGATTGGTTTAAATAGATTTGGTTTATTTACAAGGTTCACATAAAAGACTTTAAAACAACACGATAAAACGAGGTAAACGCTGTTAAAAGAATACAGTTCATTTGTCCATACCCTAAAAACAGTCCAAGAATCCCAGTGTGTTGATAAGTCCAATGTGAGTGTCCACCGGTGTATATACAATCCACAGAAAGTGTAATCCAAAGTTTGCAGGTGGTGAATGGAAAGGTGAGCTCTAAAATGAGCAACTCCTCAATCCAACAGTTTGGTGACTGTCCTTTGTTTGTCATGCTGCTCTCTTATACAGTTGTACTTCCTGCTTCCTGTCATGTGTCTAGTCACATGGCAGGCCAACCATCCATTTTTTAAAGACACACACTCACTTAAAATGTTAAGAGTAATAAAATGGCCTAAAAAACATGTAAAACACTTAAAACTCTATAATACATTTAAATGATTGTAATAAATAGAGCGGTAAAACACGTCTTTCTAAAAGCCAGCATATTATATAAATAGTGAAGAAAAGGCAAAAGCTTACAGCACCTGGTATTCCCAGGCGGTCTCCCATCCAAGTACTAAGCAGGCCCGACGCTGCTTAGCTTCCGAGATCAGACGAGATCGGGCGCTCTCAGCGCGGTATGGCCGTAAGCGAGGGCTGCTCCAAAAAGTGGGCTATTTAAAGATCAGCCTCCGTAAAAGCCAGCATATTATATAAATAGTGAAGAAAAGGCAAAAGCTTACAGCACCTGGTATTCCCAGGCGGTCTCCCATCCAAGTACTAAGCAGGCCCGACGCTGCTTAGCTTCCGAGATCAGACGAGATCGGGCGCTCTCAGCGCGGTATGGCCGTAAGCGAGGGCTGCTCCAAAAAGTGGGCTATTTAAAGATCAGCCTCCGTAAAAGCCAGCATATTATATAAATAGTGAAGAAAAGGCAAAAGCTTACAGCACCTGGTATTCCCAGGCGGTCTCCCATCCAAGTGTAACAATCGGCCTTATCAGCCGAGTTACAAGACTAAAATGGGATCAGATTTAACTGTGAGAGATGACTAGTGGTTAAAAGAATGAGACATAAAAGAAGATTGGTTTAAATAGATTTGGTTTATTTACAAGGTTCACATAAAAGACTTTAAAACAACACGATAAAACGAGGTAAACGCTGTTAAAAGAATACAGTTCATTTGTCCATACCCTAAAAACAGTCCAAGAATCCCAGTGTGTTGATAAGTCCAATGTGAGTGTCCACCGGTGTATATACAATCCACAGAAAGTGTAATCCAAAGTTTGCAGGTGGTGAATGGAAAGGTGAGCTCTAAAATTAGCAACTCCTCAATCCAACAGTTTGGTGACTGTCCTTTGTTTGTCATGCTGCTCTCTTATACAGTTGTACTTCCTGCTTCCTGTCATGTGTCTAGTCACATGGCAGGCCAACCATCCATTTTTTAAAGACACACACTCACTTAAAATGTTAAGAGTAATAAAATGGCCTAAAAAACATGTAAAACACTTAAAACTCTATAATACATTTAAATGATTGTAATAAATAGAGCGGTAAAACACGTCTTTCTAAAAGCCAGCATATTATATAAATAGTGAAGAAAAGGCAAAAGCTTACAGCACCTGGTATTCCCAGGCGGTCTCCCATCCAAGTACTAAGCAGGCCCGACGCTGCTTAGCTTCCGAGATCAGACGAGATCGGGCGCTCTCAGCGCGGTATGGCCGTAAGCGAGGGCTGCTCCAAAAAGTGGGCTATTTAAAGATCAGCCTCCGTAAAAGCCAGCATATTATATAAATAGTGAAGAAAAGGCAAAAGCTTACAGCACCTGGTAGTCCCAGGCGGTCTCCCATCCAAGTACTAAGCAGGCCCGACGCTGCTTAGCTTCCGAGATCAGACGAGATCGGGCGCTCTCAGCGCGGTATGGCCGTAAGCGAGGGCTGCTCCAAAAAGTGGGCTATTTAAAGATCAGCCTCCGTAAAAGCCAGCATATTATATAAATAGTGAAGAAAAGGCAAAAGCTTACAGCACCTGGTATTCCCAGGCGGTCTCCCATCCAAGTGTAACAATCGGCCTTATCAGCCGAGTTACAAGACTAAAATGGGATCAGATTTAACTGTGAGAGATGACTAGTGGTTAAAAGAATGAGACATAAAAGAAGATTGGTTTAAATAGATTTGGTTTATTTACAAGGTTCACATAAAAGACTTTAAAACAACACGATAAAACGAGGTAAACGCTGTTAAAAGAATACAGTTCATTTGTCCATACCCTAAAAACAGTCCAAGAATCCCAGTGTGTTGATAAGTCCAATGTGAGTGTCCACCGGTGTATATACAATCCACAGAAAGTGTAATCCAAAGTTTGCAGGTGGTGAATGGAAAGGTGAGCTCTAAAATGAGCAACTCCTCAATCCAACAGTTTGGTGACTGTCCTTTGTTTGTCATGCTGCTCTCTTATACAGTTGTACTTCCTGCTTCCTGTCATGTGTCTAGTCACATGGCAGGCCAACCATCCATTTTTTAAAGACACACACTCACTTAAAATGTTAAGAGTAATAAAATGGCCTAAAAAACATGTAAAACACTTAAAACTCTATAATACATTTAAATGATTGTAATAAATAGAGCGGTAAAACACGTCTTTCTAAAAGCCAGCATATTATATAAATAGTGAAGAAAAGGCAAAAGCTTACAGCACCTGGTATTCCCAGGCGGTCTCCCATCCAAGTACTAAGCAGGCCCGACGCTGCTTAGCTTCCGAGATCAGACGAGATCGGGCGCTCTCAGCGCGGTATGGCCGTAAGCGAGGGCTGCTCCAAAAAGTGGGCTATTTAAAGATCAGCCTCCGTAAAAGCCAGCATATTATATAAATAGTGAAGAAAAGGCAAAAGCTTACAGCACCTGGTATTCCCAGGCGGTCTCCCATCCAAGTACTAAGCAGGCCCGACGCTGCTTAGCTTCCGAGATCAGACGAGATCGGGCGCTCTCAGCGCGGTATGGCCGTAAGCGAGGGCTGCTCCAAAAAGTGGGCTATTTAAAGATCAGCCTCCGTAAAAGCCAGCATATTATATAAATAGTGAAGAAAAGGCAAAAGCTTACAGCACCTGGTATTCCCAGGCGGTCTCCCATCCAAGTACTAAGCAGGCCCGACGCTGCTTAGCTTCCGAGATCAGACGAGATCGGGCGCTCTCAGCGCGGTATGGCCGTAAGCGAGGGCTGCTCCAAAAAGTGGGCTATTTAAAGATCAGCCTCCGTAAAAGCCAGCATATTATATAAATAGTGAAGAAAAGGCAAAAGCTTACAGCACCTGGTATTCCCAGGCGGTCTCCCATCCAAGTGTAACAATCGGCCTTATCAGCCGAGTTACAAGACTAAAATGGGATCAGATTTAACTGTGAGAGATGACTAGTGGTTAAAAGAATGAGACATAAAAGAAGATTGGTTTAAATAGATTTGGTTTATTTACAAGGTTCACATAAAAGACTTTAAAACAACACGATAAAACGAGGTAAACGCTGTTAAAAGAATACAGTTCATTTGTCCATACCCTAAAAACAGTCCAAGAATCCCAGTGTGTTGATAAGTCCAATGTGAGTGTCCACCGGTGTATATACAATCCACAGAAAGTGTAATCCAAAGTTTGCAGGTGGTGAATGGAAAGGTGAGCTCTAAAATTAGCAACTCCTCAATCCAACAGTTTGGTGACTGTCCTTTGTTTGTCATGCTGCTCTCTTATACAGTTGTACTTCCTGCTTCCTGTCATGTGTCTAGTCACATGGCAGGCCAACCATCCATTTTTTAAAGACACACACTCACTTAAAATGTTAAGAGTAATAAAATGGCCTAAAAAACATGTAAAACACTTAAAACTCTATAATACATTTAAATGATTGTAATAAATAGAGCGGTAAAACACGTCTTTCTAAAAGCCAGCATATTATATAAATAGTGAAGAAAAGGCAAAAGCTTACAGCACCTGGTATTCCCAGGCGGTCTCCCATCCAAGTACTAAGCAGGCCCGACGCTGCTTAGCTTCCGAGATCAGACGAGATCGGGCGCTCTCAGCGCGGTATGGCCGTAAGCGAGGGCTGCTCCAAAAAGTGGGCTATTTAAAGATCAGCCTCCGTAAAAGCCAGCATATTATATAAATAGTGAAGAAAAGGCAAAAGCTTACAGCACCTGGTATTCCCAGGCGGTCTCCCATCCAAGTACTAAGCAGGCCCGACGCTGCTTAGCTTCCGAGATCAGACGAGATCGGGCGCTCTCAGCGCGGTATGGCCGTAAGCGAGGGCTGCTCCAAAAAGTGGGCTATTTAAAGATCAGCCTCCGTAAAAGCCAGCATATTATATAAATAGTGAAGAAAAGGCAAAAGCTTACAGCACCTGGTATTCCCAGGCGGTCTCCCATCCAAGTGTAACAATCGGCCTTATCAGCCGAGTTACAAGACTAAAATGGGATCAGATTTAACTGTGAGAGATGACTAGTGGTTAAAAGAATGAGACATAAAAGAAGATTGGTTTAAATAGATTTGGTTTATTTACAAGGTTCACATAAAAGACTTTAAAACAACACGATAAAACGAGGTAAACGCTGTTAAAAGAATACAGTTCATTTGTCCATACCCTAAAAACAGTCCAAGAATCCCAGTGTGTTGATAAGTCCAATGTGAGTGTCCACCGGTGTATATACAATCCACAGAAAGTGTAATCCAAAGTTTGCAGGTGGTGAATGGAAAGGTGAGCTCTAAAATGAGCAACTCCTCAATCCAACAGTTTGGTGACTGTCCTTTGTTTGTCATGCTGCTCTCTTATACAGTTGTACTTCCTGCTTCCTGTCATGTGTCTAGTCACATGGCAGGCCAACCATCCATTTTTTAAAGACACACACTCACTTAAAATGTTAAGAGTAATAAAATGGCCTAAAAAACATGTAAAACACTTAAAACTCTATAATACATTTAAATGATTGTAATAAATAGAGCGGTAAAACACGTCTTTCTAAAAGCCAGCATATTATATAAATAGTGAAGAAAAGGCAAAAGCTTACAGCACCTGGTATTCCCAGGCGGTCTCCCATCCAAGTACTAAGCAGGCCCGACGCTGCTTAGCTTCCGAGATCAGACGAGATCGGGCGCTCTCAGCGCGGTATGGCCGTAAGCGAGGGCTGCTCCAAAAAGTGGGCTATTTAAAGATCAGCCTCCGTAAAAGCCAGCATATTATATAAATAGTGAAGAAAAGGCAAAAGCTTACAGCACCTGGTATTCCCAGGCGGTCTCCCATCCAAGTACTAAGCAGGCCCGACGCTGCTTAGCTTCCGAGATCAGACGAGATCGGGCGCTCTCAGCGCGGTATGGCCGTAAGCGAGGGCTGCTCCAAAAAGTGGGCTATTTAAAGATCAGCCTCCGTAAAAGCCAGCATATTATATAAATAGTGAAGAAAAGGCAAAAGCTTACAGCACCTGGTATTCCCAGGCGGTCTCCCATCCAAGTACTAAGCAGGCCCGACGCTGCTTAGCTTCCGAGATCAGACGAGATCGGGCGCTCTCAGCGCGGTATGGCCGTAAGCGAGGGCTGCTCCAAAAAGTGGGCTATTTAAAGATCAGCCTCCGTAAAAGCCAGCATATTATATAAATAGTGAAGAAAAGGCAAAAGCTTACAGCACCTGGTATTCCCAGGCGGTCTCCCATCCAAGTGTAACAATCGGCCTTATCAGCCGAGTTACAAGACTAAAATGGGATCAGATTTAACTGTGAGAGATGACTAGTGGTTAAAAGAATGAGACATAAAAGAAGATTGGTTTAAATAGATTTGGTTTATTTACAAGGTTCACATAAAAGACTTTAAAACAACACGATAAAACGAGGTAAACGCTGTTAAAAGAATACAGTTCATTTGTCCATACCCTAAAAACAGTCCAAGAATCCCAGTGTGTTGATAAGTCCAATGTGAGTGTCCACCGGTGTATATACAATCCACAGAAAGTGTAATCCAAAGTTTGCAGGTGGTGAATGGAAAGGTGAGCTCTAAAATTAGCAACTCCTCAATCCAACAGTTTGGTGACTGTCCTTTGTTTGTCATGCTGCTCTCTTATACAGTTGTACTTCCTGCTTCCTGTCATGTGTCTAGTCACATGGCAGGCCAACCATCCATTTTTTAAAGACACACACTCACTTAAAATGTTAAGAGTAATAAAATGGCCTAAAAAACATGTAAAACACTTAAAACTCTATAATACATTTAAATGATTGTAATAAATAGAGCGGTAAAACACGTCTTTCTAAAAGCCAGCATATTATATAAATAGTGAAGAAAAGGCAAAAGCTTACAGCACCTGGTATTCCCAGGCGGTCTCCCATCCAAGTACTAAGCAGGCCCGACGCTGCTTAGCTTCCGAGATCAGACGAGATCGGGCGCTCTCAGCGCGGTATGGCCGTAAGCGAGGGCTGCTCCAAAAAGTGGGCTATTTAAAGATCAGCCTCCGTAAAAGCCAGCATATTATATAAATAGTGAAGAAAAGGCAAAAGCTTACAGCACCTGGTATTCCCAGGCGGTCTCCCATCCAAGTGTAACAATCGGCCTTATCAGCCGAGTTACAAGACTAAAATGGGATCAGATTTAACTGTGAGAGATGACTAGTGGTTAAAAGAATGAGACATAAAAGAAGATTGGTTTAAATAGATTTGGTTTATTTACAAGGTTCACATAAAAGACTTTAAAACAACACGATAAAACGAGGTAAACGCTGTTAAAAGAATACAGTTCATTTGTCCATACCCTAAAAACAGTCCAAGAATCCCAGTGTGTTGATAAGTCCAATGTGAGTGTCCACCGGTGTATATACAATCCACAGAAAGTGTAATCCAAAGTTTGCAGGTGGTGAATGGAAAGGTGAGCTCTAAAATTAGCAACTCCTCAATCCAACAGTTTGGTGACTGTCCTTTGTTTGTCATGCTGCTCTCTTATACAGTTGTACTTCCTGCTTCCTGTCATGTGTCTAGTCACATGGCAGGCCAACCATCCATTTTTTAAAGACACACACTCACTTAAAATGTTAAGAGTAATAAAATGGCCTAAAAAACATGTAAAACACTTAAAACTCTATAATACATTTAAATGATTGTAATAAATAGAGCGGTAAAACACGTCTTTCTAAAAGCCAGCATATTATATAAATAGTGAAGAAAAGGCAAAAGCTTACAGCACCTGGTATTCCCAGGCGGTCTCCCATCCAAGTACTAAGCAGGCCCGACGCTGCTTAGCTTCCGAGATCAGACGAGATCGGGCGCTCTCAGCGCGGTATGGCCGTAAGCGAGGGCTGCTCCAAAAAGTGGGCTATTTAAAGATCAGCCTCCGTAAAAGCCAGCATATTATATAAATAGTGAAGAAAAGGCAAAAGCTTACAGCACCTGGTATTCCCAGGCGGTCTCCCATCCAAGTACTAAGCAGGCCCGACGCTGCTTAGCTTCCGAGATCAGACGAGATCGGGCGCTCTCAGCGCGGTATGGCCGTAAGCGAGGGCTGCTCCAAAAAGTGGGCTATTTAAAGATCAGCCTCCGTAAAAGCCAGCATATTATATAAATAGTGAAGAAAAGGCAAAAGCTTACAGCACCTGGTATTCCCAGGCGGTCTCCCATCCAAGTGTAACAATCGGCCTTATCAGCCGAGTTACAAGACTAAAATGGGATCAGATTTAACTGTGAGAGATGACTAGTGGTTAAAAGAATGAGACATAAAAGAAGATTGGTTTAAATAGATTTGGTTTATTTACAAGGTTCACATAAAAGACTTTAAAACAACACGATAAAACGAGGTAAACGCTGTTAAAAGAATACAGTTCATTTGTCCATACCCTAAAAACAGTCCAAGAATCCCAGTGTGTTGATAAGTCCAATGTGAGTGTCCACCGGTGTATATACAATCCACAGAAAGTGTAATCCAAAGTTTGCAGGTGGTGAATGGAAAGGTGAGCTCTAAAATTAGCAACTCCTCAATCCAACAGTTTGGTGACTGTCCTTTGTTTGTCATGCTGCTCTCTTATACAGTTGTACTTCCTGCTTCCTGTCATGTGTCTAGTCACATGGCAGGCCAACCATCCATTTTTTAAAGACACACACTCACTTAAAATGTTAAGAGTAATAAAATGGCCTAAAAAACATGTAAAACACTTAAAACTCTATAATACATTTAAATGATTGTAATAAATAGAGCGGTAAAACACGTCTTTCTAAAAGCCAGCATATTATATAAATAGTGAAGAAAAGGCAAAAGCTTACAGCACCTGGTATTCCCAGGCGGTCTCCCATCCAAGTACTAAGCAGGCCCGACGCTGCTTAGCTTCCGAGATCAGACGAGATCGGGCGCTCTCAGCGCGGTATGGCCGTAAGCGAGGGCTGCTCCAAAAAGTGGGCTATTTAAAGATCAGCCTCCGTAAAAGCCAGCATATTATATAAATAGTGAAGAAAAGGCAAAAGCTTACAGCACCTGGTATTGCCAGGCGGTCTCCCATCCAAGTGTAACAATCGGCCTTATCAGCCGAGTTACAAGACTAAAATGGGGTCAGATTTAACTGTGAGAGATGACTAGTGGTTAAAAGAATGAGACATAAAAGAAGATTGGTTTAAATAGATTTGGTTTATTTACAAGGTTCACATAAAAGACTTTAAAACAACACGATAAAACGAGGTAAACGCTGTTAAAAGAATACAGTTCATTTGTCCATACCCTAAAAACAGTCCAAAAATCCCAGTGTGTTGATAAGTCCAATGTGAGTGTCCACCGGTGTATATACAATCCACAGAAAGTGTAATCCAAAGTTTGCAGGTGGTGAATGGAAAGGTGAGCTCTAAAATTAGCAACTCCTCAATCCAACAGTTTGGTGACTGTCCTTTGTTTGTCATGCTGCTCTCTTATACAGTTGTACTTCCTGCTTCCTGTCATGTGTCTAGTCACATGGCAGGCCAACCATCCATTTTTTAAAGACACACACTCACTTAAAATGTTAAGAGTAATAAAATGGCCTAAAAAACATGTAAAACACTTAAAACTCTATAATACATTTAAATGATTGTAATAAATAGAGCGGTAAAACACGTCTTTCTAAAAGCCAGCATATTATATAAATAGTGAAGAAAAGGCAAAAGCTTACAGCACCTGGTATTCCCAGGCGGTCTCCCATCCAAGTACTAAGCAGGCCCGACGCTGCTTAGCTTCCGAGATCAGACGAGATCGGGCGCTCTCAGCGCGGTATGGCCGTAAACGAGGGCTGCTCCAAAAAGTGGGCTATTTAAAGATCAGCCTCCGTAAAAGCCAGCATATTATATAAATAGTGAAGAAAAGGCAAAAGCTTACAGCACCTGGTATTCCCAGGCGGTCTCCCATCCAAGTACTAAGCAGGCCCGACACTGCTTAGCTTCCGAGATCAGACGAGATCGGGCGCTCTCAGCGCGGTATGGCCGTAAGCGAGGGCTGCTCCAAAAAGTGGGCTATTTAAAGATCAGCCTCCGTAAAAGCCAGCATATTATATAAATAGTGAAGAAAAGGCAAAAGCTTACAGCACCTGGTATTCCCAGGCGGTCTCCCATCCAAGTACTAAGCAGGCCCGACGCTGCTTAGCTTCCGAGATCAGACGAGATCGGGCGCTCTCAGCGCGGTATGGCCGTAAGCGAGGGCTGCTCCAAAAAGTGGGCTATTTAAAGATCAGCCTCCGTAAAAGCCAGCATATTATATAAATAGTGAAGAAAAGGCAAAAGCTTACAGCACCTGGTATTCCCAGGCGGTCTCCCATCCAAGTGTAACAATCGGCCTTATCAGCCGAGTTACAAGACTAAAATGGGATCAGATTTAACTGTGAGAGATGACTAGTGGTTAAAAGAATGAGACATAAAAGAAGATTGGTTTAAATAGATTTGGTTTATTTACAAGGTTCACATAAAAGACTTTAAAACAACACGATAAAACGAGGTAAACGCTGTTAAAAGAATACAGTTCATTTGTCCATACCCTAAAAACAGTCCAAGAATCCCAGTGTGTTGATAAGTCCAATGTGAGTGTCCACCGGTGTATATACAATCCACAGAAAGTGTAATCCAAAGTTTGCAGGTGGTGAATGGAAAGGTGAGCTCTAAAATTAGCAACTCCTCAATCCAACAGTTTGGTGACTGTCCTTTGTTTGTCATGCTGCTCTCTTATACAGTTGTACTTCCTGCTTCCTGTCATGTGTCTAGTCACATGGCAGGCCAACCATCCATTTTTTAAAGACACACACTCACTTAAAATGTTAAGAGTAATAAAATGGCCTAAAAAACATGTAAAACACTTAAAACTCTATAATACATTTAAATGATTGTAATAAATAGAGCGGTAAAACACGTCTTTCTAAAAGCCAGCATATTATATAAATAGTGAAGAAAAGGCAAAAGCTTACAGCACCTGGTATTCCCAGGCGGTCTCCCATCCAAGTACTAAGCAGGCCCGACGCTGCTTAGCTTCCGAGATCAGACGAGATCGGGCGCTCTCAGCGCGGTATGGCCGTAAGCGAGGGCTGCTCCAAAAAGTGGGCCATTTAAAGATCAGCCTCCGTAAAAGCCAGCATATTATATAAATAGTGAAGAAAAGGCAAAAGCTTACAGCACCTGGTATTGCCAGGCGGTCTCCCATCCAAGTGTAACAATCGGCCTTATCAGCCGAGTTACAAGACTAAAATGGGGTCAGATTTAACTGTGAGAGATGACTAGTGGTTAAAAGAATGAGACATAAAAGAAGATTGGTTTAAATAGATTTGGTTTATTTACAAGGTTCACATAAAAGACTTTAAAACAACACGATAAAACGAGGTAAACGCTGTTAAAAGAATACAGTTCATTTGTCCATACCCTAAAAACAGTCCAAGAATCCCAGTGTGTTGATAAGTCCAATGTGAGTGTCCACCGGTGTATATACAATCCACAGAAAGTGTAATCCAAAGTTTGCAGGTGGTGAATGGAAAGGTGAGCTCTAAAATGAGCAACTCCTCAATCCAACAGTTTGGTGACTGTCCTTTGTTTGTCATGCTGCTCTCTTATACAGTTGTACTTCCTGCTTCCTGTCATGTGTCTAGTCACATGGCAGGCCAACCATCCATTTTTTAAAGACACACACTCACTTAAAATGTTAAGAGTAATAAAATGGCCTAAAAAACATGTAAAACACTTAAAACTCTATAATACATTTAAATGATTGTAATAAATAGAGCGGTAAAACACGTCTTTCTAAAAGCCAGCATATTATATAAATAGTGAAGAAAAGGCAAAAGCTTACAGCACCTGGTATTCCCAGGCGGTCTCCCATCCAAGTACTAAGCAGGCCCGACGCTGCTTAGCTTCCGAGATCAGACGAGATCGGGCGCTCTTTTTTTTTTTTTTTTTTTTTTTATTGTACAAAAATCATTATATATTTGAATACACATTGAATACACAAATCAATAATACATTTTCATTACTACTGAAGAAGAACCCAATACACAACAAAACCGTTATCACCAATTTCCGAGTATTTAGCATTGTTCGTAAATAAACATTCGTAAATATTACATGACACAAGCATCTTTTTAACCCAATCATAACAACAAATAAAAGCCTAAAAGCTAAACCAACAAAAGTTCATCTTCCCCTGGCATGTAAAAGTGCATATTTTTTAAAATACATATGACATCTTTTGTGAAAATTTCATAAAAATCTCCCATAATATTTTCTGATTTAAAATAACTGTACAGCATTTTGACATGATCTTCTGCCATCCATTTAAAAAGAAACCAAAGGTTTAAAACAAAATCTCTGTTTTTCGCTATATTCCTTCTTTTCCATATAGCTTTTTTTGCCACAATTAAAAACAAATTAATGAGTTTCTTGTTTGGTTTATTCTCTGCTATTCCCAACATAAACATTCTACTCCAATTAAAATCCTCTTCGTTACCTCTTAAATCTTTGATTAGTTTCTTAAATTCGTTAAAAAATGGGATCAACTCCTTACAGAATAAAAACAAATGTAAAATTCCCTCATCTTCTGTTTTACAAACTTTGCATTGAGCATTTGTTTCTTTCTGCATAGCACACAATCTCATTTCCGTAAAAATCACATTTTGTCTAATAAAATAATCAAAACATTCTAGATCTACATCCAACCATTTCCATGCCATATGCTTCCAGATATCTTTTTCTTCAATTTCGTTAAAATGCCTTATCCAGAATTGATTGGCAACAGGTTTTTTAAAAATTCTTTTCATAAAAAAACCATAAAACATTTTAACAGTACCCAAATTAAAATTCACCAACTTGTCTTTACATTTTAAAAACACATTCATTTTGTTCTCCTTTTCTTCCCTCTTGTTAAGATCATCCAGCCATTCTCCAGGGATTGCTTTTTTTACCTCTTCGTATTGTCTTTTTAAAAACATTACATTAAAATCCTCCTTCCCCTCCCCCATCGCATCTATAATCACTTGAAGTGGTAAAAATCCCTCTTTATATTCCCATAAAACATCCCTTACCTTCACAATCCCCACTTGCAACCATTTCTTAAAATAGAGGTCATGCTCTTGTATCTTTACTTTTCCATTTAAAAACAGAGGTTGATTTAAAATCCTTTCCCTCCCCTCTGGATTAAAATCCACCTCTGTTAAAAAAAGCCTCCAAGCATTTAAAACCTCTTTATAAAACTGTGGGATCCCCTCCATCATCCAATTCTTCAGCTTCATCCATAAAATGTCTTCCCCTAAATTAAAATTCCCACATTTGTTTAAATAGAAGCTCATTATTTTCTTCCACTCTGCATTGTTCGTGTCATCCAAATATTTCCTTACCACTTTTACCCTCATGCTTTTCATTTTTTGCTCTACGTCGACCAACCCCATTCCTCCCTCTTCTGGTTTCCCTATCAATGTAAGATATGCAATTCTTGGAGGCTTTTTGTCCCATAGAAATTCTAAAACACTTTTCTTTATTCTCTTCAAAACCCAATCTGGCAATGGCATGACATGTAAATTGTACCACATTTTGGATAACATTAACATATTTACAATTAAAATTTTCCCTTTCAAACTTAAAGATCTGTTTCTCCAAAAAATAAGTCTTCTTTCCATCCCTCCTACCGTCTCTTCCCACATATTGTCAATTGCCTCCTTTTCATTCCTTGCTAATATTGCCCCTAAAATCTTCATTTCTTGAACCTCCTTAAACCTAAAAAGCCCCGTTAAAATCTCGGCCCTTCCAAACTTCATATATACAGTTTTTTCTTCATTTATTTTTGCACCTGAACCCTCACAATAAAATGTTGTTTTCTCTATCACTCTTTTAACACTTTCTATATTTTCAACCACAACTGTCGTGTCATCAGCGTATTGAAATATTTGTGTTAACTCTTTTCCCTCTTCCATTTTTATTCCATTTATTCTTTTTTCTCTGTTTATTAAAAGCCCTAAAGGTTCTGCCACCAAAGAGTACAACTGTGCTGACAATGGACACCCTTGTCTTATAGATCTTGAAACTTTAAAAGGTTGAGTTAAAAATCCATTGCATTTTACTTTTGTTAAAATATCCCTGTATAAAATTGAGATCCATTTTATAAAATTATCTCCAAAACCAAATTCTTTTAAAATCGCAAATAAAAACCCATGTTCGACTCTGTCGAACGCCTTTTCAAAGTCCATACTTATAATGTATGCGCTCCTTTCTTTTTCTTTTATATAACCCACTATATCTCTTATGCTGCTTGTAATGTCTGCTATATCCCTCCCCTTTACTCCATATGCTTGGTTGGTTTCTATTATATTTGGCATGACTTTTTTTAACCTATTCGCTAAGACCTTTGCTAAAATTTTTAAATCAGTGTTTAACATTGTAATGGGTCTAAAATTCTTCAGTTCATTTTTGTCTCCCTTTTTCTTGTATATTATTTTCATTAATCCTAGCCCCATTTTTGGGTTTACTCTTTCTTTTTTGAACACTTCTTCATAAATTTCATTTAAAATCCCAACTACCTTTTCTTTAAAAACTTTGTAAAACTCGCTTCCAATACCATCTATTCCAGGGCTTTTCTTCACTCTTAATTGATTTATGGCTTGTTTAATTTCTTCTGTTGTTATTTCGCTTTCACAATCCTTTTTATCCTCCTCACCAACTTTCCTTGCTATTTGTTGTAATAAAATCTTCCGTTTTTCCTCATCTCCTCCCTCTGACTTAAACAATTCCTCATAATATGTTTTCACTTCTTTTAAAATCCTCTCTGTATCTGACACCACTTTCCCATCCTTACTTTTAAGTTCTTTAATTATTTCCGCTTTCCCCCTGCTTTTCTCAAGATTAAAAAAGAATCTGTTACATTTTTCTCCTTCCACCATGTATTTTGCTTTGCTTCTTAACATCGCCCCTTTGCATTTCTCCTCTTCTATTTTTCCCAATGTATTTTCAAATTGAATTACTTTTTGTACATTTACTTCATTTTTATTTAACTCCTCTTTTAATGTTCTCCTTACTTCTTTCTCCTTAGTTCTTTTAACCTTTTGTAACAAATTACAGTAGTTTATTGAATATTTCTTTATCTGATACTTTACGTTTTCCCACCATTGCCTTTTGTCTTCCATATACATCAGATCTTTTTTCCTCTCATCTAATATATTTTCAATCTCTTTTTTAAAACTTTCATTTTTTAAAACATCAGTGTTTAAGATCCACACTCCAGGTCCCTTCGTTTCTCTTTTAAAATCCATCACCATTAAAACCATTTTGTGATCGCTTAAGGTTGTGTCTTTATAAACTATTCTGTCAATAAAACATTCCAGATTTCTAGTACTTAAGAAATAATCTATTCTGGTTTGGCACATAAAATTCCCCACCAACTGTCTTCTTGAAAATTCCTTCTTTTTCTCGTTTCTTTCCCTCCACACATCAATCATATTTTTCTCTTCCATCAACGACTTTAGTTCTTTTCTGCCCCCATCCGTTTTAAAAACCATCCCGT
Source organism: Garra rufa (assembly GCF_049309525.1). NCBI lineage: Eukaryota > Metazoa > Chordata > Actinopteri > Cypriniformes > Cyprinidae > Garra > Garra rufa. The sequence goes on from NW_027394277.1 coordinate 8,059,620, forward strand.
TTGCCATATCCATTTTGCTAAAAACTGTGTTAAAATCCCCTGCAATCACCACCTTCCCCCATTTTTCAATTACATCGGCTAAAACATTAAAATACATTTTCTTTTCTTTTTCTTCATTCGGAGCATGCACGTTCCCTAAAATAAAATTTTCTTCCTCCATCACCATTTCTACAACCATACATTTTCCTTTTTTATCACTATACAAATGCTTTGTCTTGATACCTCTGTCTTTTCTTATTAAAATCGCCATTCCTCCTCCAATTTTTCCTTCTCCGTTATTAAAGAGTAATTCCCCTTCCCATCTTTTTTTAAAATCCTCCATACGATTCTCTTTCCAGTTTGTCTCTTGCAATAAAATCACATCCTCATTTTTACACAGTTCCTTCATCTTTTCAAATTTAAAACCATTCATTAGTCCTCTAGCATTAAAAGTCACAATTTTCAACACCATAAAATAAACTAAAAGCCATAAAGTCCCCATTTTGTCAGCTCATGGCCTCCCCTTCCTTTCCAGTATCTCCACTGTCCTGTTTCTCCTCACATGTTTGTTTTAAAACTTTCCTTTTGGCTTTCTCTAGATTTGGTGTTACCTTAGTTCTTCTTCTTCTTTTATTTGATATTCCCATGGTGCCGCCATCATCAATGTTTTCGCTGTCTCTGTCCACTCTCCCTTCCTCGTTGACCTGCTCCTCTGACTCTTCCAATTCTGTTTGCAAATCCTCCGTCGTCTCCATCAGTGTCTCTGTTTCGTCGTTGTCCTGCATTACTCCAGTCCTTTCGCTTTCATCGTCAATGTCCGTGCCTGCAATACCCTCTCTTTGTGTTCCTCCCGTGTCCTCGCGTGGCTCCTCTTCATTGTCTCCCTCATGCATCTGCCCGCTCTCCTGGTCATCCTCCTGCTGGTCTCCGAACCAGCACTCGCACTTATTTAGTACGAGCCTGCAGTCCGGGCACCTCACTGCATTACAGTCCCGTGCGAAGTGGCCCCTCTCCTCGCACTTGAAACATTTGAAGTCTGGGCAGTCCTTCATCAGGTGTTCAGGGCTCATACACAGCCTACAGGTTCTCACCTGCTGGCTGTGTATCACCCTGAAATACTGAGGCCCCTCTTCTGTCTCCATTCTCGTGCTATAGGGCAGAGAAGCCACCTCTTTTGGGAATCGCACTCTCACAAATCTCGTTCCATCCTCGATGCGGGTGCCCGGATAAAATCTCCGTTTGATCTGGGAGATGGGAGTTACCCCCCATCCCTCCAGCTTTTGTAGAACCACGTCGTCCTCCAGGTAAGCGGGCAGATGCATGAAAGAGACAACAAATTCTTTATTATTCAACTTTTTAATTTCACATGTCTTTCCTTTTATCATCAATCCATCTGCTAGTTTCTCAATATCTTCTTCTTTCTCCAATGTTATTTCATATTCTCTCATCATTTTTGGTCTTACCGCAAGTATAGTCGTCACGTCCATCTTGTCTGTCAGTGCTTGAATAATGTCTTCTGCTTTCCCATCCTGCACTTCAGTCAGATCAATCACTACGGTTGCTTCTTTAGCGTAAATCCGTTTCTGCTCCTTTTTAGGGTAATCCTTTTCTCGTAGTCTTTTATCCAGTCCATTTTCTGTTTGCTGCCTTTTCTCTCGTGCCAAATCCATATTCATAGAAATTAATCCATCCATTAAAAAAAAAAAAAAAAAAAAGGAACTAACCACCCTCCAGACAGCAAGAATGCTGCTGTTAGGTGGTTTAAAAGTTGACAAAAAACACAAAAAACTAACTTAACGTATTACAACTCACAAAACAAACAAAAATTAAACACAAAATGGAGGAGAGCCTTCCTCTCCCAACTGCTGCCAACCACTTCCTGTTGCTCTCTAGCGCCTCAGGTGGGGGTATGGCCGTAAGCGAGGGCTGTTCCAAAAAGTGGGCTATTTAAAGATCAGCCTCCGTAAAAGCCAGCATATTATATAAATAGTGAAGAAAAGGCAAAAGCTTACAGCACCTGGTATTCCCAGGCGGTCTCCCATCCAAGTACTAAGCAGGCCCGACGCTGCTTAGCTCCCGAGATCAGACGAGATCGGGCGCTCTCAGCGCGGTATGGCCGTAAGCGAGGGCTGCTCCAAAAAGTGGGCTATTTAAAGATCAGCCTCCGTAAAAGCCAGCATATTATATAAATAGTGAAGAAAAGGCAAAAGCTTACAGCACCTGGTATTCCCAGGCGGTCTCCCATCCAAGTGTAACAATCGGCCTTATCAGCCGAGTTACAAGACTAAAATGGGATCAGATTTAACTGTGAGAGATGACTAGTGGTTAAAAGAATGAGACATAAAAGAAGATTGGTTTAAATAGATTTGGTTTATTTACAAGGTTCACATAAAAGACTTTAAAACAACACGATAAAACGAGGTAAACGCTGTTAAAAGAATACAGTTCATTTGTCCATACCCTAAAAACAGTCCAAGAATCCCAGTGTGTTGATAAGTCCAATGTGAGTGTCCACCGGTGTATATACAATCCACAGAAAGTGTAATCCAAAGTTTGCAGGTGGTGAATGGAAAGGTGAGCTCTAAAATGAGCAACTCCTCAATCCAACAGTTTGGTGACTGTCCTTTGTTTGTCATGCTGCTCTCTTATACAGTTGTACTTCCTGCTTCCTGTCATGTGTCTAGTCACATGGCAGGCCAACCATCCATTTTTTAAAGACACACACTCACTTAAAATGTTAAGAGTAATAAAATGGCCTAAAAAACATGTAAAACACTTAAAACTCTATAATACATTTAAATGATTGTAATAAATAGAGCGGTAAAACACGTCTTTCTAAAAGCCAGCATATTATATAAATAGTGAAGAAAAGGCAAAAGCTTACAGCACCTGGTATTCCCAGGCGGTCTCCCATCCAAGTACTAAGCAGGCCCGACGCTGCTTAGCTTCCGAGATCAGACGAGATCGGGCGCTCTCAGCGCGGTATGGCCGTAAGCGAGGGCTGCTCCAAAAAGTGGGCTATTTAAAGATCAGCCTCCGTAAAAGCCAGCATATTATATAAATAGTGAAGAAAAGGCAAAAGCTTACAGCACCTGGTATTCCCAGGCGGTCTCCCATCCAAGTACTAAGCAGGCCCGACGCTGCTTAGCTTCCGAGATCAGACGAGATCGGGCGCTCTCAGCGCGGTATGGCCGTAAGCGAGGGCTGCTCCAAAAAGTGGGCTATTTAAAGATCAGCCTCCGTAAAAGCCAGCATATTATATAAATAGTGAAGAAAAGGCAAAAGCTTACAGCACCTGGTATTCCCAGGCGGTCTCCCATCCAAGTACTAAGCAGGCCCGACGCTGCTTAGCTTCCGAGATCAGACAAGATCGGGCGCTCTCAGCGCGGTATGGCCGTAAGCGAGGGCTGCTCCAAAAAGTGGGCTATTTAAAGATCAGCCTCCGTAAAAGCCAGCATATTATATAAATAGTGAAGAAAAGGCAAAAGCTTACAGCACCTGGTATTCCCAGGCGGTCTCCCATCCAAGTGTAACAATCGGCCTTATCAGCCGAGTTACAAGACTAAAATGGGATCAGATTTAACTGTGAGAGATGACTAGTGGTTAAAAGAATGAGACATAAAAGAAGATTGGTTTAAATAGATTTGGTTTATTTACAAGGTTCACATAAAAGACTTTAAAACAACACGATAAAACGAGGTAAACGCTGTTAAAAGAATACAGTTCATTTGTCCATACCCTAAAAACAGTCCAAGAATCCCAGTGTGTTGATAAGTCCAATGTGAGTGTCCACCGGTGTATATACAATCCACAGAAAGTGTAATCCAAAGTTTGCAGGTGGTGAATGGAAAGGTGAGCTCTAAAATTAGCAACTCCTCAATCCAACAGTTTGGTGACTGTCCTTTGTTTGTCATGCTGCTCTCTTATACAGTTGTACTTCCTGCTTCCTGTCATGTGTCTAGTCACATGGCAGGCCAACCATCCATTTTTTAAAGACACACACTCACTTAAAATGTTAAGAGTAATAAAATGGCCTAAAAAACATGTAAAACACTTAAAACTCTATAATACATTTAAATGATTGTAATAAATAGAGCGGTAAAACACGTCTTTCTAAAAGCCAGCATATTATATAAATAGTGAAGAAAAGGCAAAAGCTTACAGCACCTGGTATTCCCAGGCGGTCTCCCATCCAAGTACTAAGCAGGCCCGACGCTGCTTAGCTTCGGAGATCAGACGAGATCGGGCGCTCTCAGCGCGGTATGGCCGTAAGCGAGGGCTGCTCCAAAAAGTGGGCTATTTAAAGATCAGCCTCCGTAAAAGCCAGCATATTATATAAATAGTGAAGAAAAGGCAAAAGCTTACAGCACCTGGTATTCCCAGGCGGTCTCCCATCCAAGTACTAAGCAGGCCCGACGCTGCTTAGCTTCCGAGATCAGACGAGATCGGGCGCTCTCAGCGCGGTATGGCCGTAAGCGAGGGCTGCTCCAAAAAGTGGGCTATTTAAAGATCAGCCTCCGTAAAAGCCAGCATATTATATAAATAGTGAAGAAAAGGCAAAAGCTTACAGCACCTGGTATTCCCAGGCGGTCTCCCATCCAAGTACTAAGCAGGCCCGACGCTGCTTAGCTTCCGAGATCAGACGAGATCGGGCGCTCTCAGCGCGGTATGGCCGTAAGCGAGGGCTGCTCCAAAAAGTGGGCTATTTAAAGATCAGCCTCCGTAAAAGCCAGCATATTATATAAATAGTGAAGAAAAGGCAAAAGCTTACAGCACCTGGTATTCCCAGGCGGTCTCCCATCCAAGTACTAAGCAGGCCCGACGCTGCTTAGCTTCCGAGATCAGACGAGATCGGGCGCTCTCAGCGCGGTATGGCCGTAAGCGAGGGCTGCTCCAAAAAGTGGGCTATTTAAAGATCAGCCTCCGTAAAAGCCAGCATATTATATAAATAGTGAAGAAAAGGCAAAAGCTTACAGCACCTGGTATTCCCAGGCGGTCTCCCATCCAAGTACTAAGCAGGCCCGACGCTGCTTAGCTTCCGAGATCAGACGAGATCGGGCGCTCTCAGCGCGGTATGGCCGTAAGCGAGGGCTGCTCCAAAAAGTGGGCTATTTAAAGATCAGCCTCCGTAAAAGCCAGCATATTATATAAATAGTGAAGAAAAGGCAAAAGCTTACAGCACCTGGTATTCCCAGGCGGTCTCCCATCCAAGTGTAACAATCGGCCTTATCAGCCGAGTTACAAGACTAAAATGGGATCAGATTTAACTGTGAGAGATGACTAGTGGTTAAAAGAATGAGACATAAAAGAAGATTGGTTTAAATAGATTTGGTTTATTTACAAGGTTCACATAAAAGACTTTAAAACAACACGATAAAACGAGGTAAACGCTGTTAAAAGAATACAGTTCATTTGTCCATACCCTAAAAACAGTCCAAGAATCCCAGTGTGTTGATAAGTCCAATGTGAGTGTCCACCGGTGTATATACAATCCACAGAAAGTGTAATCCAAAGTTTGCAGGTGGTGAATGGAAAGGTGAGCTCTAAAATTAGCAACTCCTCAATCCAACAGTTTGGTGACTGTCCTTTGTTTGTCATGCTGCTCTCTTATACAGTTGTACTTCCTGCTTCCTGTCATGTGTCTAGTCACATGGCAGGCCAACCATCCATTTTTTAAAGACACACACTCACTTAAAATGTTAAGAGTAATAAAATGGCCTAAAAAACATGTAAAACACTTAAAACTCTATAATACATTTAAATGATTGTAATAAATAGAGCGGTAAAACACGTCTTTCTAAAAGCCAGCATATTATATAAATAGTGAAGAAAAGGCAAAAGCTTACAGCACCTGGTATTCCCAGGCGGTCTCCCATCCAAGTACTAAGCAGGCCCGACGCTGCTTAGCTTCCGAGATCAGACGAGATCGGGCGCTCTCAGCGCGGTATGGCCGTAAGCGAGGGCTGCTCCAAAAAGTGGGCTATTTAAAGATCAGCCTCCGTAAAAGCCAGCATATTATATAAATAGTGAAGAAAAGGCAAAAGCTTACAGCACCTGGTATTCCCAGGCGGTCTCCCATCCAAGTGTAACAATCGGCCTTATCAGCCGAGTTACAAGACTAAAATGGGATCAGATTTAACTGTGAGAGATGACTAGTGGTTAAAAGAATGAGACATAAAAGAAGATTGGTTTAAATAGATTTGGTTTATTTACAAGGTTCACATAAAAGACTTTAAAACAACACGATAAAACGAGGTAAACGCTGTTAAAAGAATACAGTTCATTTGTCCATACCCTAAAAACAGTCCAAGAATCCCAGTGTGTTGATAAGTCCAATGTGAGTGTCCACCGGTGTATATACAATCCACAGAAAGTGTAATCCAAAGTTTGCAGGTGGTGAATGGAAAGGTGAGCTCTAAAATTAGCAACTCCTCAATCCAACAGTTTGGTGACTGTCCTTTGTTTGTCATGCTGCTCTCTTATACAGTTGTACTTCCTGCTTCCTGTCATGTGTCTAGTCACATGGCAGGCCAACCATCCATTTTTTAAAGACACACACTCACTTAAAATGTTAAGAGTAATAAAATGGCCTAAAAAACATGTAAAACACTTAAAACTCTATAATACATTTAAATGATTGTAATAAATAGAGCGGTAAAACACGTCTTTCTAAAAGCCAGCATATTATATAAATAGTGAAGAAAAGGCAAAAGCTTACAGCACCTGGTATTCCCAGGCGGTCTCCCATCCAAGTACTAAGCAGGCCCGACGCTGCTTAGCTTCCGAGATCAGACGAGATCGGGCGCTCTCAGCGCGGTATGGCCGTAAGCGAGGGCTGCTCCAAAAAGTGGGCTATTTAAAGATCAGCCTCCGTAAAAGCCAGCATATTATATAAATAGTGAAGAAAAGGCAAAAGCTTACAGCACCTGGTATTCCCAGGCGGTCTCCCATCCAAGTACTAAGCAGGCCCGACGCTGCTTAGCTTCCGAGATCAGACGAGATCGGGCGCTCTCAGCGCGGTATGGCCGTAAGCGAGGGCTGCTCCAAAAAGTGGGCTATTTAAAGATCAGCCTCCGTAAAAGCCAGCATATTATATAAATAGTGAAGAAAAGGCAAAAGCTTACAGCACCTGGTATTCCCAGGCGGTCTCCCATCCAAGTGTAACAATCGGCCTTATCAGCCGAGTTACAAGACTAAAATGGGATCAGATTTAACTGTGAGAGATGACTAGTGGTTAAAAGAATGAGACATAAAAGAAGATTGGTTTAAATAGATTTGGTTTATTTACAAGGTTCACATAAAAGACTTTAAAACAACACGATAAAACGAGGTAAACGCTGTTAAAAGAATACAGTTCATTTGTCCATACCCTAAAAACAGTCCAAGAATCCCAGTGTGTTGATAAGTCCAATGTGAGTGTCCACCGGTGTATATACAATCCACAGAAAGTGTAATCCAAAGTTTGCAGGTGGTGAATGGAAAGGTGAGCTCTAAAATGAGCAACTCCTCAATCCAACAGTTTGGTGACTGTCCTTTGTTTGTCATGCTGCTCTCTTATACAGTTGTACTTCCTGCTTCCTGTCATGTGTCTAGTCACATGGCAGGCCAACCATCCATTTTTTAAAGACACACACTCACTTAAAATGTTAAGAGTAATAAAATGGCCTAAAAAACATGTAAAACACTTAAAACTCTATAATACATTTAAATGATTGTAATAAATAGAGCGGTAAAACACGTCTTTCTAAAAGCCAGCATATTATATAAATAGTGAAGAAAAGGCAAAAGCTTACAGCACCTGGTATTCCCAGGCGGTCTCCCATCCAAGTACTAAGCAGGCCCGACGCTGCTTAGCTTCCGAGATCAGACGAGATCGGGCGCTCTCAGCGCGGTATGGCCGTAAGCGAGGGCTGCTCCAAAAAGTGGGCTATTTAAAGATCAGCCTCCGTAAAAGCCAGCATATTATATAAATAGTGAAGAAAAGGCAAAAGCTTACAGCACCTGGTATTCCCAGGCGGTCTCCCATCCAAGTACTAAGCAGGCCCGACGCTGCTTAGCTTCCGAGATCAGACGAGATCGGGCGCTCTCAGCGCGGTATGGCCGTAAGCGAGGGCTGCTCCAAAAAGTGGGCTATTTAAAGATCAGCCTCCGTAAAAGCCAGCATATTATATAAATAGTGAAGAAAAGGCAAAAGCTTACAGCACCTGGTATTCCCAGGCGGTCTCCCATCCAAGTACTAAGCAGGCCCGACGCTGCTTAGCTTCCGAGATCAGACGAGATCGGGCGCTCTCAGCGCGGTATGGCCGTAAGCGAGGGCTGCTCCAAAAAGTGGGCTATTTAAAGATCAGCCTCCGTAAAAGCCAGCATATTATATAAATAGTGAAGAAAAGGCAAAAGCTTACAGCACCTGGTATTCCCAGGCGGTCTCCCATCCAAGTGTAACAATCGGCCTTATCAGCCGAGTTACAAGACTAAAATGGGATCAGATTTAACTGTGAGAGATGACTAGTGGTTAAAAGAATGAGACATAAAAGAAGATTGGTTTAAATAGATTTGGTTTATTTACAAGGTTCACATAAAAGACTTTAAAACAACACGATAAAACGAGGTAAACGCTGTTAAAAGAATACAGTTCATTTGTCCATACCCTAAAAACAGTCCAAGAATCCCAGTGTGTTGATAAGTCCAATGTGAGTGTCCACCGGTGTATATACAATCCACAGAAAGTGTAATCCAAAGTTTGCAGGTGGTGAATGGAAAGGTGAGCTCTAAAATTAGCAACTCCTCAATCCAACAGTTTGGTGACTGTCCTTTGTTTGTCATGCTGCTCTCTTATACAGTTGTACTTCCTGCTTCCTGTCATGTGTCTAGTCACATGGCAGGCCAACCATCCATTTTTTAAAGACACACACTCACTTAAAATGTTAAGAGTAATAAAATGGCCTAAAAAACATGTAAAACACTTAAAACTCTATAATACATTTAAATGATTGTAATAAATAGAGCGGTAAAACACGTCTTTCTAAAAGCCAGCATATTATATAAATAGTGAAGAAAAGGCAAAAGCTTACAGCACCTGGTATTCCCAGGCGGTCTCCCATCCAAGTACTAAGCAGGCCCGACGCTGCTTAGCTTCCGAGATCAGACGAGATCGGGCGCTCTCAGCGCGGTATGGCCGTAAGCGAGGGCTGCTCCAAAAAGTGGGCTATTTAAAGATCAGCCTCCGTAAAAGCCAGCATATTATATAAATAGTGAAGAAAAGGCAAAAGCTTACAGCACCTGGTATTCCCAGGCGGTCTCCCATCCAAGTGTAACAATCGGCCTTATCAGCCGAGTTACAAGACTAAAATGGGATCAGATTTAACTGTGAGAGATGACTAGTGGTTAAAAGAATGAGACATAAAAGAAGATTGGTTTAAATAGATTTGGTTTATTTACAAGGTTCACATAAAAGACTTTAAAACAACACGATAAAACGAGGTAAACGCTGTTAAAAGAATACAGTTCATTTGTCCATACCCTAAAAACAGTCCAAGAATCCCAGTGTGTTGATAAGTCCAATGTGAGTGTCCACCGGTGTATATACAATCCACAGAAAGTGTAATCCAAAGTTTGCAGGTGGTGAATGGAAAGGTGAGCTCTAAAATTAGCAACTCCTCAATCCAACAGTTTGGTGACTGTCCTTTGTTTGTCATGCTGCTCTCTTATACAGTTGTACTTCCTGCTTCCTGTCATGTGTCTAGTCACATGGCAGGCCAACCATCCATTTTTTAAAGACACACACTCACTTAAAATGTTAAGAGTAATAAAATGGCCTAAAAAACATGTAAAACACTTAAAACTCTATAATACATTTAAATGATTGTAATAAATAGAGCGGTAAAACACGTCTTTCTAAAAGCCAGCATATTATATAAATAGTGAAGAAAAGGCAAAAGCTTACAGCACCTGGTATTCCCAGGCGGTCTCCCATCCAAGTACTAAGCAGGCCCGACGCTGCTTAGCTTCCGAGATCAGACGAGATCGGGCGCTCTCAGCGCGGTATGGCCGTAAGCGAGGGCTGCTCCAAAAAGTGGGCTATTTAAAGATCAGCCTCCGTAAAAGCCAGCATATTATATAAATAGTGAAGAAAAGGCAAAAGCTTACAGCACCTGGTATTCCCAGGCGGTCTCCCATCCAAGTACTAAGCAGGCCCGACGCTGCTTAGCTTCCGAGATCAGACGAGATCGGGCGCTCTCAGCGCGGTATGGCCGTAAGCGAGGGCTGCTCCAAAAAGTGGGCTATTTAAAGATCAGCCTCCGTAAAAGCCAGCATATTATATAAATAGTGAAGAAAAGGCAAAAGCTTACAGCACCTGGTATTCCCAGGCGGTCTCCCATCCAAGTGTAACAATCGGCCTTATCAGCCGAGTTACAAGACTAAAATGGGATCAGATTTAACTGTGAGAGATGACTAGTGGTTAAAAGAATGAGACATAAAAGAAGATTGGTTTAAATAGATTTGGTTTATTTACAAGGTTCACATAAAAGACTTTAAAACAACACGATAAAACGAGGTAAACGCTGTTAAAAGAATACAGTTCATTTGTCCATACCCTAAAAACAGTCCAAGAATCCCAGTGTGTTGATAAGTCCAATGTGAGTGTCCACCGGTGTATATACAATCCACAGAAAGTGTAATCCAAAGTTTGCAGGTGGTGAATGGAAAGGTGAGCTCTAAAATTAGCAACTCCTCAATCCAACAGTTTGGTGACTGTCCTTTGTTTGTCATGCTGCTCTCTTATACAGTTGTACTTCCTGCTTCCTGTCATGTGTCTAGTCACATGGCAGGCCAACCATCCATTTTTTAAAGACACACACTCACTTAAAATGTTAAGAGTAATAAAATGGCCTAAAAAACATGTAAAACACTTAAAACTCTATAATACATTTAAATGATTGTAATAAATAGAGCGGTAAAACACGTCTTTCTAAAAGCCAGCATATTATATAAATAGTGAAGAAAAGGCAAAAGCTTACAGCACCTGGTATTCCCAGGCGGTCTCCCATCCAAGTACTAAGCAGGCCCGACGCTGCTTAGCTTCCGAGATCAGACGAGATCGGGCGCTCTCAGCGCGGTATGGCCGTAAGCGAGGGCTGCTCCAAAAAGTGGGCTATTTAAAGATCAGCCTCCGTAAAAGCCAGCATATTATATAAATAGTGAAGAAAAGGCAAAAGCTTACAGCACCTGGTATTGCCAGGCGGTCTCCCATCCAAGTGTAACAATCGGCCTTATCAGCCGAGTTACAAGACTAAAATGGGGTCAGATTTAACTGTGAGAGATGACTAGTGGTTAAAAGAATGAGACATAAAAGAAGATTGGTTTAAATAGATTTGGTTTATTTACAAGGTTCACATAAAAGACTTTAAAACAACACGATAAAACGAGGTAAACGCTGTTAAAAGAATACAGTTCATTTGTCCATACCCTAAAAACAGTCCAAAAATCCCAGTGTGTTGATAAGTCCAATGTGAGTGTCCACCGGTGTATATACAATCCACAGAAAGTGTAATCCAAAGTTTGCAGGTGGTGAATGGAAAGGTGAGCTCTAAAATTAGCAACTCCTCAATCCAACAGTTTGGTGACTGTCCTTTGTTTGTCATGCTGCTCTCTTATACAGTTGTACTTCCTGCTTCCTGTCATGTGTCTAGTCACATGGCAGGCCAACCATCCATTTTTTAAAGACACACACTCACTTAAAATGTTAAGAGTAATAAAATGGCCTAAAAAACATGTAAAACACTTAAAACTCTATAATACATTTAAATGATTGTAATAAATAGAGCGGTAAAACACGTCTTTCTAAAAGCCAGCATATTATATAAATAGTGAAGAAAAGGCAAAAGCTTACAGCACCTGGTATTCCCAGGCGGTCTCCCATCCAAGTACTAAGCAGGCCCGACGCTGCTTAGCTTCCGAGATCAGACGAGATCGGGCGCTCTCAGCGCGGTATGGCCGTAAGCGAGGGCTGCTCCAAAAAGTGGGCTATTTAAAGATCAGCCTCCGTAAAAGCCAGCATATTATATAAATAGTGAAGAAAAGGCAAAAGCTTACAGCACCTGGTATTCCCAGGCGGTCTCCCATCCAAGTACTAAGCAGGCCCGACGCTGCTTAGCTTCCGAGATCAGACGAGATCGGGCGCTCTCAGCGCGGTATGGCCGTAAGCGAGGGCTGCTCCAAAAAGTGGGCTATTTAAAGATCAGCCTCCGTAAAAGCCAGCATATTATATAAATAGTGAAGAAAAGGCAAAAGCTTACAGCACCTGGTATTCCCAGGCGGTCTCCCATCCAAGTGTAACAATCGGCCTTATCAGCCGAGTTACAAGACTAAAATGGGATCAGATTTAACTGTGAGAGATGACTAGTGGTTAAAAGAATGAGACATAAAAGAAGATTGGTTTAAATAGATTTGGTTTATTTACAAGGTTCACATAAAAGACTTTAAAACAACACGATAAAACGAGGTAAACGCTGTTAAAAGAATACAGTTCATTTGTCCATACCCTAAAAACAGTCCAAGAATCCCAGTGTGTTGATAAGTCCAATGTGAGTGTCCACCGGTGTATATACAATCCACAGAAAGTGTAATCCAAAGTTTGCAGGTGGTGAATGGAAAGGTGAGCTCTAAAATTAGCAACTCCTCAATCCAACAGTTTGGTGACTGTCCTTTGTTTGTCATGCTGCTCTCTTATACAGTTGTACTTCCTGCTTCCTGTCATGTGTCTAGTCACATGGCAGGCCAACCATCCATTTTTTAAAGACACACACTCACTTAAAATGTTAAGAGTAATAAAATGGCCTAAAAAACATGTAAAACACTTAAAACTCTATAATACATTTAAATGATTGTAATAAATAGAGCGGTAAAACACGTCTTTCTAAAAGCCAGCATATTATATAAATAGTGAAGAAAAGGCAAAAGCTTACAGCACCTGGTATTCCCAGGCGGTCTCCCATCCAAGTACTAAGCAGGCCCGACGCTGCTTAGCTTCCGAGATCAGACGAGATCGGGCGCTCTCAGCGCGGTATGGCCGTAAGCGAGGGCTGCTCCAAAAAGTGGGCTATTTAAAGATCAGCCTCCGTAAAAGCCAGCATATTATATAAATAGTGAAGAAAAGGCAAAAGCTTACAGCACCTGGTATTCCCAGGCGGTCTCCCATCCAAGTACTAAGCAGGCCCGACGCTGCTTAGCTTCCGAGATCAGACGAGATCGGGCGCTCTCAGCGCGGTATGGCCGTAAGCGAGGGCTGCTCCAAAAAGTGGGCTATTTAAAGATCAGCCTCCGTAAAAGCCAGCATATTATATAAATAGTGAAGAAAAGGCAAAAGCTTACAGCACCTGGTATTCCCAGGCGGTCTCCCATCCAAGTGTAACAATCGGCCTTATCAGCCGAGTTACAAGACTAAAATGGGATCAGATTTAACTGTGAGAGATGACTAGTGGTTAAAAGAATGAGACATAAAAGAAGATTGGTTTAAATAGATTTGGTTTATTTACAAGGTTCACATAAAAGACTTTAAAACAACACGATAAAACGAGGTAAACGCTGTTAAAAGAATACAGTTCATTTGTCCATACCCTAAAAACAGTCCAAGAATCCCAGTGTGTTGATAAGTCCAATGTGAGTGTCCACCGGTGTATATACAATCCACAGAAAGTGTAATCCAAAGTTTGCAGGTGGTGAATGGAAAGGTGAGCTCTAAAATTAGCAACTCCTCAATCCAACAGTTTGGTGACTGTCCTTTGTTTGTCATGCTGCTCTCTTATACAGTTGTACTTCCTGCTTCCTGTCATGTGTCTAGTCACATGGCAGGCCAACCATCCATTTTTTAAAGACACACACTCACTTAAAATGTTAAGAGTAATAAAATGGCCTAAAAAACATGTAAAACACTTAAAACTCTATAATACATTTAAATGATTGTAATAAATAGAGCGGTAAAACACGTCTTTCTAAAAGCCAGCATATTATATAAATAGTGAAGAAAAGGCAAAAGCTTACAGCACCTGGTATTCCCAGGCGGTCTCCCATCCAAGTACTAAGCAGGCCCGACGCTGCTTAGCTTCCGAGATCAGACGAGATCGGGCGCTCTCAGCGCGGTATGGCCGTAAGCGAGGGCTGTTCCAAAAAGTGGGCTATTTAAAGATCAGCCTCCGTAAGAGCCAGCATATTATATAAATAGTGAAGAAAAGGCAAAAGCTTACAGCACCTGGTATTCCCAGGCGGTCTCCCATCCAAGTACTAAGCAGGCCCGACGCTGCTTAGCTTCCGAGATCAGACGAGATCGGGCGCTCTCAGCGCAGTATGGCCGTAAGCGAGGGCTGCTCCAAAAAGTGGGCTATTTAAAGATCAGCCTCCGTAAAAGCCAGCATATTATATAAATAGTGAAGAAAAGGCAAAAGCTTACAGCACCTGGTATTCCCAGGCGGTCTCCCATCCAAGTGTAACAATCGGCCTTATCAGCCGAGTTACAAGACTAAAATGGGATCAGATTTAACTGTGAGAGATGACTAGTGGTTAAAAGAATGAGACATAAAAGAAGATTGGTTTAAATAGATTTGGTTTATTTACAAGGTTCACATAAAAGACTTTAAAACAACACGATAAAACGAGGTAAACGCTGTTAAAAGAATACAGTTCATTTGTCCATACCCTAAAAACAGTCCAAGAATCCCAGTGTGTTGATAAGTCCAATGTGAGTGTCCACCGGTGTATATACAATCCACAGAAAGTGTAATCCAAAGTTTGCAGGTGGTGAATGGAAAGGTGAGCTCTAAAATTAGCAACTCCTCAATCCAACAGTTTGGTGACTGTCCTTTGTTTGTCATGCTGCTCTCTTATACAGTTGTACTTCCTGCTTCCTGTCATGTGTCTAGTCACATGGCAGGCCAACCATCCATTTTTTAAAGACACACACTCACTTAAAATGTTAAGAGTAATAAAATGGCCTAAAAAACATGTAAAACACTTAAAACTCTATAATACATTTAAATGATTGTAATAAATAGAGCGGTAAAACACGTCTTTCTAAAAGCCAGCATATTATATAAATAGTGAAGAAAAGGCAAAAGCTTACAGCACCTGGTATTCCCAGGCGGTCTCCCATCCAAGTACTAAGCAGGCCCGACGCTGCTTAGCTTCCGAGATCAGACGAGATCGGGCGCTCTCAGCGCGGTATGGCCGTAAGCGAGGGCTGCTCCAAAAAGTGGGCTATTTAAAGATCAGCCTCCGTAAAAGCCAGCATATTATATAAATAGTGAAGAAAAGGCAAAAGCTTACAGCACCTGGTAGTCCCAGGCGGTCTCCCATCCAAGTACTAAGCAGGCCCGACGCTGCTTAGCTTCCGAGATCAGACGAGATCGGGCGCTCTCAGCGCGGTATGGCCGTAAGCGAGGGCTGCTCCAAAAAGTGGGCTATTTAAAGATCAGCCTCCGTAAAAGCCAGCATATTATATAAATAGTGAAGAAAAGGCAAAAGCTTACAGCACCTGGTATTCCCAGGCGGTCTCCCATCCAAGTGTAACAATCGGCCTTATCAGCCGAGTTACAAGACTAAAATGGGATCAGATTTAACTGTGAGAGATGACTAGTGGTTAAAAGAATGAGACATAAAAGAAGATTGGTTTAAATAGATTTGGTTTATTTACAAGGTTCACATAAAAGACTTTAAAACAACACGATAAAACGAGGTAAACGCTGTTAAAAGAATACAGTTCATTTGTCCATACCCTAAAAACAGTCCAAGAATCCCAGTGTGTTGATAAGTCCAATGTGAGTGTCCACCGGTGTATATACAATCCACAGAAAGTGTAATCCAAAGTTTGCAGGTGGTGAATGGAAAGGTGAGCTCTAAAATGAGCAACTCCTCAATCCAACAGTTTGGTGACTGTCCTTTGTTTGTCATGCTGCTCTCTTATACAGTTGTACTTCCTGCTTCCTGTCATGTGTCTAGTCACATGGCAGGCCAACCATCCATTTTTTAAAGACACACACTCACTTAAAATGTTAAGAGTAATAAAATGGCCTAAAAAACATGTAAAACACTTAAAACTCTATAATACATTTAAATGATTGTAATAAATAGAGCGGTAAAACACGTCTTTCTAAAAGCCAGCATATTATATAAATAGTGAAGAAAAGGCAAAAGCTTACAGCACCTGGTATTCCCAGGCGGTCTCCCATCCAAGTACTAAGCAGGCCCGACGCTGCTTAGCTTCCGAGATCAGACGAGATCGGGCGCTCTCAGCGCGGTATGGCCGTAAGCGAGGGCTGCTCCAAAAAGTGGGCTATTTAAAGATCAGCCTCCGTAAAAGCCAGCATATTATATAAATAGTGAAGAAAAGGCAAAAGCTTACAGCACCTGGTATTCCCAGGCGGTCTCCCATCCAAGTACTAAGCAGGCCCGACGCTGCTTAGCTTCCGAGATCAGACGAGATCGGGCGCTCTCAGCGCGGTATGGCCGTAAGCGAGGGCTGCTCCAAAAAGTGGGCTATTTAAAGATCAGCCTCCGTAAAAGCCAGCATATTATATAAATAGTGAAGAAAAGGCAAAAGCTTACAGCACCTGGTATTCCCAGGCGGTCTCCCATCCAAGTACTAAGCAGGCCCGACGCTGCTTAGCTTCCGAGATCAGACGAGATCGGGCGCTCTCAGCGCGGTATGGCCGTAAGCGAGGGCTGCTCCAAAAAGTGGGCTATTTAAAGATCAGCCTCCGTAAAAGCCAGCATATTATATAAATAGTGAAGAAAAGGCAAAAGCTTACAGCACCTGGTATTCCCAGGCGGTCTCCCATCCAAGTGTAACAATCGGCCTTATCAGCCGAGTTACAAGACTAAAATGGGATCAGATTTAACTGTGAGAGATGACTAGTGGTTAAAAGAATGAGACATAAAAGAAGATTGGTTTAAATAGATTTGGTTTATTTACAAGGTTCACATAAAAGACTTTAAAACAACACGATAAAACGAGGTAAACGCTGTTAAAAGAATACAGTTCATTTGTCCATACCCTAAAAACAGTCCAAGAATCCCAGTGTGTTGATAAGTCCAATGTGAGTGTCCACCGGTGTATATACAATCCACAGAAAGTGTAATCCAAAGTTTGCAGGTGGTGAATGGAAAGGTGAGCTCTAAAATTAGCAACTCCTCAATCCAACAGTTTGGTGACTGTCCTTTGTTTGTCATGCTGCTCTCTTATACAGTTGTACTTCCTGCTTCCTGTCATGTGTCTAGTCACATGGCAGGCCAACCATCCATTTTTTAAAGACACACACTCACTTAAAATGTTAAGAGTAATAAAATGGCCTAAAAAACATGTAAAACACTTAAAACTCTATAATACATTTAAATGATTGTAATAAATAGAGCGGTAAAACACGTCTTTCTAAAAGCCAGCATATTATATAAATAGTGAAGAAAAGGCAAAAGCTTACAGCACCTGGTATTCCCAGGCGGTCTCCCATCCAAGTACTAAGCAGGCCCGACGCTGCTTAGCTTCCGAGATCAGACGAGATCGGGCGCTCTCAGCGCGGTATGGCCGTAAGCGAGGGCTGCTCCAAAAAGTGGGCTATTTAAAGATCAGCCTCCGTAAAAGCCAGCATATTATATAAATAGTGAAGAAAAGGCAAAAGCTTACAGCACCTGGTATTCCCAGGCGGTCTCCCATCCAAGTGTAACAATCGGCCTTATCAGCCGAGTTACAAGACTAAAATGGGATCAGATTTAACTGTGAGAGATGACTAGTGGTTAAAAGAATGAGACATAAAAGAAGATTGGTTTAAATAGATTTGGTTTATTTACAAGGTTCACATAAAAGACTTTAAAACAACACGATAAAACGAGGTAAACGCTGTTAAAAGAATACAGTTCATTTGTCCATACCCTAAAAACAGTCCAAGAATCCCAGTGTGTTGATAAGTCCAATGTGAGTGTCCACCGGTGTATATACAATCCACAGAAAGTGTAATCCAAAGTTTGCAGGTGGTGAATGGAAAGGTGAGCTCTAAAATTAGCAACTCCTCAATCCAACAGTTTGGTGACTGTCCTTTGTTTGTCATGCTGCTCTCTTATACAGTTGTACTTCCTGCTTCCTGTCATGTGTCTAGTCACATGGCAGGCCAACCATCCATTTTTTAAAGACACACACTCACTTAAAATGTTAAGAGTAATAAAATGGCCTAAAAAACATGTAAAACACTTAAAACTCTATAATACATTTAAATGATTGTAATAAATAGAGCGGTAAAACACGTCTTTCTAAAAGCCAGCATATTATATAAATAGTGAAGAAAAGGCAAAAGCTTACAGCACCTGGTATTCCCAGGCGGTCTCCCATCCAAGTACTAAGCAGGCCCGACGCTGCTTAGCTTCCGAGATCAGACGAGATCGGGCGCTCTCAGCGCGGTATGGCCGTAAGCGAGGGCTGCTCCAAAAAGTGGGCTATTTAAAGATCAGCCTCCGTAAAAGCCAGCATATTATATAAATAGTGAAGAAAAGGCAAAAGCTTACAGCACCTGGTATTCCCAGGCGGTCTCCCATCCAAGTACTAAGCAGGCCCGACGCTGCTTAGCTTCCGAGATCAGACGAGATCGGGCGCTCTCAGCGCGGTATGGCCGTAAGCGAGGGCTGCTCCAAAAAGTGGGCTATTTAAAGATCAGCCTCCGTAAAAGCCAGCATATTATATAAATAGTGAAGAAAAGGCAAAAGCTTACAGCACCTGGTATTCCCAGGCGGTCTCCCATCCAAGTACTAAGCAGGCCCGACGCTGCTTAGCTTCCGAGATCAGACGAGATCGGGCGCTCTCAGCGCGGTATGGCCGTAAGCGAGGGCTGCTCCAAAAAGTGGGCTATTTAAAGATCAGCCTCCGTAAAAGCCAGCATATTATATAAATAGTGAAGAAAAGGCAAAAGCTTACAGCACCTGGTATTCCCAGGCGGTCTCCCATCCAAGTGTAACAATCGGCCTTATCAGCCGAGTTACAAGACTAAAATGGGATCAGATTTAACTGTGAGAGATGACTAGTGGTTAAAAGAATGAGACATAAAAGAAGATTGGTTTAAATAGATTTGGTTTATTTACAAGGTTCACATAAAAGACTTTAAAACAACACGATAAAACGAGGTAAACGCTGTTAAAAGAATACAGTTCATTTGTCCATACCCTAAAAACAGTCCAAGAATCCCAGTGTGTTGATAAGTCCAATGTGAGTGTCCACCGGTGTATATACAATCCACAGAAAGTGTAATCCAAAGTTTGCAGGTGGTGAATGGAAAGGTGAGCTCTAAAATTAGCAACTCCTCAATCCAACAGTTTGGTGACTGTCCTTTGTTTGTCATGCTGCTCTCTTATACAGTTGTACTTCCTGCTTCCTGTCATGTGTCTAGTCACATGGCAGGCCAACCATCCATTTTTTAAAGACACACACTCACTTAAAATGTTAAGAGTAATAAAATGGCCTAAAAAACATGTAAAACACTTAAAACTCTATAATACATTTAAATGATTGTAATAAATAGAGCGGTAAAACACGTCTTTCTAAAAGCCAGCATATTATATAAATAGTGAAGAAAAGGCAAAAGCTTACAGCACCTGGTATTCCCAGGCGGTCTCCCATCCAAGTACTAAGCAGGCCCGACGCTGCTTAGCTTCCGAGATCAGACGAGATCGGGCGCTCTCAGCGCGGTATGGCCGTAAGCGAGGGCTGCTCCAAAAAGTGGGCTATTTAAAGATCAGCCTCCGTAAAAGCCAGCATATTATATAAATAGTGAAGAAAAGGCAAAAGCTTACAGCACCTGGTATTCCCAGGCGGTCTCCCATCCAAGTGTAACAATCGGCCTTATCAGCCGAGTTACAAGACTAAAATGGGATCAGATTTAACTGTGAGAGATGACTAGTGGTTAAAAGAATGAGACATAAAAGAAGATTGGTTTAAATAGATTTGGTTTATTTACAAGGTTCACATAAAAGACTTTAAAACAACACGATAAAACGAGGTAAACGCTGTTAAAAGAATACAGTTCATTTGTCCATACCCTAAAAACAGTCCAAGAATCCCAGTGTGTTGATAAGTCCAATGTGAGTGTCCACCGGTGTATATACAATCCACAGAAAGTGTAATCCAAAGTTTGCAGGTGGTGAATGGAAAGGTGAGCTCTAAAATTAGCAACTCCTCAATCCAACAGTTTGGTGACTGTCCTTTGTTTGTCATGCTGCTCTCTTATACAGTTGTACTTCCTGCTTCCTGTCATGTGTCTAGTCACATGGCAGGCCAACCATCCATTTTTTAAAGACACACACTCACTTAAAATGTTAAGAGTAATAAAATGGCCTAAAAAACATGTAAAACACTTAAAACTCTATAATACATTTAAATGATTGTAATAAATAGAGCGGTAAAACACGTCTTTCTAAAAGCCAGCATATTATATAAATAGTGAAGAAAAGGCAAAAGCTTACAGCACCTGGTATTCCCAGGCGGTCTCCCATCCAAGTACTAAGCAGGCCCGACGCTGCTTAGCTTCCGAGATCAGACGAGATCGGGCGCTCTCAGCGCGGTATGGCCGTAAGCGAGGGCTGCTCCAAAAAGTGGGCTATTTAAAGATCAGCCTCCGTAAAAGCCAGCATATTATATAAATAGTGAAGAAAAGGCAAAAGCTTACAGCACCTGGTATTCCCAGGCGGTCTCCCATCCAAGTACTAAGCAGGCCCGACGCTGCTTAGCTTCCGAGATCAGACGAGATCGGGCGCTCTCAGCGCGGTATGGCCGTAAGCGAGGGCTGCTCCAAAAAGTGGGCTATTTAAAGATCAGCCTCCGTAAAAGCCAGCATATTATATAAATAGTGAAGAAAAGGCAAAAGCTTACAGCACCTGGTATTCCCAGGCGGTCTCCCATCCAAGTGTAACAATCGGCCTTATCAGCCGAGTTACAAGACTAAAATGGGATCAGATTTAACTGTGAGAGATGACTAGTGGTTAAAAGAATGAGACATAAAAGAAGATTGGTTTAAATAGATTTGGTTTATTTACAAGGTTCACATAAAAGACTTTAAAACAACACGATAAAACGAGGTAAACGCTGTTAAAAGAATACAGTTCATTTGTCCATACCCTAAAAACAGTCCAAGAATCCCAGTGTGTTGATAAGTCCAATGTGAGTGTCCACCGGTGTATATACAATCCACAGAAAGTGTAATCCAAAGTTTGCAGGTGGTGAATGGAAAGGTGAGCTCTAAAATTAGCAACTCCTCAATCCAACAGTTTGGTGACTGTCCTTTGTTTGTCATGCTGCTCTCTTATACAGTTGTACTTCCTGCTTCCTGTCATGTGTCTAGTCACATGGCAGGCCAACCATCCATTTTTTAAAGACACACACTCACTTAAAATGTTAAGAGTAATAAAATGGCCTAAAAAACATGTAAAACACTTAAAACTCTATAATACATTTAAATGATTGTAATAAATAGAGCGGTAAAACACGTCTTTCTAAAAGCCAGCATATTATATAAATAGTGAAGAAAAGGCAAAAGCTTACAGCACCTGGTATTCCCAGGCGGTCTCCCATCCAAGTACTAAGCAGGCCCGACGCTGCTTAGCTTCCGAGATCAGACGAGATCGGGCGCTCTCAGCGCGGTATGGCCGTAAGCGAGGGCTGCTCCAAAAAGTGGGCTATTTAAAGATCAGCCTCCGTAAAAGCCAGCATATTATATAAATAGTGAAGAAAAGGCAAAAGCTTACAGCACCTGGTATTGCCAGGCGGTCTCCCATCCAAGTGTAACAATCGGCCTTATCAGCCGAGTTACAAGACTAAAATGGGGTCAGATTTAACTGTGAGAGATGACTAGTGGTTAAAAGAATGAGACATAAAAGAAGATTGGTTTAAATAGATTTGGTTTATTTACAAGGTTCACATAAAAGACTTTAAAACAACACGATAAAACGAGGTAAACGCTGTTAAAAGAATACAGTTCATTTGTCCATACCCTAAAAACAGTCCAAAAATCCCAGTGTGTTGATAAGTCCAATGTGAGTGTCCACCGGTGTATATACAATCCACAGAAAGTGTAATCCAAAGTTTGCAGGTGGTGAATGGAAAGGTGAGCTCTAAAATTAGCAACTCCTCAATCCAACAGTTTGGTGACTGTCCTTTGTTTGTCATGCTGCTCTCTTATACAGTTGTACTTCCTGCTTCCTGTCATGTGTCTAGTCACATGGCAGGCCAACCATCCATTTTTTAAAGACACACACTCACTTAAAATGTTAAGAGTAATAAAATGGCCTAAAAAACATGTAAAACACTTAAAACTCTATAATACATTTAAATGATTGTAATAAATAGAGCGGTAAAACACGTCTTTCTAAAAGCCAGCATATTATATAAATAGTGAAGAAAAGGCAAAAGCTTACAGCACCTGGTATTCCCAGGCGGTCTCCCATCCAAGTACTAAGCAGGCCCGACGCTGCTTAGCTTCCGAGATCAGACGAGATCGGGCGCTCTCAGCGCGGTATGGCCGTAAGCGAGGGCTGCTCCAAAAAGTGGGCTATTTAAAGATCAGCCTCCGTAAAAGCCAGCATATTATATAAATAGTGAAGAAAAGGCAAAAGCTTACAGCACCTGGTATTCCCAGGCGGTCTCCCATCCAAGTACTAAGCAGGCCCGACGCTGCTTAGCTTCCGAGATCAGACGAGATCGGGCGCTCTCAGCGCGGTATGGCCGTAAGCGAGGGCTGCTCCAAAAAGTGGGCTATTTAAAGATCAGCCTCCGTAAAAGCCAGCATATTATATAAATAGTGAAGAAAAGGCAAAAGCTTACAGCACCTGGTATTCCCAGGCGGTCTCCCATCCAAGTGTAACAATCGGCCTTATCAGCCGAGTTACAAGACTAAAATGGGATCAGATTTAACTGTGAGAGATGACTAGTGGTTAAAAGAATGAGACATAAAAGAAGATTGGTTTAAATAGATTTGGTTTATTTACAAGGTTCACATAAAAGACTTTAAAACAACACGATAAAACGAGGTAAACGCTGTTAAAAGAATACAGTTCATTTGTCCATACCCTAAAAACAGTCCAAGAATCCCAGTGTGTTGATAAGTCCAATGTGAGTGTCCACCGGTGTATATACAATCCACAGAAAGTGTAATCCAAAGTTTGCAGGTGGTGAATGGAAAGGTGAGCTCTAAAATTAGCAACTCCTCAATCCAACAGTTTGGTGACTGTCCTTTGTTTGTCATGCTGCTCTCTTATACAGTTGTACTTCCTGCTTCCTGTCATGTGTCTAGTCACATGGCAGGCCAACCATCCATTTTTTAAAGACACACACTCACTTAAAATGTTAAGAGTAATAAAATGGCCTAAAAAACATGTAAAACACTTAAAACTCTATAATACATTTAAATGATTGTAATAAATAGAGCGGTAAAACACGTCTTTCTAAAAGCCAGCATATTATATAAATAGTGAAGAAAAGGCAAAAGCTTACAGCACCTGGTATTCCCAGGCGGTCTCCCATCCAAGTACTAAGCAGGCCCGACGCTGCTTAGCTTCCGAGATCAGACGAGATCGGGCGCTCTCAGCGCGGTATGGCCGTAAGCGAGGGCTGCTCCAAAAAGTGGGCTATTTAAAGATCAGCCTCCGTAAAAGCCAGCATATTATATAAATAGTGAAGAAAAGGCAAAAGCTTACAGCACCTGGTATTCCCAGGCGGTCTCCCATCCAAGTGTAACAATCGGCCTTATCAGCCGAGTTACAAGACTAAAATGGGATCAGATTTAACTGTGAGAGATGACTAGTGGTTAAAAGAATGAGACATAAAAGAAGATTGGTTTAAATAGATTTGGTTTATTTACAAGGTTCACATAAAAGACTTTAAAACAACACGATAAAACGAGGTAAACGCTGTTAAAAGAATACAGTTCATTTGTCCATACCCTAAAAACAGTCCAAGAATCCCAGTGTGTTGATAAGTCCAATGTGAGTGTCCACCGGTGTATATACAATCCACAGAAAGTGTAATCCAAAGTTTGCAGGTGGTGAATGGAAAGGTGAGCTCTAAAATTAGCAACTCCTCAATCCAACAGTTTGGTGACTGTCCTTTGTTTGTCATGCTGCTCTCTTATACAGTTGTACTTCCTGCTTCCTGTCATGTGTCTAGTCACATGGCAGGCCAACCATCCATTTTTTAAAGACACACACTCACTTAAAATGTTAAGAGTAATAAAATGGCCTAAAAAACATGTAAAACACTTAAAACTCTATAATACATTTAAATGATTGTAATAAATAGAGCGGTAAAACACGTCTTTCTAAAAGCCAGCATATTATATAAATAGTGAAGAAAAGGCAAAAGCTTACAGCACCTGGTATTCCCAGGCGGTCTCCCATCCAAGTACTAAGCAGGCCCGACGCTGCTTAGCTTCCGAGATCAGACGAGATCGGGCGCTCTCAGCGCGGTATGGCCGTAAGCGAGGGCTGCTCCAAAAAGTGGGCTATTTAAAGATCAGCCTCCGTAAAAGCCAGCATATTATATAAATAGTGAAGAAAAGGCAAAAGCTTACAGCACCTGGTATTCCCAGGCGGTCTCCCATCCAAGTACTAAGCAGGCCCGACGCTGCTTAGCTTCCGAGATCAGACGAGATCGGGCGCTCTCAGCGCGGTATGGCCGTAAGCGAGGGCTGCTCCAAAAAGTGGGCTATTTAAAGATCAGCCTCCGTAAAAGCCAGCATATTATATAAATAGTGAAGAAAAGGCAAAAGCTTACAGCACCTGGTATTCCCAGGCGGTCTCCCATCCAAGTGTAACAATCGGCCTTATCAGCCGAGTTACAAGACTAAAATGGGATCAGATTTAACTGTGAGAGATGACTAGTGGTTAAAAGAATGAGACATAAAAGAAGATTGGTTTAAATAGATTTGGTTTATTTACAAGGTTCACATAAAAGACTTTAAAACAACACGATAAAACGAGGTAAACGCTGTTAAAAGAATACAGTTCATTTGTCCATACCCTAAAAACAGTCCAAGAATCCCAGTGTGTTGATAAGTCCAATGTGAGTGTCCACCGGTGTATATACAATCCACAGAAAGTGTAATCCAAAGTTTGCAGGTGGTGAATGGAAAGGTGAGCTCTAAAATTAGCAACTCCTCAATCCAACAGTTTGGTGACTGTCCTTTGTTTGTCATGCTGCTCTCTTATACAGTTGTACTTCCTGCTTCCTGTCATGTGTCTAGTCACATGGCAGGCCAACCATCCATTTTTTAAAGACACACACTCACTTAAAATGTTAAGAGTAATAAAATGGCCTAAAAAACATGTAAAACACTTAAAACTCTATAATACATTTAAATGATTGTAATAAATAGAGCGGTAAAACACGTCTTTCTAAAAGCCAGCATATTATATAAATAGTGAAGAAAAGGCAAAAGCTTACAGCACCTGGTATTCCCAGGCGGTCTCCCATCCAAGTACTAAGCAGGCCCGACGCTGCTTAGCTTCCGAGATCAGACGAGATCGGGCGCTCTCAGCGCGGTATGGCCGTAAGCGAGGGCTGCTCCAAAAAGTGGGCTATTTAAAGATCAGCCTCCGTAAAAGCCAGCATATTATATAAATAGTGAAGAAAAGGCAAAAGCTTACAGCACCTGGTATTGCCAGGCGGTCTCCCATCCAAGTGTAACAATCGGCCTTATCAGCCGAGTTACAAGACTAAAATGGGGTCAGATTTAACTGTGAGAGATGACTAGTGGTTAAAAGAATGAGACATAAAAGAAGATTGGTTTAAATAGATTTGGTTTATTTACAAGGTTCACATAAAAGACTTTAAAACAACACGATAAAACGAGGTAAACGCTGTTAAAAGAATACAGTTCATTTGTCCATACCCTAAAAACAGTCCAAAAATCCCAGTGTGTTGATAAGTCCAATGTGAGTGTCCACCGGTGTATATACAATCCACAGAAAGTGTAATCCAAAGTTTGCAGGTGGTGAATGGAAAGGTGAGCTCTAAAATTAGCAACTCCTCAATCCAACAGTTTGGTGACTGTCCTTTGTTTGTCATGCTGCTCTCTTATACAGTTGTACTTCCTGCTTCCTGTCATGTGTCTAGTCACATGGCAGGCCAACCATCCATTTTTTAAAGACACACACTCACTTAAAATGTTAAGAGTAATAAAATGGCCTAAAAAACATGTAAAACACTTAAAACTCTATAATACATTTAAATGATTGTAATAAATAGAGCGGTAAAACACGTCTTTCTAAAAGCCAGCATATTATATAAATAGTGAAGAAAAGGCAAAAGCTTACAGCACCTGGTATTCCCAGGCGGTCTCCCATCCAAGTACTAAGCAGGCCCGACGCTGCTTAGCTTCCGAGATCAGACGAGATCGGGCGCTCTCAGCGCGGTATGGCCGTAAGCGAGGGCTGCTCCAAAAAGTGGGCTATTTAAAGATCAGCCTCCGTAAAAGCCAGCATATTATATAAATAGTGAAGAAAAGGCAAAAGCTTACAGCACCTGGTATTCCCAGGCGGTCTCCCATCCAAGTACTAAGCAGGCCCGACGCTGCTTAGCTTCCGAGATCAGACGAGATCGGGCGCTCTCAGCGCGGTATGGCCGTAAGCGAGGGCTGCTCCAAAAAGTGGGCTATTTAAAGATCAGCCTCCGTAAAAGCCAGCATATTATATAAATAGTGAAGAAAAGGCAAAAGCTTACAGCACCTGGTATTCCCAGGCGGTCTCCCATCCAAGTGTAACAATCGGCCTTATCAGCCGAGTTACAAGACTAAAATGGGATCAGATTTAACTGTGAGAGATGACTAGTGGTTAAAAGAATGAGACATAAAAGAAGATTGGTTTAAATAGATTTGGTTTATTTACAAGGTTCACATAAAAGACTTTAAAACAACACGATAAAACGAGGTAAACGCTGTTAAAAGAATACAGTTCATTTGTCCATACCCTAAAAACAGTCCAAGAATCCCAGTGTGTTGATAAGTCCAATGTGAGTGTCCACCGGTGTATATACAATCCACAGAAAGTGTAATCCAAAGTTTGCAGGTGGTGAATGGAAAGGTGAGCTCTAAAATTAGCAACTCCTCAATCCAACAGTTTGGTGACTGTCCTTTGTTTGTCATGCTGCTCTCTTATACAGTTGTACTTCCTGCTTCCTGTCATGTGTCTAGTCACATGGCAGGCCAACCATCCATTTTTTAAAGACACACACTCACTTAAAATGTTAAGAGTAATAAAATGGCCTAAAAAACATGTAAAACACTTAAAACTCTATAATACATTTAAATGATTGTAATAAATAGAGCGGTAAAACACGTCTTTCTAAAAGCCAGCATATTATATAAATAGTGAAGAAAAGGCAAAAGCTTACAGCACCTGGTATTCCCAGGCGGTCTCCCATCCAAGTACTAAGCAGGCCCGACGCTGCTTAGCTCCCGAGATCAGACGAGATCGGGCGCTCTCAGCGCGGTATGGCCGTAAGCGAGGGCTGCTCCAAAAAGTGGGCTATTTAAAGATCAGCCTCCGTAAAAGCCAGCATATTATATAAATAGTGAAGAAAAGGCAAAAGCTTACAGCACCTGGTATTCCCAGGCGGTCTCCCATCCAAGTGTAACAATCGGCCTTATCAGCCGAGTTACAAGACTAAAATGGGATCAGATTTAACTGTGAGAGATGACTAGTGGTTAAAATAATGAGACATAAAAGAAGATTGGTTTAAATAGATTTGGTTTATTTACAAGGTTCACATAAAAGACTTTAAAACAACACGATAAAACGAGGTAAACGCTGTTAAAAGAATACAGTTCATTTGTCCATACCCTAAAAACAGTCCAAGAATCCCAGTGTGTTGATAAGTCCAATGTGAGTGTCCACCGGTGTATATACAATCCACAGAAAGTGTAATCCAAAGTTTGCAGGTGGTGAATGGAAAGGTGAGCTCTAAAATGAGCAACTCCTCAATCCAACAGTTTGGTGACTGTCCTTTGTTTGTCATGCTGCTCTCTTATACAGTTGTACTTCCTGCTTCCTGTCATGTGTCTAGTCACATGGCAGGCCAACCATCCATTTTTTAAAGACACACACTCACTTAAAATGTTAAGAGTAATAAAATGGCCTAAAAAACATGTAAAACACTTAAAACTCTATAATACATTTAAATGATTGTAATAAATAGAGCGGTAAAACACGTCTTTCTAAAAGCCAGCATATTATATAAATAGTGAAGAAAAGGCAAAAGCTTACAGCACCTGGTATTCCCAGGCGGTCTCCCATCCAAGTACTAAGCAGGCCCGACGCTGCTTAGCTTCCGAGATCAGACGAGATCGGGCGCTCTCAGCGCGGTATGGCCGTAAGCGAGGGCTGCTCCAAAAAGTGGGCTATTTAAAGATCAGCCTCCGTAAAAGCCAGCATATTATATAAATAGTGAAGAAAAGGCAAAAGCTTACAGCACCTGGTATTCCCAGGCGGTCTCCCATCCAAGTACTAAGCAGGCCCGACGCTGCTTAGCTTCCGAGATCAGACGAGATCGGGCGCTCTCAGCGCGGTATGGCCGTAAGCGAGGGCTGCTCCAAAAAGTGGGCTATTTAAAGATCAGCCTCCGTAAAAGCCAGCATATTATATAAATAGTGAAGAAAAGGCAAAAGCTTACAGCACCTGGTATTCCCAGGCGGTCTCCCATCCAAGTACTAAGCAGGCCCGACGCTGCTTAGCTTCCGAGATCAGACGAGATCGGGCGCTCTCAGCGCGGTATGGCCGTAAGCGAGGGCTGCTCCAAAAAGTGGGCTATTTAAAGATCAGCCTCCGTAAAAGCCAGCATATTATATAAATAGTGAAGAAAAGGCAAAAGCTTACAGCACCTGGTATTCCCAGGCGGTCTCCCATCCAAGTGTAACAATCGGCCTTATCAGCCGAGTTACAAGACTAAAATGGGATCAGATTTAACTGTGAGAGATGACTAGTGGTTAAAAGAATGAGACATAAAAGAAGATTGGTTTAAATAGATTTGGTTTATTTACAAGGTTCACATAAAAGACTTTAAAACAACACGATAAAACGAGGTAAACGCTGTTAAAAGAATACAGTTCATTTGTCCATACCCTAAAAACAGTCCAAGAATCCCAGTGTGTTGATAAGTCCAATGTGAGTGTCCACCGGTGTATATACAATCCACAGAAAGTGTAATCCAAAGTTTGCAGGTGGTGAATGGAAAGGTGAGCTCTAAAATTAGCAACTCCTCAATCCAACAGTTTGGTGACTGTCCTTTGTTTGTCATGCTGCTCTCTTATACAGTTGTACTTCCTGCTTCCTGTCATGTGTCTAGTCACATGGCAGGCCAACCATCCATTTTTTAAAGACACACACTCACTTAAAATGTTAAGAGTAATAAAATGGCCTAAAAAACATGTAAAACACTTAAAACTCTATAATACATTTAAATGATTGTAATAAATAGAGCGGTAAAACACGTCTTTCTAAAAGCCAGCATATTATATAAATAGTGAAGAAAAGGCAAAAGCTTACAGCACCTGGTATTCCCAGGCGGTCTCCCATCCAAGTACTAAGCAGGCCCGACGCTGCTTAGCTTCCGAGATCAGACGAGATCGGGCGCTCTCAGCGCGGTATGGCCGTAAGCGAGGGCTGCTCCAAAAAGTGGGCTATTTAAAGATCAGCCTCCGTAAAAGCCAGCATATTATATAAATAGTGAAGAAAAGGCAAAAGCTTACAGCACCTGGTATTCCCAGGCGGTCTCCCATCCAAGTGTAACAATCGGCCTTATCAGCCGAGTTACAAGACTAAAATGGGATCAGATTTAACTGTGAGAGATGACTAGTGGTTAAAAGAATGAGACATAAAAGAAGATTGGTTTAAATAGATTTGGTTTATTTACAAGGTTCACATAAAAGACTTTAAAACAACACGATAAAACGAGGTAAACGCTGTTAAAAGAATACAGTTCATTTGTCCATACCCTAAAAACAGTCCAAGAATCCCAGTGTGTTGATAAGTCCAATGTGAGTGTCCACCGGTGTATATACAATCCACAGAAAGTGTAATCCAAAGTTTGCAGGTGGTGAATGGAAAGGTGAGCTCTAAAATTAGCAACTCCTCAATCCAACAGTTTGGTGACTGTCCTTTGTTTGTCATGCTGCTCTCTTATACAGTTGTACTTCCTGCTTCCTGTCATGTGTCTAGTCACATGGCAGGCCAACCATCCATTTTTTAAAGACACACACTCACTTAAAATGTTAAGAGTAATAAAATGGCCTAAAAAACATGTAAAACACTTAAAACTCTATAATACATTTAAATGATTGTAATAAATAGAGCGGTAAAACACGTCTTTCTAAAAGCCAGCATATTATATAAATAGTGAAGAAAAGGCAAAAGCTTACAGCACCTGGTATTCCCAGGCGGTCTCCCATCCAAGTACTAAGCAGGCCCGACGCTGCTTAGCTTCCGAGATCAGACGAGATCGGGCGCTCTCAGCGCGGTATGGCCGTAAGCGAGGGCTGCTCCAAAAAGTGGGCTATTTAAAGATCAGCCTCCGTAAAAGCCAGCATATTATATAAATAGTGAAGAAAAGGCAAAAGCTTACAGCACCTGGTATTCCCAGGCGGTCTCCCATCCAAGTACTAAGCAGGCCCGACGCTGCTTAGCTTCCGAGATCAGACGAGATCGGGCGCTCTCAGCGCGGTATGGCCGCAAGCGAGGGCTGCTCCAAAAAGTGGGCTATTTAAAGATCAGCCTCCGTAAAAGCCAGCATATTATATAAATAGTGAAGAAAAGGCAAAAGCTTACAGCACCTGGTATTCCCAGGCGGTCTCCCATCCAAGTGTAACAATCGGCCTTATCAGCCGAGTTACAAGACTAAAATGGGATCAGATTTAACTGTGAGAGATGACTAGTGGTTAAAAGAATGAGACATAAAAGAAGATTGGTTTAAATAGATTTGGTTTATTTACAAGGTTCACATAAAAGACTTTAAAACAACACGATAAAACGAGGTAAACGCTGTTAAAAGAATACAGTTCATTTGTCCATACCCTAAAAACAGTCCAAGAATCCCAGTGTGTTGATAAGTCCAATGTGAGTGTCCACCGGTGTATATACAATCCACAGAAAGTGTAATCCAAAGTTTGCAGGTGGTGAATGGAAAGGTGAGCTCTAAAATTAGCAACTCCTCAATCCAACAGTTTGGTGACTGTCCTTTGTTTGTCATGCTGCTCTCTTATACAGTTGTACTTCCTGCTTCCTGTCATGTGTCTAGTCACATGGCAGGCCAACCATCCATTTTTTAAAGACACACACTCACTTAAAATGTTAAGAGTAATAAAATGGCCTAAAAAACATGTAAAACACTTAAAACTCTATAATACATTTAAATGATTGTAATAAATAGAGCGGTAAAACACGTCTTTCTAAAAGCCAGCATATTATATAAATAGTGAAGAAAAGGCAAAAGCTTACAGCACCTGGTATTCCCAGGCGGTCTCCCATCCAAGTACTAAGCAGGCCCGACGCTGCTTAGCTTCCGAGATCAGACGAGATCGGGCGCTCTCAGCGCGGTATGGCCGTAAGCGAGGGCTGCTCCAAAAAGTGGGCTATTTAAAGATCAGCCTCCGTAAGAGCCAGCATATTATATAAATAGTGAAGAAAAGGCAAAAGCTTACAGCACCTGGTATTCCCAGGCGGTCTCCCATCCAAGTGTAACAATCGGCCTTATCAGCCGAGTTACAAGACTAAAATGGGATCAGATTTAACTGTGAGAGATGACTAGTGGTTAAAAGAATGAGACATAAAAGAAGATTGGTTTAAATAGATTTGGTTTATTTACAAGGTTCACATAAAAGACTTTAAAACAACACGATAAAACGAGGTAAACGCTGTTAAAAGAATACAGTTCATTTGTCCATACCCTAAAAACAGTCCAAGAATCCCAGTGTGTTGATAAGTCCAATGTGAGTGTCCACCGGTGTATATACAATCCACAGAAAGTGTAATCCAAAGTTTGCAGGTGGTGAATGGAAAGGTGAGCTCTAAAATTAGCAACTCCTCAATCCAACAGTTTGGTGACTGTCCTTTGTTTGTCATGCTGCTCTCTTATACAGTTGTACTTGCTGCTTCCTGTCATGTGTCTAGTCACATGGCAGGCCAACCATCCATTTTTTAAAGACACACACTCACTTAAAATGTTAAGAGTAATAAAATGGCCTAAAAAACATGTAAAACACTTAAAACTCTATAATACATTTAAATGATTGTAATAAATAGAGCGGTAAAACACGTCTTTCTAAAAGCCAGCATATTATATAAATAGTGAAGAAAAGGCAAAAGCTTACAGCACCTGGTATTCCCAGGCGGTCTCCCATCCAAGTACTAAGCAGGCCCGACGCTGCTTAGCTTCCGAGATCAGACGAGATCGGGCGCTCTCAGCGCAGTATGGCCGTAAGCGAGGGCTGCTCCAAAAAGTGGGCTATTTAAAGATCAGCCTCCGTAAAAGCCAGCATATTATATAAATAGTGAAGAAAAGGCAAAAGCTTACAGCACCTGGTATTCCCAGGCGGTCTCCCATCCAAGTGTAACAATCGGCCTTATCAGCCGAGTTACAAGACTAAAATGGGATCAGATTTAACTGTGAGAGATGACTAGTGGTTAAAAGAATGAGACATAAAAGAAGATTGGTTTAAATAGATTTGGTTTATTTACAAGGTTCACATAAAAGACTTTAAAACAACACGATAAAACGAGGTAAACGCTGTTAAAAGAATACAGTTCATTTGTCCATACCCTAAAAACAGTCCAAGAATCCCAGTGTGTTGATAAGTTCAATGTGAGTGTCCACCGGTGTATATACAATCCACAGAAAGTGTAATCCAAAGTTTGCAGGTGGTGAATGGAAAGGTGAGCTCTAAAATGAGCAACTCCTCAATCCAACAGTTTGGTGACTGTCCTTTGTTTGTCATGCTGCTCTCTTATACAGTTGTACTTCCTGCTTCCTGTCATGTGTCTAGTCACATGGCAGGCCAACCATCCATTTTTTAAAGACACACACTCACTTAAAATGTTAAGAGTAATAAAATGGCCTAAAAAACATGTAAAACACTTAAAACTCTATAATACATTTAAATGATTGTAATAAATAGAGCGGTAAAACACGTCTTTCTAAAAGCCAGCATATTATATAAATAGTGAAGAAAAGGCAAAAGCTTACAGCACCTGGTATTCCCAGGCGGTCTCCCATCCAAGTACTAAGCAGGCCCGACGCTGCTTAGCTTCCGAGATCAGACGAGATCGGGCGCTCTCAGCGCGGTATGGCCGTAAGCGAGGGCTGCTCCAAAAAGTGGGCTATTTAAAGATCAGCCTCCGTAAAAGCCAGCATATTATATAAATAGTGAAGAAAAGGCAAAAGCTTACAGCACCTGGTATTCCCAGGCGGTCTCCCATCCAAGTACTAAGCAGGCCCGACGCTGCTTAGCTTCCGAGATCAGACGAGATCGGGCGCTCTCAGCGCGGTATGGCCGTAAGCGAGGGCTGCTCCAAAAAGTGGGCTATTTAAAGATCAGCCTCCGTAAAAGCCAGCATATTATATAAATAGTGAAGAAAAGGCAAAAGCTTACAGCACCTGGTATTCCCAGGCGGTCTCCCATCCAAGTGTAACAATCGGCCTTATCAGCCGAGTTACAAGACTAAAATGGGATCAGATTTAACTGTGAGAGATGACTAGTGGTTAAAAGAATGAGACATAAAAGAAGATTGGTTTAAATAGATTTGGTTTATTTACAAGGTTCACATAAAAGACTTTAAAACAACACGATAAAACGAGGTAAACGCTGTTAAAAGAATACAGTTCATTTGTCCATACCCTAAAAACAGTCCAAGAATCCCAGTGTGTTGATAAGTCCAATGTGAGTGTCCACCGGTGTATATACAATCCACAGAAAGTGTAATCCAAAGTTTGCAGGTGGTGAATGGAAAGGTGAGCTCTAAAATTAGCAACTCCTCAATCCAACAGTTTGGTGACTGTCCTTTGTTTGTCATGCTGCTCTCTTATACAGTTGTACTTCCTGCTTCCTGTCATGTGTCTAGTCACATGGCAGGCCAACCATCCATTTTTTAAAGACACACACTCACTTAAAATGTTAAGAGTAATAAAATGGCCTAAAAAACATGTAAAACACTTAAAACTCTATAATACATTTAAATGATTGTAATAAATAGAGCGGTAAAACACGTCTTTCTAAAAGCCAGCATATTATATAAATAGTGAAGAAAAGGCAAAAGCTTACAGCACCTGGTATTCCCAGGCGGTCTCCCATCCAAGTACTAAGCAGGCCCGACGCTGCTTAGCTTCCGAGATCAGACGAGATCGGGCGCTCTCAGCGCGGTATGGCCGTAAACGAGGGCTGCTCCAAAAAGTGGGCTATTTAAAGATCAGCCTCCGTAAAAGCCAGCATATTATATAAATAGTGAAGAAAAGGCAAAAGCTTACAGCACCTGGTATTCCCAGGCGGTCTCCCATCCAAGTACTAAGCAGGCCCGACACTGCTTAGCTTCCGAGATCAGACGAGATCGGGCGCTCTCAGCGCGGTATGGCCGTAAGCGAGGGCTGCTCCAAAAAGTGGGCTATTTAAAGATCAGCCTCCGTAAAAGCCAGCATATTATATAAATAGTGAAGAAAAGGCAAAAGCTTACAGCACCTGGTATTCCCAGGCGGTCTCCCATCCAAGTACTAAGCAGGCCCGACGCTGCTTAGCTTCCGAGATCAGACGAGATCGGGCGCTCTCAGCGCGGTATGGCCGTAAGCGAGGGCTGCTCCAAAAAGTGGGCTATTTAAAGATCAGCCTCCGTAAAAGCCAGCATATTATATAAATAGTGAAGAAAAGGCAAAAGCTTACAGCACCTGGTATTCCCAGGCGGTCTCCCATCCAAGTGTAACAATCGGCCTTATCAGCCGAGTTACAAGACTAAAATGGGATCAGATTTAACTGTGAGAGATGACTAGTGGTTAAAAGAATGAGACATAAAAGAAGATTGGTTTAAATAGATTTGGTTTATTTACAAGGTTCACATAAAAGACTTTAAAACAACACGATAAAACGAGGTAAACGCTGTTAAAAGAATACAGTTCATTTGTCCATACCCTAAAAACAGTCCAAGAATCCCAGTGTGTTGATAAGTCCAATGTGAGTGTCCACCGGTGTATATACAATCCACAGAAAGTGTAATCCAAAGTTTGCAGGTGGTGAATGGAAAGGTGAGCTCTAAAATTAGCAACTCCTCAATCCAACAGTTTGGTGACTGTCCTTTGTTTGTCATGCTGCTCTCTTATACAGTTGTACTTCCTGCTTCCTGTCATGTGTCTAGTCACATGGCAGGCCAACCATCCATTTTTTAAAGACACACACTCACTTAAAATGTTAAGAGTAATAAAATGGCCTAAAAAACATGTAAAACACTTAAAACTCTATAATACATTTAAATGATTGTAATAAATAGAGCGGTAAAACACGTCTTTCTAAAAGCCAGCATATTATATAAATAGTGAAGAAAAGGCAAAAGCTTACAGCACCTGGTATTCCCAGGCGGTCTCCCATCCAAGTACTAAGCAGGCCCGATGCTGCTTAGCTTCCGAGATCAGACGAGATCGGGCGCTCTCAGCGCGGTATGGCCGTAAGCGAGGGCTGCTCCAAAAAGTGGGCCATTTAAAGATCAGCCTCCGTAAAAGCCAGCATATTATATAAATAGTGAAGAAAAGGCAAAAGCTTACAGCACCTGGTATTGCCAGGCGGTCTCCCATCCAAGTGTAACAATCGGCCTTATCAGCCGAGTTACAAGACTAAAATGGGGTCAGATTTAACTGTGAGAGATGACTAGTGGTTAAAAGAATGAGACATAAAAGAAGATTGGTTTAAATAGATTTGGTTTATTTACAAGGTTCACATAAAAGACTTTAAAACAACACGATAAAACGAGGTAAACGCTGTTAAAAGAATACAGTTCATTTGTCCATACCCTAAAAACAGTCCAAGAATCCCAGTGTGTTGATAAGTCCAATGTGAGTGTCCACCGGTGTATATACAATCCACAGAAAGTGTAATCCAAAGTTTGCAGGTGGTGAATGGAAAGGTGAGCTCTAAAATGAGCAACTCCTCAATCCAACAGTTTGGTGACTGTCCTTTGTTTGTCATGCTGCTCTCTTATACAGTTGTACTTCCTGCTTCCTGTCATGTGTCTAGTCACATGGCAGGCCAACCATCCATTTTTTAAAGACACACACTCACTTAAAATGTTAAGAGTAATAAAATGGCCTAAAAAACATGTAAAACACTTAAAACTCTATAATACATTTAAATGATTGTAATAAATAGAGCGGTAAAACACGTCTTTCTAAAAGCCAGCATATTATATAAATAGTGAAGAAAAGGCAAAAGCTTACAGCACCTGGTATTCCCAGGCGGTCTCCCATCCAAGTACTAAGCAGGCCCGACGCTGCTTAGCTTCCGAGATCAGACGAGATCGGGCGCTCTCAGCGCGGTATGGCCGTAAGCGAGGGCTGCTCCAAAAAGTGGGCTATTTAAAGATCAGCCTCCGTAAAAGCCAGCATATTATATAAATAGTGAAGAAAAGGCAAAAGCTTACAGCACCTGGTATTCCCAGGCGGTCTCCCATCCAAGTACTAAGCAGGCCCGACGCTGCTTAGCTTCCGAGATCAGACGAGATCGGGCGCTCTCAGCGCGGTATGGCCGTAAGCGAGGGCTGCTCCAAAAAGTGGGCTATTTAAAGATCAGCCTCCGTAAAAGCCAGCATATTATATAAATAGTGAAGAAAAGGCAAAAGCTTACAGCACCTGGTATTCCCAGGCGGTCTCCCATCCAAGTACTAAGCAGGCCCAACGCTGCTTAGCTTCCGAGATCAGACGAGATCGGGCGCTCTCAGCGCGGTATGGCCGTAAGCGAGGGCTGCTCCAAAAAGTGGGCTATTTAAAGATCAGCCTCCGTAAAAGCCAGCATATTATATAAATAGTGAAGAAAAGGCAAAATCTTACAGCACCTGGTATTCCCAGGCGGTCTCCCATCCAAGTGTAACAATCGGCCTTATCAGCCGAGTTACAAGACTAAAATGGGATCAGATTTAACTGTGAGAGATGACTAGTGGTTAAAAGAATGAGACATAAAAGAAGATTGGTTTAAATAGATTTGGTTTATTTACAAGGTTCACATAAAAGACTTTAAAACAACACGATAAAACGAGGTAAACGCTGTTAAAAGAATACAGTTCATTTGTCCATACCCTAAAAACAGTCCAAGAATCCCAGTGTGTTGATAAGTCCAATGTGAGTGTCCACCGGTGTATATACAATCCACAGAAAGTGTAATCCAAAGTTTGCAGGTGGTGAATGGAAAGGTGAGCTCTAAAATGAGCAACTCCTCAATCCAACAGTTTGGTGACTGTCCTTTGTTTGTCATGCTGCTCTCTTATACAGTTGTACTTCCTGCTTCCTGTCATGTGTCTAGTCACATGGCAGGCCAACCATCCATTTTTTAAAGACACACACTCACTTAAAATGTTAAGAGTAATAAAATGGCCTAAAAAACATGTAAAACACTTAAAACTCTATAATACATTTAAATGATTGTAATAAATAGAGCGGTAAAACACGTCTTTCTAAAAGCCAGCATATTATATAAATAGTGAAGAAAAGGCAAAAGCTTACAACACCTGGTATTCCCAGGCGGTCTCCCATCCAAGTACTAAGCAGGCCCGACGCTGCTTAGCTTCCGAGATCAGACGAGATCGGGCGCTCTCAGCGCGGTATGGCCGTAAGCGAGGGCTGCTCCAAAAAGTGGGCTATTTAAAGATCAGCCTCCGTAAAAGCCAGCATATTATATAAATAGTGAAGAAAAGGCAAAAGCTTACAGCACCTGGTATTGCCAGGCGGTCTCCCATCCAAGTGTAACAATCGGCCTTATCAGCCGAGTTACAAGACTAAAATGGGGTCAGATTTAACTGTGAGAGATGACTAGTGGTTAAAAGAATGAGACATAAAAGAAGATTGGTTTAAATAGATTTGGTTTATTTACAAGGTTCACATAAAAGACTTTAAAACAACACGATAAAACGAGGTAAACGCTGTTAAAAGAATACAGTTCATTTGTCCATACCCTAAAAACAGTCCAAGAATCCCAGTGTGTTGATAAGTCCAATGTGAGTGTCCACCGGTGTATATACAATCCACAGAAAGTGTAATCCAAAGTTTGCAGGTGGTGAATGGAAAGGTGAGCTCTAAAATGAGCAACTCCTCAATCCAACAGTTTGGTGACTGTCCTTTGTTTGTCATGCTGCTCTCTTATACAGTTGTACTTCCTGCTTCCTGTCATGTGTCTAGTCACATGGCAGGCCAACCATCCATTTTTTAAAGACACACACTCACTTAAAATGTTAAGAGTAATAAAATGGCCTAAAAAACATGTAAAACACTTAAAACTCTATAATACATTTAAATGATTGTAATAAATAGAGCGGTAAAACACGTCTTTCTAAAAGCCAGCATATTATATAAATAGTGAAGAAAAGGCAAAAGCTTACAGCACCTGGTATTCCCAGGCGGTCTCCCATCCAAGTACTAAGCAGGCCCGACGCTGCTTAGCTTCCGAGATCAGACGAGATCGGGCGCTCTTTTTTTTTTTTTTTTTTTTTTTTATTGTACAAAAATCATTATATATTTGAATACACATTGAATACACAAATCAATAATACATTTTCATTACTACTGAAGAAGAACCCAATACACAACAAAACCGTTATCACCAATTTCCGAGTATTTAGCATTGTTCGTAAATAAACATTCGTAAATATTACATGACACAAGCATCTTTTTAACCCAATCATAACAACAAATAAAAGCCTAAAAGCTAAACCAACAAAAGTTCATCTTCCCCTGGCATGTAAAAGTGCATATTTTTTAAAATACATATGACATCTTTTGTGAAAATTTCATAAAAATCTCCCATAATATTTTCTGATTTAAAATAACTGTACAGCATTTTGACATGATCTTCTGCCATCCATTTAAAAAGAAACCAAAGGTTTAAAACAAAATCTCTGTTTTTCGCTATATTCCTTCTTTTCCATATAGCTTTTTTTGCCACAATTAAAAACAAATTAATGAGTTTCTTGTTTGGTTTATTCTCTGCTATTCCCAACATAAACATTCTACTCCAATTAAAATCCTCTTCGTTACCTCTTAAATCTTTGATTAGTTTCTTAAATTCGTTAAAAAATGGGATCAACTCCTTACAGAATAAAAACAAATGTAAAATTCCCTCATCTTCTGTTTTACAAACTTTGCATTGAGCATTTGTTTCTTTCTGCATAGCACACAATCTCATTTCCGTAAAAATCACATTTTGTCTAATAAAATAATCAAAACATTCTAGATCTACATCCAACCATTTCCATGCCATATGCTTCCAGATATCTTTTTCTTCAATTTCGTTAAAATGCCTTATCCAGAATTGATTGGCAACAGGTTTTTTAAAAATTCTTTTCATAAAAAAACCATAAAACATTTTAACAGTACCCAAATTAAAATTCACCAACTTGTCTTTACATTTTAAAAACACATTCATTTTGTTCTCCTTTTCTTCCCTCTTGTTAAGATCATCCAGCCATTCTCCAGGGATTGCTTTTTTTACCTCTTCGTATTGTCTTTTTAAAAACATTACATTAAAATCCTCCTTCCCCTCCTCCATCGCATCTATAATCACTTGAAGTGGTAAAAATCCCTCTTTATATTCCCATAAAACATCCCTTACCTTCACAATCCCCACTTGCAACCATTTCTTAAAATAGAGGTCATGCTCTTGTATCTTTACTTTTCCATTTAAAAACAGAGGTTGATTTAAAATCCTTTCCCTCCCCTCTGGATTAAAATCCACCTCTGTTAAAAAAAGCCTCCAAGCATTTAAAACCTCTTTATAAAACTGTGGGATCCCCTCCATCATCCAATTCTTCAGCTTCATCCATAAAATGTCTTCCCCTAAATTAAAATTCCCACATTTGTTTAAATAGAAGCTCATTATTTTCTTCCACTCTGCATTGTTCGTGTCATCCAAATATTTCCTTACCACTTTTACCCTCATGCTTTTCATTTTTTGCTCTACGTCGACCAACCCCATTCCTCCCTCTTCTGGTTTCCCTATCAATGTAAGATATGCAATTCTTGGAGGCTTTTTGTCCCATAGAAATTCTAAAACACTTTTCTTTATTCTCTTCAAAACCCAATCTGGCAATGGCATGACATGTAAATTGTACCACATTTTGGATAACATTAACATATTTACAATTAAAATTTTCCCTTTCAAACTTAAAGATCTGTTTCTCCAAAAAATAAGTCTTCTTTCCATCCCTCCTACCGTCTCTTCCCACATATTGTCAATTGCCTCCTTTTCATTCCTTGCTAATATTGCCCCTAAAATCTTCATTTCTTGAACCTCCTTAAACCTAAAAAGCCCCGTTAAAATCTCGGCCCTTCCAAACTTCATATATACAGTTTTTTCTTCATTTATTTTTGCACCTGAACCCTCACAATAAAATGTTGTTTTCTCTATCACTCTTTTAACACTTTCTATATTTTCAACCACAACTGTCGTGTCATCAGCGTATTGAAATATTTGTGTTAACTCTTTTCCCTCTTCCATTTTTATTCCATTTATTCTTTTTTCTCTGTTTATTAAAAGCCCTAAAGGTTCTGCCACCAAAGAGTACAACTGTGCTGACAATGGACACCCTTGTCTTATAGATCTTGAAACTTTAAAAGGTTGAGTTAAAAATCCATTGCATTTTACTTTTGTTAAAATATCCCTGTATAAAATTGAGATCCATTTTATAAAATTATCTCCAAAACCAAATTCTTTTAAAATCGCAAATAAAAACCCATGTTCGACTCTGTCGAACGCCTTTTCAAAGTCCATACTTATAATGTATGCGCTCCTTTCTTTTTCTTTTATATAACCCACTATATCTCTTATGCTGCTTGTAATGTCTGCTATATCCCTCCCCTTTACTCCATATGCTTGGTTGGTTTCTATTATATTTGGCATGACTTTTTTTAACCTATTCGCTAAGACCTTTGCTAAAATTTTTAAATCAGTGTTTAACATTGTAATGGGTCTAAAATTCTTCAGTTCATTTTTGTCTCCCTTTTTCTTGTATATTATTTTCATTAATCCTAGCCCCATTTTTGGGTTTACTCTTTCTTTTTTGAACACTTCTTCATAAATTTCATTTAAAATCCCAACTACCTTTTCTTTAAAAACTTTGTAAAACTCGCTTCCAATACCATCTATTCCAGGGCTTTTCTTCACTCTTAATTGATTTATGGCTTGTTTAATTTCTTCTGTTGTTATTTCGCTTTCACAATCCTTTTTATCCTCCTCACCAACTTTCCTTGCTATTTGTTGTAATAAAATCTTCCGTTTTTCCTCATCTCCTCCCTCTGACTTAAACAATTCCTCATAATATGTTTTCACTTCTTTTAAAATCCTCTCTGTATCTGACACCACTTTCCCATCCTTACTTTTAAGTTCTTTAATTATTTCCGCTTTCCCCCTGCTTTTCTCAAGATTAAAAAAGAATCTGTTACATTTTTCTCCTTCCACCATGTATTTTGCTTTGCTTCTTAACATCGCCCCTTTGCATTTCTCCTCTTCTATTTTTCCCAATGTATTTTCAAATTGAATTACTTTTTGTACATTTACTTCATTTTTATTTAACTCCTCTTTTAATGTTCTCCTTACTTCTTTCTCCTTAGTTCTTTTAACCTTTTGTAACAAATTACAGTAGTTTATTGAATATTTCTTTATCTGATACTTTACGTTTTCCCACCATTGCCTTTTGTCTTCCATATACATCAGATCTTTTTTCCTCTCATCTAATATATTTTCAATCTCTTTTTTAAAACTTTCATTTTTTAAAACATCAGTGTTTAAGATCCACACTCCAGGTCCCTTCGTTTCTCTTTTAAAATCCATCACCATTAAAACCATTTTGTGATCGCTTAAGGTTGTGTCTTTATAAACTATTCTGTCAATAAAACATTCCAGATTTCTAGTACTTAAGAAATAATCTATTCTGGTTTGGCACATAAAATTCCCCACCAACTGTCTTCTTGAAAATTCCTTCTTTTTCTCGTTTCTTTCCCTCCACACATCAATCATATTTTTCTCTTCCATCAACGACTTTAGTTCTTTTCTGCCCCCATCCGTTTTAAAAACCATCCCGTTTGCCATATCCATTTTGCTAAAAACTGTGTTAAAATCCCCTGCAATCACCACCTTCCCCCATTTTTCAATTACATCGGCTAAAACATTAAAATACATTTTCTTTTCTTTTTCTTCATTCGGAGCATGCACGTTCCCTAAAATAAAATTTTCTTCCTCCATCACCATTTCTACAACCATACATTTTCCTTTTTTATCACTATACAAATGCTTTGTCTTGATACCTCTGTCTTTTCTTATTAAAATCGCCATTCCTCCTCCAATTTTTCCTTCTCCGTTATTAAAGAGTAATTCCCCTTCCCATCTTTTTTTAAAATCCTCCATACGATTCTCTTTCCAGTTTGTCTCTTGCAATAAAATCACATCCTCATTTTTACACAGTTCCTTCATCTTTTCAAATTTAAAACCATTCATTAGTCCTCTAGCATTAAAAGTCACAATTTTCAACACCATAAAATAAACTAAAAGCCATAAAGTCCCCATTTTGTCAGCTCATGGCCTCCCCTTCCTTTCCAGTATCTCCACTGTCCTGTTTCTCCTCACATGTTTGTTTTAAAACTTTCCTTTTGGCTTTCTCTAGATTTGGTGTTACCTTAGTTCTTCTTCTTCTTTTATTTGATATTCCCATGGTGCCGCCATCATCAATGTTTTCGCTGTCTCTGTCCACTCTCCCTTCCTCGTTGACCTGCTCCTCTGACTCTTCCAATTCTGTTTGCAAATCCTCCGTCGTCTCCATCAGTGTCTCTGTTTCGTCGTTGTCCTGCATTACTCCAGTCCTTTCGCTTTCATCGTCAATGTCCGTGCCTGCAATACCCTCTCTTTGTGTTCCTCCCGTGTCCTCGCGTGGCTCCTCTTCATTGTCTCCCTCATGCATCTGCCCGCTCTCCTGGTCATCCTCCTGCTGGTCTCCGAACCAGCACTCGCACTTATTTAGTACGAGCCTGCAGTCCGGGCACCTCACTGCATTACAGTCCCGTGCGAAGTGGCCCCTCTCCTCGCACTTGAAACATTTGAAGTCTGGGCAGTCCTTCATCAGGTGTTCAGGGCTCATACACAGCCTACAGGTTCTCACCTGCTGGCTGTGTATCACCCTGAAATACTGAGGCCCCTCTTCTGTCTCCATTCTCGTGCTATAGGGCAGAGAAGCCACCTCTTTTGGGAATCGCACTCTCACAAATCTCGTTCCATCCTCGATGCGGGTGCCCGGATAAAATCTCCGTTTGATCTGGGAGATGGGAGTTACCCCCCATCCCTCCAGCTTTTGTAGAACCACGTCGTCCTCCAGGTAAGCGGGCAGATGCATGAAAGAGACAACAAATTCTTTATTATTCAACTTTTTAATTTCACATGTCTTTCCTTTTATCATCAATCCATCTGCTAGTTTCTCAATATCTTCTTCTTTCTCCAATGTTATTTCATATTCTCTCATCATTTTTGGTCTTACCGCAAGTATAGTCGTCACGTCCATCTTGTCTGTCAGTGCTTGAATAATGTCTTCTGCTTTCCCATCCTGCACTTCAGTCAGATCAATCACTACGGTTGCTTCTTTAGCGTAAATCCGTTTCTGCTCCTTTTTAGGGTAATCCTTTTCTCGTAGTCTTTTATCCAGTCCATTTTCTGTTTGCTGCCTTTTCTCTCGTGCCAAATCCATATTCATAGAAATTAATCCATCCATTAAAAAAAAAAAAAAAAAAAAGGAACTAACCACCCTCCAGACAGCAAGAATGCTGCTGTTAGGTGGTTTAAAAGTTGACAAAAAACACAAAAAACTAACTTAACGTATTACAACTCACAAAACAAACAAAAATTAAACACAAAATGGAGGAGAGCCTTCCTCTCCCAACTGCTGCCAACCACTTCCTGTTGCTCTCTAGCGCCTCAGGTGGGGGTATGGCCGTAAGCGAGGGCTGTTCCAAAAAGTGGGCTATTTAAAGATCAGCCTCCGTAAAAGCCAGCATATTATATAAATAGTGAAGAAAAGGCAAAAGCTTACAGCACCTGGTATTCCCAGGCGGTCTCCCATCCAAGTACTAAGCAGGCCCGACGCTGCTTAGCTCCCGAGATCAGACGAGATCGGGCGCTCTCAGCGCGGTATGGCCGTAAGCGAGGGCTGCTCCAAAAAGTGGGCTATTTAAAGATCAGCCTCCGTAAAAGCCAGCATATTATATAAATAGTGAAGAAAAGGCAAAAGCTTACAGCACCTGGTATTCCCAGGCGGTCTCCCATCCAAGTGTAACAATCGGCCTTATCAGCCGAGTTACAAGACTAAAATGGGATCAGATTTAACTGTGAGAGATGACTAGTGGTTAAAAGAATGAGACATAAAAGAAGATTGGTTTAAATAGATTTGGTTTATTTACAAGGTTCACATAAAAGACTTTAAAACAACACGATAAAACGAGGTAAACG
Organism: Garra rufa; assembly: GCF_049309525.1. Taxonomy (NCBI): domain Eukaryota; kingdom Metazoa; phylum Chordata; class Actinopteri; order Cypriniformes; family Cyprinidae; genus Garra; species Garra rufa. The sequence continues at coordinate 8,104,325 of NW_027394277.1, forward strand.
CTGTTAAAAGAATACAGTTCATTTGTCCATACCCTAAAAACAGTCCAAGAATCCCAGTGTGTTGATAAGTCCAATGTGAGTGTCCACCGGTGTATATACAATCCACAGAAAGTGTAATCCAAAGTTTGCAGGTGGTGAATGGAAAGGTGAGCTCTAAAATGAGCAACTCCTCAATCCAACAGTTTGGTGACTGTCCTTTGTTTGTCATGCTGCTCTCTTATACAGTTGTACTTCCTGCTTCCTGTCATGTGTCTAGTCACATGGCAGGCCAACCATCCATTTTTTAAAGACACACACTCACTTAAAATGTTAAGAGTAATAAAATGGCCTAAAAAACATGTAAAACACTTAAAACTCTATAATACATTTAAATGATTGTAATAAATAGAGCGGTAAAACACGTCTTTCTAAAAGCCAGCATATTATATAAATAGTGAAGAAAAGGCAAAAGCTTACAGCACCTGGTATTCCCAGGCGGTCTCCCATCCAAGTACTAAGCAGGCCCGACGCTGCTTAGCTTCCGAGATCAGACGAGATCGGGCGCTCTCAGCGCGGTATGGCCGTAAGCGAGGGCTGCTCCAAAAAGTGGGCTATTTAAAGATCAGCCTCCGTAAAAGCCAGCATATTATATAAATAGTGAAGAAAAGGCAAAAGCTTACAGCACCTGGTATTCCCAGGCGGTCTCCCATCCAAGTACTAAGCAGGCCCGACGCTGCTTAGCTTCCGAGATCAGACGAGATCGGGCGCTCTCAGCGCGGTATGGCCGTAAGCGAGGGCTGCTCCAAAAAGTGGGCTATTTAAAGATCAGCCTCCGTAAAAGCCAGCATATTATATAAATAGTGAAGAAAAGGCAAAAGCTTACAGCACCTGGTATTCCCAGGCGGTCTCCCATCCAAGTACTAAGCAGGCCCGACGCTGCTTAGCTTCCGAGATCAGACAAGATCGGGCGCTCTCAGCGCGGTATGGCCGTAAGCGAGGGCTGCTCCAAAAAGTGGGCTATTTAAAGATCAGCCTCCGTAAAAGCCAGCATATTATATAAATAGTGAAGAAAAGGCAAAAGCTTACAGCACCTGGTATTCCCAGGCGGTCTCCCATCCAAGTGTAACAATCGGCCTTATCAGCCGAGTTACAAGACTAAAATGGGATCAGATTTAACTGTGAGAGATGACTAGTGGTTAAAAGAATGAGACATAAAAGAAGATTGGTTTAAATAGATTTGGTTTATTTACAAGGTTCACATAAAAGACTTTAAAACAACACGATAAAACGAGGTAAACGCTGTTAAAAGAATACAGTTCATTTGTCCATACCCTAAAAACAGTCCAAGAATCCCAGTGTGTTGATAAGTCCAATGTGAGTGTCCACCGGTGTATATACAATCCACAGAAAGTGTAATCCAAAGTTTGCAGGTGGTGAATGGAAAGGTGAGCTCTAAAATTAGCAACTCCTCAATCCAACAGTTTGGTGACTGTCCTTTGTTTGTCATGCTGCTCTCTTATACAGTTGTACTTCCTGCTTCCTGTCATGTGTCTAGTCACATGGCAGGCCAACCATCCATTTTTTAAAGACACACACTCACTTAAAATGTTAAGAGTAATAAAATGGCCTAAAAAACATGTAAAACACTTAAAACTCTATAATACATTTAAATGATTGTAATAAATAGAGCGGTAAAACACGTCTTTCTAAAAGCCAGCATATTATATAAATAGTGAAGAAAAGGCAAAAGCTTACAGCACCTGGTATTCCCAGGCGGTCTCCCATCCAAGTACTAAGCAGGCCCGACGCTGCTTAGCTTCCGAGATCAGACGAGATCGGGCGCTCTCAGCGCGGTATGGCCGTAAGCGAGGGCTGCTCCAAAAAGTGGGCTATTTAAAGATCAGCCTCCGTAAAAGCCAGCATATTATAAAAATAGTGAAGAAAAGGCAAAAGCTTACAGCACCTGGTATTCCCAGGCGGTCTCCCATCCAAGTACTAAGCAGGCCCGACGCTGCTTAGCTTCCGAGATCAGACGAGATCGGGCGCTCTCAGCGCGGTATGGCCGTAAGCGAGGGCTGCTCCAAAAAGTGGGCTATTTAAAGATCAGCCTCCGTAAAAGCCAGCATATTATATAAATAGTGAAGAAAAGGCAAAAGCTTACAGCACCTGGTATTCCCAGGCGGTCTCCCATCCAAGTACTAAGCAGGCCCGACGCTGCTTAGCTTCCGAGATCAGACGAGATCGGGCGCTCTCAGCGCGGTATGGCCGTAAGCGAGGGCTGCTCCAAAAAGTGGGCTATTTAAAGATCAGCCTCCGTAAAAGCCAGCATATTATATAAATAGTGAAGAAAAGGCAAAAGCTTACAGCACCTGGTATTCCCAGGCGGTCTCCCATCCAAGTACTAAGCAGGCCCGACGCTGCTTAGCTTCCGAGATCAGACGAGATCGGGCGCTCTCAGCGCGGTATGGCCGTAAGCGAGGGCTGCTCCAAAAAGTGGGCTATTTAAAGATCAGCCTCCGTAAAAGCCAGCATATTATATAAATAGTGAAGAAAAGGCAAAAGCTTACAGCACCTGGTATTCCCAGGCGGTCTCCCATCCAAGTACTAAGCAGGCCCGACGCTGCTTAGCTTCCGAGATCAGACGAGATCGGGCGCTCTCAGCGCGGTATGGCCGTAAGCGAGGGCTGCTCCAAAAAGTGGGCTATTTAAAGATCAGCCTCCGTAAAAGCCAGCATATTATATAAATAGTGAAGAAAAGGCAAAAGCTTACAGCACCTGGTATTCCCAGGCGGTCTCCCATCCAAGTGTAACAATCGGCCTTATCAGCCGAGTTACAAGACTAAAATGGGATCAGATTTAACTGTGAGAGATGACTAGTGGTTAAAAGAATGAGACATAAAAGAAGATTGGTTTAAATAGATTTGGTTTATTTACAAGGTTCACATAAAAGACTTTAAAACAACACGATAAAACGAGGTAAACGCTGTTAAAAGAATACAGTTCATTTGTCCATACCCTAAAAACAGTCCAAGAATCCCAGTGTGTTGATAAGTCCAATGTGAGTGTCCACCGGTGTATATACAATCCACAGAAAGTGTAATCCAAAGTTTGCAGGTGGTGAATGGAAAGGTGAGCTCTAAAATTAGCAACTCCTCAATCCAACAGTTTGGTGACTGTCCTTTGTTTGTCATGCTGCTCTCTTATACAGTTGTACTTCCTGCTTCCTGTCATGTGTCTAGTCACATGGCAGGCCAACCATCCATTTTTTAAAGACACACACTCACTTAAAATGTTAAGAGTAATAAAATGGCCTAAAAAACATGTAAAACACTTAAAACTCTATAATACATTTAAATGATTGTAATAAATAGAGCGGTAAAACACGTCTTTCTAAAAGCCAGCATATTATATAAATAGTGAAGAAAAGGCAAAAGCTTACAGCACCTGGTATTCCCAGGCGGTCTCCCATCCAAGTACTAAGCAGGCCCGACGCTGCTTAGCTTCCGAGATCAGACGAGATCGGGCGCTCTCAGCGCGGTATGGCCGTAAGCGAGGGCTGCTCCAAAAAGTGGGCTATTTAAAGATCAGCCTCCGTAAAAGCCAGCATATTATATAAATAGTGAAGAAAAGGCAAAAGCTTACAGCACCTGGTATTCCCAGGCGGTCTCCCATCCAAGTGTAACAATCGGCCTTATCAGCCGAGTTACAAGACTAAAATGGGATCAGATTTAACTGTGAGAGATGACTAGTGGTTAAAAGAATGAGACATAAAAGAAGATTGGTTTAAATAGATTTGGTTTATTTACAAGGTTCACATAAAAGACTTTAAAACAACACGATAAAACGAGGTAAACGCTGTTAAAAGAATACAGTTCATTTGTCCATACCCTAAAAACAGTCCAAGAATCCCAGTGTGTTGATAAGTCCAATGTGAGTGTCCACCGGTGTATATACAATCCACAGAAAGTGTAATCCAAAGTTTGCAGGTGGTGAATGGAAAGGTGAGCTCTAAAATTAGCAACTCCTCAATCCAACAGTTTGGTGACTGTCCTTTGTTTGTCATGCTGCTCTCTTATACAGTTGTACTTCCTGCTTCCTGTCATGTGTCTAGTCACATGGCAGGCCAACCATCCATTTTTTAAAGACACACACTCACTTAAAATGTTAAGAGTAATAAAATGGCCTAAAAAACATGTAAAACACTTAAAACTCTATAATACATTTAAATGATTGTAATAAATAGAGCGGTAAAACACGTCTTTCTAAAAGCCAGCATATTATATAAATAGTGAAGAAAAGGCAAAAGCTTACAGCACCTGGTATTCCCAGGCGGTCTCCCATCCAAGTACTAAGCAGGCCCGACGCTGCTTAGCTTCCGAGATCAGACGAGATCGGGCGCTCTCAGCGCGGTATGGCCGTAAGCGAGGGCTGCTCCAAAAAGTGGGCTATTTAAAGATCAGCCTCCGTAAAAGCCAGCATATTATATAAATAGTGAAGAAAAGGCAAAAGCTTACAGCACCTGGTATTCCCAGGCGGTCTCCCATCCAAGTACTAAGCAGGCCCGACGCTGCTTAGCTTCCGAGATCAGACGAGATCGGGCGCTCTCAGCGCGGTATGGCCGTAAGCGAGGGCTGCTCCAAAAAGTGGGCTATTTAAAGATCAGCCTCCGTAAAAGCCAGCATATTATATAAATAGTGAAGAAAAGGCAAAAGCTTACAGCACCTGGTATTCCCAGGCGGTCTCCCATCCAAGTGTAACAATCGGCCTTATCAGCCGAGTTACAAGACTAAAATGGGATCAGATTTAACTGTGAGAGATGACTAGTGGTTAAAAGAATGAGACATAAAAGAAGATTGGTTTAAATAGATTTGGTTTATTTACAAGGTTCACATAAAAGACTTTAAAACAACACGATAAAACGAGGTAAACGCTGTTAAAAGAATACAGTTCATTTGTCCATACCCTAAAAACAGTCCAAGAATCCCAGTGTGTTGATAAGTCCAATGTGAGTGTCCACCGGTGTATATACAATCCACAGAAAGTGTAATCCAAAGTTTGCAGGTGGTGAATGGAAAGGTGAGCTCTAAAATTAGCAACTCCTCAATCCAACAGTTTGGTGACTGTCCTTTGTTTGTCATGCTGCTCTCTTATACAGTTGTACTTCCTGCTTCCTGTCATGTGTCTAGTCACATGGCAGGCCAACCATCCATTTTTTAAAGACACACACTCACTTAAAATGTTAAGAGTAATAAAATGGCCTAAAAAACATGTAAAACACTTAAAACTCTATAATACATTTAAATGATTGTAATAAATAGAGCGGTAAAACACGTCTTTCTAAAAGCCAGCATATTATATAAATAGTGAAGAAAAGGCAAAAGCTTACAGCACCTGGTATTCCCAGGCGGTCTCCCATCCAAGTACTAAGCAGGCCCGACGCTGCTTAGCTTCCGAGATCAGACGAGATCGGGCGCTCTCAGCGCGGTATGGCCGTAAGCGAGGGCTGTTCCAAAAAGTGGGCTATTTAAAGATCAGCCTCCGTAAGAGCCAGCATATTATATAAATAGTGAAGAAAAGGCAAAAGCTTACAGCACCTGGTATTCCCAGGCGGTCTCCCATCCAAGTACTAAGCAGGCCCGACGCTGCTTAGCTTCCGAGATCAGACGAGATCGGGCGCTCTCAGCGCAGTATGGCCGTAAGCGAGGGCTGCTCCAAAAAGTGGGCTATTTAAAGATCAGCCTCCGTAAAAGCCAGCATATTATATAAATAGTGAAGAAAAGGCAAAAGCTTACAGCACCTGGTATTCCCAGGCGGTCTCCCATCCAAGTGTAACAATCGGCCTTATCAGCCGAGTTACAAGACTAAAATGGGATCAGATTTAACTGTGAGAGATGACTAGTGGTTAAAAGAATGAGACATAAAAGAAGATTGGTTTAAATAGATTTGGTTTATTTACAAGGTTCACATAAAAGACTTTAAAACAACACGATAAAACGAGGTAAACGCTGTTAAAAGAATACAGTTCATTTGTCCATACCCTAAAAACAGTCCAAGAATCCCAGTGTGTTGATAAGTCCAATGTGAGTGTCCACCGGTGTATATACAATCCACAGAAAGTGTAATCCAAAGTTTGCAGGTGGTGAATGGAAAGGTGAGCTCTAAAATTAGCAACTCCTCAATCCAACAGTTTGGTGACTGTCCTTTGTTTGTCATGCTGCTCTCTTATACAGTTGTACTTCCTGCTTCCTGTCATGTGTCTAGTCACATGGCAGGCCAACCATCCATTTTTTAAAGACACACACTCACTTAAAATGTTAAGAGTAATAAAATGGCCTAAAAAACATGTAAAACACTTAAAACTCTATAATACATTTAAATGATTGTAATAAATAGAGCGGTAAAACACGTCTTTCTAAAAGCCAGCATATTATATAAATAGTGAAGAAAAGGCAAAAGCTTACAGCACCTGGTATTCCCAGGCGGTCTCCCATCCAAGTACTAAGCAGGCCCGACGCTGCTTAGCTTCCGAGATCAGACGAGATCGGGCGCTCTCAGCGCGGTATGGCCGTAAGCGAGGGCTGCTCCAAAAAGTGGGCTATTTAAAGATCAGCCTCCGTAAAAGCCAGCATATTATATAAATAGTGAAGAAAAGGCAAAAGCTTACAGCACCTGGTAGTCCCAGGCGGTCTCCCATCCAAGTACTAAGCAGGCCCGACGCTGCTTAGCTTCCGAGATCAGACGAGATCGGGCGCTCTCAGCGCGGTATGGCCGTAAGCGAGGGCTGCTCCAAAAAGTGGGCTATTTAAAGATCAGCCTCCGTAAAAGCCAGCATATTATATAAATAGTGAAGAAAAGGCAAAAGCTTACAGCACCTGGTATTCCCAGGCGGTCTCCCATCCAAGTGTAACAATCGGCCTTATCAGCCGAGTTACAAGACTAAAATGGGATCAGATTTAACTGTGAGAGATGACTAGTGGTTAAAAGAATGAGACATAAAAGAAGATTGGTTTAAATAGATTTGGTTTATTTACAAGGTTCACATAAAAGACTTTAAAACAACACGATAAAACGAGGTAAACGCTGTTAAAAGAATACAGTTCATTTGTCCATACCCTAAAAACAGTCCAAGAATCCCAGTGTGTTGATAAGTCCAATGTGAGTGTCCACCGGTGTATATACAATCCACAGAAAGTGTAATCCAAAGTTTGCAGGTGGTGAATGGAAAGGTGAGCTCTAAAATGAGCAACTCCTCAATCCAACAGTTTGGTGACTGTCCTTTGTTTGTCATGCTGCTCTCTTATACAGTTGTACTTCCTGCTTCCTGTCATGTGTCTAGTCACATGGCAGGCCAACCATCCATTTTTTAAAGACACACACTCACTTAAAATGTTAAGAGTAATAAAATGGCCTAAAAAACATGTAAAACACTTAAAACTCTATAATACATTTAAATGATTGTAATAAATAGAGCGGTAAAACACGTCTTTCTAAAAGCCAGCATATTATATAAATAGTGAAGAAAAGGCAAAAGCTTACAGCACCTGGTATTCCCAGGCGGTCTCCCATCCAAGTACTAAGCAGGCCCGACGCTGCTTAGCTTCCGAGATCAGACGAGATCGGGCGCTCTCAGCGCGGTATGGCCGTAAGCGAGGGCTGCTCCAAAAAGTGGGCTATTTAAAGATCAGCCTCCGTAAAAGCCAGCATATTATATAAATAGTGAAGAAAAGGCAAAAGCTTACAGCACCTGGTATTCCCAGGCGGTCTCCCATCCAAGTACTAAGCAGGCCCGACGCTGCTTAGCTTCCGAGATCAGACGAGATCGGGCGCTCTCAGCGCGGTATGGCCGTAAGCGAGGGCTGCTCCAAAAAGTGGGCTATTTAAAGATCAGCCTCCGTAAAAGCCAGCATATTATATAAATAGTGAAGAAAAGGCAAAAGCTTACAGCACCTGGTATTCCCAGGCGGTCTCCCATCCAAGTACTAAGCAGGCCCGACGCTGCTTAGCTTCCGAGATCAGACGAGATCGGGCGCTCTCAGCGCGGTATGGCCGTAAGCGAGGGCTGCTCCAAAAAGTGGGCTATTTAAAGATCAGCCTCCGTAAAAGCCAGCATATTATATAAATAGTGAAGAAAAGGCAAAAGCTTACAGCACCTGGTATTCCCAGGCGGTCTCCCATCCAAGTGTAACAATCGGCCTTATCAGCCGAGTTACAAGACTAAAATGGGATCAGATTTAACTGTGAGAGATGACTAGTGGTTAAAAGAATGAGACATAAAAGAAGATTGGTTTAAATAGATTTGGTTTATTTACAAGGTTCACATAAAAGACTTTAAAACAACACGATAAAACGAGGTAAACGCTGTTAAAAGAATACAGTTCATTTGTCCATACCCTAAAAACAGTCCAAGAATCCCAGTGTGTTGATAAGTCCAATGTGAGTGTCCACCGGTGTATATACAATCCACAGAAAGTGTAATCCAAAGTTTGCAGGTGGTGAATGGAAAGGTGAGCTCTAAAATTAGCAACTCCTCAATCCAACAGTTTGGTGACTGTCCTTTGTTTGTCATGCTGCTCTCTTATACAGTTGTACTTCCTGCTTCCTGTCATGTGTCTAGTCACATGGCAGGCCAACCATCCATTTTTTAAAGACACACACTCACTTAAAATGTTAAGAGTAATAAAATGGCCTAAAAAACATGTAAAACACTTAAAACTCTATAATACATTTAAATGATTGTAATAAATAGAGCGGTAAAACACGTCTTTCTAAAAGCCAGCATATTATATAAATAGTGAAGAAAAGGCAAAAGCTTACAGCACCTGGTATTCCCAGGCGGTCTCCCATCCAAGTACTAAGCAGGCCCGACGCTGCTTAGCTTCCGAGATCAGACGAGATCGGGCGCTCTCAGCGCGGTATGGCCGTAAGCGAGGGCTGCTCCAAAAAGTGGGCTATTTAAAGATCAGCCTCCGTAAAAGCCAGCATATTATATAAATAGTGAAGAAAAGGCAAAAGCTTACAGCACCTGGTATTCCCAGGCGGTCTCCCATCCAAGTGTAACAATCGGCCTTATCAGCCGAGTTACAAGACTAAAATGGGATCAGATTTAACTGTGAGAGATGACTAGTGGTTAAAAGAATGAGACATAAAAGAAGATTGGTTTAAATAGATTTGGTTTATTTACAAGGTTCACATAAAAGACTTTAAAACAACACGATAAAACGAGGTAAACGCTGTTAAAAGAATACAGTTCATTTGTCCATACCCTAAAAACAGTCCAAGAATCCCAGTGTGTTGATAAGTCCAATGTGAGTGTCCACCGGTGTATATACAATCCACAGAAAGTGTAATCCAAAGTTTGCAGGTGGTGAATGGAAAGGTGAGCTCTAAAATTAGCAACTCCTCAATCCAACAGTTTGGTGACTGTCCTTTGTTTGTCATGCTGCTCTCTTATACAGTTGTACTTCCTGCTTCCTGTCATGTGTCTAGTCACATGGCAGGCCAACCATCCATTTTTTAAAGACACACACTCACTTAAAATGTTAAGAGTAATAAAATGGCCTAAAAAACATGTAAAACACTTAAAACTCTATAATACATTTAAATGATTGTAATAAATAGAGCGGTAAAACACGTCTTTCTAAAAGCCAGCATATTATATAAATAGTGAAGAAAAGGCAAAAGCTTACAGCACCTGGTATTCCCAGGCGGTCTCCCATCCAAGTACTAAGCAGGCCCGACGCTGCTTAGCTTCCGAGATCAGACGAGATCGGGCGCTCTCAGCGCGGTATGGCCGTAAGCGAGGGCTGCTCCAAAAAGTGGGCTATTTAAAGATCAGCCTCCGTAAAAGCCAGCATATTATATAAATAGTGAAGAAAAGGCAAAAGCTTACAGCACCTGGTATTCCCAGGCGGTCTCCCATCCAAGTACTAAGCAGGCCCGACGCTGCTTAGCTTCCGAGATCAGACGAGATCGGGCGCTCTCAGCGCGGTATGGCCGTAAGCGAGGGCTGCTCCAAAAAGTGGGCTATTTAAAGATCAGCCTCCGTAAAAGCCAGCATATTATATAAATAGTGAAGAAAAGGCAAAAGCTTACAGCACCTGGTATTCCCAGGCGGTCTCCCATCCAAGTGTAACAATCGGCCTTATCAGCCGAGTTACAAGACTAAAATGGGATCAGATTTAACTGTGAGAGATGACTAGTGGTTAAAAGAATGAGACATAAAAGAAGATTGGTTTAAATAGATTTGGTTTATTTACAAGGTTCACATAAAAGACTTTAAAACAACACGATAAAACGAGGTAAACGCTGTTAAAAGAATACAGTTCATTTGTCCATACCCTAAAAACAGTCCAAGAATCCCAGTGTGTTGATAAGTCCAATGTGAGTGTCCACCGGTGTATATACAATCCACAGAAAGTGTAATCCAAAGTTTGCAGGTGGTGAATGGAAAGGTGAGCTCTAAAATTAGCAACTCCTCAATCCAACAGTTTGGTGACTGTCCTTTGTTTGTCATGCTGCTCTCTTATACAGTTGTACTTCCTGCTTCCTGTCATGTGTCTAGTCACATGGCAGGCCAACCATCCATTTTTTAAAGACACACACTCACTTAAAATGTTAAGAGTAATAAAATGGCCTAAAAAACATGTAAAACACTTAAAACTCTATAATACATTTAAATGATTGTAATAAATAGAGCGGTAAAACACGTCTTTCTAAAAGCCAGCATATTATATAAATAGTGAAGAAAAGGCAAAAGCTTACAGCACCTGGTATTCCCAGGCGGTCTCCCATCCAAGTACTAAGCAGGCCCGACGCTGCTTAGCTTCCGAGATCAGACGAGATCGGGCGCTCTCAGCGCGGTATGGCCGTAAGCGAGGGCTGCTCCAAAAAGTGGGCTATTTAAAGATCAGCCTCCGTAAAAGCCAGCATATTATATAAATAGTGAAGAAAAGGCAAAAGCTTACAGCACCTGGTATTGCCAGGCGGTCTCCCATCCAAGTGTAACAATCGGCCTTATCAGCCGAGTTACAAGACTAAAATGGGGTCAGATTTAACTGTGAGAGATGACTAGTGGTTAAAAGAATGAGACATAAAAGAAGATTGGTTTAAATAGATTTGGTTTATTTACAAGGTTCACATAAAAGACTTTAAAACAACACGATAAAACGAGGTAAACGCTGTTAAAAGAATACAGTTCATTTGTCCATACCCTAAAAACAGTCCAAAAATCCCAGTGTGTTGATAAGTCCAATGTGAGTGTCCACCGGTGTATATACAATCCACAGAAAGTGTAATCCAAAGTTTGCAGGTGGTGAATGGAAAGGTGAGCTCTAAAATTAGCAACTCCTCAATCCAACAGTTTGGTGACTGTCCTTTGTTTGTCATGCTGCTCTCTTATACAGTTGTACTTCCTGCTTCCTGTCATGTGTCTAGTCACATGGCAGGCCAACCATCCATTTTTTAAAGACACACACTCACTTAAAATGTTAAGAGTAATAAAATGGCCTAAAAAACATGTAAAACACTTAAAACTCTATAATACATTTAAATGATTGTAATAAATAGAGCGGTAAAACACGTCTTTCTAAAAGCCAGCATATTATATAAATAGTGAAGAAAAGGCAAAAGCTTACAGCACCTGGTATTCCCAGGCGGTCTCCCATCCAAGTACTAAGCAGGCCCGACGCTGCTTAGCTTCCGAGATCAGACGAGATCGGGCGCTCTCAGCGCGGTATGGCCGTAAGCGAGGGCTGCTCCAAAAAGTGGGCTATTTAAAGATCAGCCTCCGTAAAAGCCAGCATATTATATAAATAGTGAAGAAAAGGCAAAAGCTTACAGCACCTGGTATTCCCAGGCGGTCTCCCATCCAAGTACTAAGCAGGCCCGACGCTGCTTAGCTTCCGAGATCAGACGAGATCGGGCGCTCTCAGCGCGGTATGGCCGTAAGCGAGGGCTGCTCCAAAAAGTGGGCTATTTAAAGATCAGCCTCCGTAAAAGCCAGCATATTATATAAATAGTGAAGAAAAGGCAAAAGCTTACAGCACCTGGTATTCCCAGGCGGTCTCCCATCCAAGTGTAACAATCGGCCTTATCAGCCGAGTTACAAGACTAAAATGGGATCAGATTTAACTGTGAGAGATGACTAGTGGTTAAAAGAATGAGACATAAAAGAAGATTGGTTTAAATAGATTTGGTTTATTTACAAGGTTCACATAAAAGACTTTAAAACAACACGATAAAACGAGGTAAACGCTGTTAAAAGAATACAGTTCATTTGTCCATACCCTAAAAACAGTCCAAGAATCCCAGTGTGTTGATAAGTCCAATGTGAGTGTCCACCGGTGTATATACAATCCACAGAAAGTGTAATCCAAAGTTTGCAGGTGGTGAATGGAAAGGTGAGCTCTAAAATTAGCAACTCCTCAATCCAACAGTTTGGTGACTGTCCTTTGTTTGTCATGCTGCTCTCTTATACAGTTGTACTTCCTGCTTCCTGTCATGTGTCTAGTCACATGGCAGGCCAACCATCCATTTTTTAAAGACACACACTCACTTAAAATGTTAAGAGTAATAAAATGGCCTAAAAAACATGTAAAACACTTAAAACTCTATAATACATTTAAATGATTGTAATAAATAGAGCGGTAAAACACGTCTTTCTAAAAGCCAGCATATTATATAAATAGTGAAGAAAAGGCAAAAGCTTACAGCACCTGGTATTCCCAGGCGGTCTCCCATCCAAGTACTAAGCAGGCCCGACGCTGCTTAGCTTCCGAGATCAGACGAGATCGGGCGCTCTCAGCGCGGTATGGCCGTAAGCGAGGGCTGCTCCAAAAAGTGGGCTATTTAAAGATCAGCCTCCGTAAAAGCCAGCATATTATATAAATAGTGAAGAAAAGGCAAAAGCTTACAGCACCTGGTATTCCCAGGCGGTCTCCCATCCAAGTACTAAGCAGGCCCGACGCTGCTTAGCTTCCGAGATCAGACGAGATCGGGCGCTCTCAGCGCGGTATGGCCGTAAGCGAGGGCTGCTCCAAAAAGTGGGCTATTTAAAGATCAGCCTCCGTAAAAGCCAGCATATTATATAAATAGTGAAGAAAAGGCAAAAGCTTACAGCACCTGGTATTCCCAGGCGGTCTCCCATCCAAGTGTAACAATCGGCCTTATCAGCCGAGTTACAAGACTAAAATGGGATCAGATTTAACTGTGAGAGATGACTAGTGGTTAAAAGAATGAGACATAAAAGAAGATTGGTTTAAATAGATTTGGTTTATTTACAAGGTTCACATAAAAGACTTTAAAACAACACGATAAAACGAGGTAAACGCTGTTAAAAGAATACAGTTCATTTGTCCATACCCTAAAAACAGTCCAAGAATCCCAGTGTGTTGATAAGTCCAATGTGAGTGTCCACCGGTGTATATACAATCCACAGAAAGTGTAATCCAAAGTTTGCAGGTGGTGAATGGAAAGGTGAGCTCTAAAATTAGCAACTCCTCAATCCAACAGTTTGGTGACTGTCCTTTGTTTGTCATGCTGCTCTCTTATACAGTTGTACTTCCTGCTTCCTGTCATGTGTCTAGTCACATGGCAGGCCAACCATCCATTTTTTAAAGACACACACTCACTTAAAATGTTAAGAGTAATAAAATGGCCTAAAAAACATGTAAAACACTTAAAACTCTATAATACATTTAAATGATTGTAATAAATAGAGCGGTAAAACACGTCTTTCTAAAAGCCAGCATATTATATAAATAGTGAAGAAAAGGCAAAAGCTTACAGCACCTGGTATTCCCAGGCGGTCTCCCATCCAAGTACTAAGCAGGCCCGACGCTGCTTAGCTTCCGAGATCAGACGAGATCGGGCGCTCTCAGCGCGGTATGGCCGTAAGCGAGGGCTGTTCCAAAAAGTGGGCTATTTAAAGATCAGCCTCCGTAAGAGCCAGCATATTATATAAATAGTGAAGAAAAGGCAAAAGCTTACAGCACCTGGTATTCCCAGGCGGTCTCCCATCCAAGTACTAAGCAGGCCCGACGCTGCTTAGCTTCCGAGATCAGACGAGATCGGGCGCTCTCAGCGCAGTATGGCCGTAAGCGAGGGCTGCTCCAAAAAGTGGGCTATTTAAAGATCAGCCTCCGTAAAAGCCAGCATATTATATAAATAGTGAAGAAAAGGCAAAAGCTTACAGCACCTGGTATTCCCAGGCGGTCTCCCATCCAAGTGTAACAATCGGCCTTATCAGCCGAGTTACAAGACTAAAATGGGATCAGATTTAACTGTGAGAGATGACTAGTGGTTAAAAGAATGAGACATAAAAGAAGATTGGTTTAAATAGATTTGGTTTATTTACAAGGTTCACATAAAAGACTTTAAAACAACACGATAAAACGAGGTAAACGCTGTTAAAAGAATACAGTTCATTTGTCCATACCCTAAAAACAGTCCAAGAATCCCAGTGTGTTGATAAGTCCAATGTGAGTGTCCACCGGTGTATATACAATCCACAGAAAGTGTAATCCAAAGTTTGCAGGTGGTGAATGGAAAGGTGAGCTCTAAAATTAGCAACTCCTCAATCCAACAGTTTGGTGACTGTCCTTTGTTTGTCATGCTGCTCTCTTATACAGTTGTACTTCCTGCTTCCTGTCATGTGTCTAGTCACATGGCAGGCCAACCATCCATTTTTTAAAGACACACACTCACTTAAAATGTTAAGAGTAATAAAATGGCCTAAAAAACATGTAAAACACTTAAAACTCTATAATACATTTAAATGATTGTAATAAATAGAGCGGTAAAACACGTCTTTCTAAAAGCCAGCATATTATATAAATAGTGAAGAAAAGGCAAAAGCTTACAGCACCTGGTACAGATCTGGCCATTAAAAATGCGTCTATTTTCACGCGGCAGCCTGCAATTCGGCACGCGTGGCCACGCGTCCTGCCGCAGCGGCTTTTTTAGATTTTTTTACAACGTTGTTGCGCTTTATATAATATCCACCAGGTGGCGCAAGGAACAACATTCTGTAGCCAAACACCATGGCCAGCTCTAGGGGGCGTTGTTCACAAATACCAGTACCATAGTTCAATGATTCCTCTTTCCTGAAATTATGGTTCAAACCAATAGCAAAAAGATAGCCTATTCATAAGCAGGTGCAGTTGTATTGTTATTTTGTTTTCTTTCTTTGTTTTCCTGACGAACATTTATTAGACTGCATCGGAAATAGAAATGTTAATTTCGGTTATGTGACGTAAACCGCTAAATTCGTTTTCAGGGATTAATTATACACAAGCAAGAAGCAGCATAAACATCAGAACCTCACGCGCAGAGCTTATGCACAGAGAAAAACCCTATAAACCTATTTATAATAATAAATAAAATAGGCCCACATAAGAAATATATGTTTTTCTTTTCTGAATGAATAATAATTTAACAAATTAATAAGTAGCAAGCCTGTATGCAGAATTTTGGGCAATTTCTGTGATGCGCCCTTAAACCAGCATCTTGTTTCCATTTTTATTTTATTTTTTTTTATTTTTTTTACAAATAGCCTACACATCTTTTTTTTTTTTTTGTGATTGTGATTGTACACAAATAACATTAATATGTAAAATAGCATAGTTTTGAGCAATGCCGTACTCTTGAACGAGTATTGTAAGCTGTATCCACTTTATTAAGGGGAAACAAATCAAGTGATCCTGACGGCGCCGCAGGCAGTTAAATAACTCGACAACTTTCACCTTCAGAATAAAATACATTATATATTTCAGCCTTTTAAAGCAACATCAAATTAAGATATGCATGTTTAAGAGGTAGTTCGTCTTTTTCTTTTTCTAAGATACACAATTTTAGATACACTGACAATTAATTTGAGTAGAGACAGATAGAAATGGGAAGGATAAATATAAACTACAGTATTTTTGCGTTTATGGTGCTTAGAAATTTATTCTAAGCGGGCAGCGGGCGAATAATATAGTTAATATAGCGCGGAGCGGGTGGATGCGGAATAAAACCTTGTGGAAGCGGGACTGGAAAAGCACTTTGTTATATCCTCAGGGCTCTCAAGTTTTGGAAAAAGTTTGGAGTGAGATTTTATCTGTTAGGGGAGGAGCCACTCAAATATCTGCAGCAGCGGCCCCTCGGCCCCACGCAATTCTCTCCAGTTTTTGGTAAAAGTTCAACTATCTATTGTTCATAATTAACCTGCACAAAATAAAAAAATATAACAACTGGTAGATCTGATAAGTCAAATTCATGTATCAAAAGTAAAAAAAGAAATTTGGCCCCAAACGAGCAAACTAAACATCAGTGCTCAATGCACATACTGTAAACATACATGAGGATTGCAGAACTTGCTCATAGCATGTATGTCAATCTGTGTGTGTGTTTGTGAAAGAGAGAGGGTACATATTTCAGCTTACTAATGTCATTTTGTATTTCAAGTGTTTATTGCACACTTTGATGCCTTGATGACAGTGGTAGGGGCTTGAACTTAGCTAGAGTAATTAGTTACATGTAACTGGATTATGTAATTGAATTATAAATTACATTTAACTAATCTGTTACAGTTACTAAGAAATAACAGATATAGTTAAATTACAGTTACTTTTAAAAATGTTTACAATTACAAAGTGGGTTACATGTAAATATTTTGATTGATTTGTTTCCCAAATCGCATGCTTTAAAATAAGAGACACCAATGTTTCAGGAGTTAAACAGAGGTGCTAAAGATTTTGTGGTGGCTGTGCTTTAAAATTAAATTATTATAATCTTAATTCAAGTGATGAAGGATTTTGTAAAATTGACAGTAATTAGTGTTGAGTGCTACTGTAAGGTAAACCTGCCTGCTTAAAAAGTTTTTAAAAGGATTAACAGTTGAAAACATTCCTTAGAAATTTAGTAATCAAATGTAATGTTACATTACCTCTAAAGCAACTGAAATAGTTACACTACTTTTAAATTACATTTTAAATAGGGAAATTTAATCTGTAGCCTATTACAGCCTATTTCCAAAATAACCTTCCCAACAATGTTGATATGTATTTTGAAATATATAAAACAATTTATTTTATTTGGATGAATTTGTCTGTCTTTTTTAGCAGATTTACCAATTATCTTGTCTTTTCCTTAATTTCAGGCCCACAATTAGTTAAAGCTGTTGAAGAACTAATAATTTTGCACAAATTTGGCTGTAATCCCCAACATAAATTCTCACTATCTTTGATCACAGGCAAGTGATTTTTTCTAGGAATCGTAAAATGGAAAAAATAAATAAATAAATAAAAATAAATATGAAAAACCCTGCTGCATTTATTTAGTTTCTAGTAAATACAAATGGCAACGTCCGCTCCGAGACCGCAACGCGACCACCTCCTCAACTGTAGTAAACGCTTCCACTGCGAGAGAAAGCCGCAGACCCGCAACGATTCCACCGCTGACCTTGTCCCGTGTGTGCGCGTCTACGTTGCCTAGTGACGAACGTGATTGTAGCGGGATCACGTAATATACCAGAAAACAACAAATTATAATTTTTTGGCTGGTAGGTGCCATTTAACTCTCAAGACAGCTATGAGCTTGGCAGATTACTTCTCTCTCTGCAAAGCCTGCACCTCGTCCATTTACGCCATATAGCGGGACAAGTTATCCCTTAACGTTACTTTTCAGCGTGAGAAATACAAGGTGTGGCGTGAGAGCGTGTGAACTGGTTGAAATGCGTGAGTCTCACGGCGAATGCGTGAGACTTGAGAGCCCTGTATCCTATAGACTATTTAGATACTTCATCATCAAGCAAAAATTTATTCATAAGCAGGAGCAGTTTTATTATTATTTTATTTTTATTTTTTTTCCTGACGAACTTTTATTAGACTGCATTGAAAATAGAAATGTTAATTTCTGTTTTTTTTTCCAAACGACAACCGACGCGTTTAGTTATTATTAACGACAAGATTGTGTTAAATTACATTTAAATTGAAACGTGGCTGTGACACATTAATAGCAGTTAAATTCGTTTTAAGGGGTTAATTGTACACAAGCAAAAAGCAGCATAAACATCAGAACATCACGCGCAGATCTTATGCACAGAGAAAACCCCAAAAAGCTGTATGTAAAATAAATAAAAATGCCCATATGCGAAATATAAATTTCTTAATGAATAATAATTTAACAAAACGAAATAAAATAAAATTAATAAGTAGCAAGCCTATATGCAGAATTGTAGGCAATTTCTGTGACGCGCCCTTGAACCAGCATCTTGTTTACATTTTTTTTTTTTTTTACAAATAGCATACACATCTGTTTTTTCATTGTGATTGTACACAAATAACAGAAATATGTAAAATAGCATAGTTTTGAGCAATCCCGTACTCTTGAAGGAGTATTGTAAGCTGTATCCACTTAATTAAAGGGGGAAAAACGTGATCCTGACGGCGCCGTAGACAGTTAAATAACTGGACCACTTTCACCTTCAGAATAAAATACATTATATATTTCAGCGTTTTAAAGCAACATCAAATTAAGATATGCATGTTTAAGAGGTAGTTCCTCTTTTTCTTTTTCTAAGATACACAATTTTAGATACACTGACAATTAATTTGAGTAGAGATAGAAATGGAGAGGTTAAATATAAACTACAGTTTTTATAGAGTTAAAATTTAATTAATTTATTTATTAGTATTATTACTATTATTATTTTGATTTGTTTTTGCGATTTTGGTGCTTAGAAATTTATTCTAAGCGGGCAGCGGGCGAATAATATAGTTAATATAGCGCGAGCGGGTGGATGCGGCATAAAACCTTGTGGAATCGGGATTGGAAAAGCACTTTATTGTTATATCCTATAGAGTAGACTATACTTCATCATCAAGCATGGGCGTCGGAAGCAAAATAAATGTGGGTGGGTCCTCCCCCAGAAAAATAAATACTTTAGTATATGCCATTTTCTGTAGCCTGGTGCCTTTTATTTAATGTTTTTACACAATGCAAATACTCCATATTTACAAATATTACAAAAGACGGCTGTTCTGCAACATTTTCAGTGGCGTAAGTGATAATACGAGTAACATATCGTTTTTGACGCGGGAGACCCGAGTTCGCATCCGCCTTTTGGTGAAATCATTTTCGAAATCGTCTCCCTTTTTACTTATATCACATCGGAAAGGCATTTGTTTATTTGTTAATTAATGAAATAATTGAAAAGTTGAAATAAAGTATCAACTAGGGTTAGGTCACCTACCGTAAATGTATCTGAGCACTATACTGTACTTTTAGGAGTGTTAATAATTAATTTTATTATTACTATTATTATTATTATTATTATTATTGTTATTATTATTATAATTATTATTATTATTATTATTGTCTTTAGATTTGTTCTTACATTTTGATGCCGTACATTATTATGGCGCACTGCCCATGCAGTTTTTTTTTTCTTTTTTCTTAAAAACTAATTGAAGTGAAAGGGAAGAAACCCATGTAGATTTGGCCTAATGTCCATAAATACTATAGCCTAGTATTATATCCTAATATAGAAAATAATTTAGACAAATAAACAGAAGGCTCACTTTTCAAAACAATAAAGCTTAGCCTATATGACTGACAACGAATACAACAATTGTTAAGTATCAAAAGTGCTCCAGTGAGTTATGCAGTTTTTTTCCACATTTTTTTCTTTTTCTTTTTAAAGTGGAAAAGTAGTTCTTCTATTTCGGAGAAGTTCATTAAGTCTGTCTCTTAACAGCTTCCAGTCACGAACTGCGGGTACTCCGACCAACGATCAGTAAAAGTTTTTTTTTTTTTTTTCATCTTTAAACAGCTCCGATTTACATCATTTTAGCCTGGAACTAGGCTTAAGTCTGTTCTGGGAAACCAAAGGGAAGTGTATTTTTTATTTTATTTATTTTTTTTTTTTCAGTTTTCTGAAAAGTAGCCGTTAATGAGGCATCAGAGTTAAGCGGCATGCAGTATAAAGAGCGAAATGTTTATGAATGGCAGAGTGGGGGTGGGGTGGGGTGTTGAATGCTGTCTGTTGCCTTGTTGTAATCAACATTTGGAGACTATTTTGGGGGTGCTGGGGGCGGATTCCGACTGCATTCAGTTGCATTTCGAATTCAGCATTCAAATGCATGCCAGGGAGAAGGGGAAAGCTTTCCTCACACGCTCCACTTTTTTCAAAACATTAGTGTCCAACCTGACACGCGGGTCAGTGGATAAACAACCCGAACCCGACCGTTTTCAAATAACCCACCCGCAACTCGGACCGCAGAATAAAAAAAAATAAATATTGTACCCGACCCGCCTCCTGACCCCTATGTTTAATACTGAAGTGATTAAGCTGTGGAGATGCGGTCTGAAATATCCCGACATCAGAAATCCATTGGTGTACAAGCTAAAAAATAAAATTAAAATAAAATAATGTGTCCTGTTGTAAAGTCATTGCCGTATTGTTGTGTATGAGGTTCAGATGGTATTATTTTAAGAAATATATATGTTTTAGGATTCTCCTTATTTTTGTTTTAGACATCCATCAATTACGGTGAATAAAAAAAATTCCGCGCTGGTGGAAACAAGACTTTCGCTTCTACTTTTGAGACCGGTGTTCGGACGTTTTTCTAAAAAAAAAGAAAACAAAAAAAAATAAGAATTCAAAATTCAAAATTTATTGTCATAAAAACAGAAGGTGAATATAATTCAAAAATGTTAAGTATTTGCTGATTAAAGAAAACATGAAGGATGCCGCTTAATATTTGGCTTTTACGTGAACTTTAAAGCTTATCCCTCATTCCATTTGTTTTCTTTGTTTTGTAATCTTTATATTATTTTCGTGAAATGTATTTTTGCTCAACATGCATTTCTCGTGGCCACGAGTTTAATGAATAAACCAACCTGCGTGCCATTAGTAACCCAGAATTATTTGAGATATTTCGTTTTGAGTTAAGAAATTGTTTGCCTATATTAATTGTTATAGAAATTAATACAATATTAAATAATTATACAGGCGATGCTGTATATGCTAATGCTGTCTGTGCGCAATGTAGACAGCTTTCACAAGTGTTTACATGTATTACATGTTGGCCTACTTCAATTAAATAGCCCTGCAAGAAACATTTCATGCATCCCACAATCTTGTCCATTGACTGACCTTCTTTTTTTCCCATTATATTTGTATTATTCGTTTGTATTCGTTATTTTTTCCTTCATTTTGATCTCGTTACATAACATTCTGAATGTAAATGATACTGTAAAGGTGCTATGACTGGGGTTTTTACTGGAATGCAGTTTAAAGGTTAAATTTAACATATATTGTATTTTATTTAGTCTAACTAATAGACAAATAACTGAAGAGTGAATCATTCACGTAGTTTCATTTGGAAATAATTTATCGTCACACAGTAAAATAGGCCTACATTCCTTCTCTTAACTAAAGAATTGAACATATAAAATATGAATTGAACATATTTTATTTTGTTTAGTCTAATTAATAGACTAGACTATATAAATATTAAACTGTTTTACTGAGAAATGAATCATTCACGTAGTTTCATTTGTAAATGAAAACATGCTCATTTATCGTCACACACGGGGATAAATACAATCAAAAAGTCAAAACGTAATTGGCATAATTGTCAGGCGTTAAAAATAAATAGCCCTAACCAGGTATTGAAATAATAATAACCTATAATAAGAATAAATAATAAGTGATTTAGAGCTATCTACTTTTTTCTTTATTGTGAATCGCTTAACCTAAATAACTTTATATATGCTATTTGGCATATATTTAGCAAATATTGTGAACTACAATTATGCCAATAAAGTTTTGACTTTATGATTGTATTAATGCCCGTGTGTGACCATTCGATTTACAAATGGAACGTGAATGATTCACTCGACAATGAAACACTATATAGGTTATAATTAGACTAAAAATGAATATATGCCATATAGTATAATCAAAGCTTTCATGGCATGTCAGCATTTATCATTTAGATTCGGAATGTTAAGAGATCGAAATTAAGGGGGACATACTGAATATAAACGAATAATAAATTTATTACAGAAAAAAAAGGATCAATTAATGGATAAGACTTAAGGATGCATAAAATGTTTCTTGCAGGGCTATTTAATTTGAAGTACTTACATGTAATAAATTCTTGATAAACTTTTGAATGCTGTCTACATCGCGCACAGACATTCGCATATACAGCATTGCCTATTGTTAATATATAACTTAATATTGCATTAATTTCTATAACAATTAATAAAAACATTTCTTAACTCAAAATAAAAAATATTAATAAACCTGTCTCTGATAATCCTGGGTTATTGTCACACAGTTTGTTTATGCATTAAACATAAGGATGTCGCTACCTCCACAAAATGATCTTGTGGCCTCGACCTAATATGACCTTCCCAGGAATTAATATCTCGTGGCAATGACAAAAAGTAATATGATGTTCCCACGAATTCACATGTGTGGCCACGACAAACATAAGTGAACCGAAGGTGTCCCCTCCAGGTTACCGTACCTTTTAGTTTTCAGCCTGCTCCAGTCCAGTGCGTTACATGACTGCCCCCTACTGATCATGTCTTTCCTGTGTCAGAGCATTTTCTAGGATCCTTCGCAATACACCGGCGTCACGCGAGACCACTTTACTTCCCGCGCGCATTTTAAATGGCCAGATCTGTATTCCCAGGCGGTCTCCCATCCAAGTACTAAGCAGGCCCGACGCTGCTTAGCTTCCGAGATCAGACGAGATCGGGCGCTCTCAGCGCGGTATGGCCGTAAGCGAGGGCTGCTCCAAAAAGTGGGCTATTTAAAGATCAGCCTCCGTAAAAGCCAGCATATTATATAAATAGTGAAGAAAAGGCAAAAGCTTACAGCACCTGGTAGTCCCAGGCGGTCTCCCATCCAAGTACTAAGCAGGCCCGACGCTGCTTAGCTTCCGAGATCAGACGAGATCGGGCGCTCTCAGCGCGGTATGGCCGTAAGCGAGGGCTGCTCCAAAAAGTGGGCTATTTAAAGATCAGCCTCCGTAAAAGCCAGCATATTATATAAATAGTGAAGAAAAGGCAAAAGCTTACAGCACCTGGTATTCCCAGGCGGTCTCCCATCCAAGTGTAACAATCGGCCTTATCAGCCGAGTTACAAGACTAAAATGGGATCAGATTTAACTGTGAGAGATGACTAGTGGTTAAAAGAATGAGACATAAAAGAAGATTGGTTTAAATAGATTTGGTTTATTTACAAGGTTCACATAAAAGACTTTAAAACAACACGATAAAACGAGGTAAACGCTGTTAAAAGAATACAGTTCATTTGTCCATACCCTAAAAACAGTCCAAGAATCCCAGTGTGTTGATAAGTCCAATGTGAGTGTCCACCGGTGTATATACAATCCACAGAAAGTGTAATCCAAAGTTTGCAGGTGGTGAATGGAAAGGTGAGCTCTAAAATGAGCAACTCCTCAATCCAACAGTTTGGTGACTGTCCTTTGTTTGTCATGCTGCTCTCTTATACAGTTGTACTTCCTGCTTCCTGTCATGTGTCTAGTCACATGGCAGGCCAACCATCCATTTTTTAAAGACACACACTCACTTAAAATGTTAAGAGTAATAAAATGGCCTAAAAAACATGTAAAACACTTAAAACTCTATAATACATTTAAATGATTGTAATAAATAGAGCGGTAAAACACGTCTTTCTAAAAGCCAGCATATTATATAAATAGTGAAGAAAAGGCAAAAGCTTACAGCACCTGGTATTCCCAGGCGGTCTCCCATCCAAGTACTAAGCAGGCCCGACGCTGCTTAGCTTCCGAGATCAGACGAGATCGGGCGCTCTCAGCGCGGTATGGCCGTAAGCGAGGGCTGCTCCAAAAAGTGGGCTATTTAAAGATCAGCCTCCGTAAAAGCCAGCATATTATATAAATAGTGAAGAAAAGGCAAAAGCTTACAGCACCTGGTATTCCCAGGCGGTCTCCCATCCAAGTACTAAGCAGGCCCGACGCTGCTTAGCTTCCGAGATCAGACGAGATCGGGCGCTCTCAGCGCGGTATGGCCGTAAGCGAGGGCTGCTCCAAAAAGTGGGCTATTTAAAGATCAGCCTCCGTAAAAGCCAGCATATTATATAAATAGTGAAGAAAAGGCAAAAGCTTACAGCACCTGGTATTCCCAGGCGGTCTCCCATCCAAGTACTAAGCAGGCCCGACGCTGCTTAGCTTCCGAGATCAGACGAGATCGGGCGCTCTCAGCGCGGTATGGCCGTAAGCGAGGGCTGCTCCAAAAAGTGGGCTATTTAAAGATCAGCCTCCGTAAAAGCCAGCATATTATATAAATAGTGAAGAAAAGGCAAAAGCTTACAGCACCTGGTATTCCCAGGCGGTCTCCCATCCAAGTGTAACAATCGGCCTTATCAGCCGAGTTACAAGACTAAAATGGGATCAGATTTAACTGTGAGAGATGACTAGTGGTTAAAAGAATGAGACATAAAAGAAGATTGGTTTAAATAGATTTGGTTTATTTACAAGGTTCACATAAAAGACTTTAAAACAACACGATAAAACGAGGTAAACGCTGTTAAAAGAATACAGTTCATTTGTCCATACCCTAAAAACAGTCCAAGAATCCCAGTGTGTTGATAAGTCCAATGTGAGTGTCCACCGGTGTATATACAATCCACAGAAAGTGTAATCCAAAGTTTGCAGGTGGTGAATGGAAAGGTGAGCTCTAAAATTAGCAACTCCTCAATCCAACAGTTTGGTGACTGTCCTTTGTTTGTCATGCTGCTCTCTTATACAGTTGTACTTCCTGCTTCCTGTCATGTGTCTAGTCACATGGCAGGCCAACCATCCATTTTTTAAAGACACACACTCACTTAAAATGTTAAGAGTAATAAAATGGCCTAAAAAACATGTAAAACACTTAAAACTCTATAATACATTTAAATGATTGTAATAAATAGAGCGGTAAAACACGTCTTTCTAAAAGCCAGCATATTATATAAATAGTGAAGAAAAGGCAAAAGCTTACAGCACCTGGTATTCCCAGGCGGTCTCCCATCCAAGTACTAAGCAGGCCCGACGCTGCTTAGCTTCCGAGATCAGACGAGATCGGGCGCTCTCAGCGCGGTATGGCCGTAAGCGAGGGCTGCTCCAAAAAGTGGGCTATTTAAAGATCAGCCTCCGTAAAAGCCAGCATATTATATAAATAGTGAAGAAAAGGCAAAAGCTTACAGCACCTGGTATTCCCAGGCGGTCTCCCATCCAAGTGTAACAATCGGCCTTATCAGCCGAGTTACAAGACTAAAATGGGATCAGATTTAACTGTGAGAGATGACTAGTGGTTAAAAGAATGAGACATAAAAGAAGATTGGTTTAAATAGATTTGGTTTATTTACAAGGTTCACATAAAAGACTTTAAAACAACACGATAAAACGAGGTAAACGCTGTTAAAAGAATACAGTTCATTTGTCCATACCCTAAAAACAGTCCAAGAATCCCAGTGTGTTGATAAGTCCAATGTGAGTGTCCACCGGTGTATATACAATCCACAGAAAGTGTAATCCAAAGTTTGCAGGTGGTGAATGGAAAGGTGAGCTCTAAAATTAGCAACTCCTCAATCCAACAGTTTGGTGACTGTCCTTTGTTTGTCATGCTGCTCTCTTATACAGTTGTACTTCCTGCTTCCTGTCATGTGTCTAGTCACATGGCAGGCCAACCATCCATTTTTTAAAGACACACACTCACTTAAAATGTTAAGAGTAATAAAATGGCCTAAAAAACATGTAAAACACTTAAAACTCTATAATACATTTAAATGATTGTAATAAATAGAGCGGTAAAACACGTCTTTCTAAAAGCCAGCATATTATATAAATAGTGAAGAAAAGGCAAAAGCTTACAGCACCTGGTATTCCCAGGCGGTCTCCCATCCAAGTACTAAGCAGGCCCGACGCTGCTTAGCTTCCGAGATCAGACGAGATCGGGCGCTCTCAGCGCGGTATGGCCGTAAGCGAGGGCTGCTCCAAAAAGTGGGCTATTTAAAGATCAGCCTCCGTAAAAGCCAGCATATTATATAAATAGTGAAGAAAAGGCAAAAGCTTACAGCACCTGGTATTCCCAGGCGGTCTCCCATCCAAGTACTAAGCAGGCCCGACGCTGCTTAGCTTCCGAGATCAGACGAGATCGGGCGCTCTCAGCGCGGTATGGCCGTAAGCGAGGGCTGCTCCAAAAAGTGGGCTATTTAAAGATCAGCCTCCGTAAAAGCCAGCATATTATATAAATAGTGAAGAAAAGGCAAAAGCTTACAGCACCTGGTATTCCCAGGCGGTCTCCCATCCAAGTGTAACAATCGGCCTTATCAGCCGAGTTACAAGACTAAAATGGGATCAGATTTAACTGTGAGAGATGACTAGTGGTTAAAAGAATGAGACATAAAAGAAGATTGGTTTAAATAGATTTGGTTTATTTACAAGGTTCACATAAAAGACTTTAAAACAACACGATAAAACGAGGTAAACGCTGTTAAAAGAATACAGTTCATTTGTCCATACCCTAAAAACAGTCCAAGAATCCCAGTGTGTTGATAAGTCCAATGTGAGTGTCCACCGGTGTATATACAATCCACAGAAAGTGTAATCCAAAGTTTGCAGGTGGTGAATGGAAAGGTGAGCTCTAAAATTAGCAACTCCTCAATCCAACAGTTTGGTGACTGTCCTTTGTTTGTCATGCTGCTCTCTTATACAGTTGTACTTCCTGCTTCCTGTCATGTGTCTAGTCACATGGCAGGCCAACCATCCATTTTTTAAAGACACACACTCACTTAAAATGTTAAGAGTAATAAAATGGCCTAAAAAACATGTAAAACACTTAAAACTCTATAATACATTTAAATGATTGTAATAAATAGAGCGGTAAAACACGTCTTTCTAAAAGCCAGCATATTATATAAATAGTGAAGAAAAGGCAAAAGCTTACAGCACCTGGTATTCCCAGGCGGTCTCCCATCCAAGTACTAAGCAGGCCCGACGCTGCTTAGCTTCCGAGATCAGACGAGATCGGGCGCTCTCAGCGCGGTATGGCCGTAAGCGAGGGCTGCTCCAAAAAGTGGGCTATTTAAAGATCAGCCTCCGTAAAAGCCAGCATATTATATAAATAGTGAAGAAAAGGCAAAAGCTTACAGCACCTGGTATTGCCAGGCGGTCTCCCATCCAAGTGTAACAATCGGCCTTATCAGCCGAGTTACAAGACTAAAATGGGGTCAGATTTAACTGTGAGAGATGACTAGTGGTTAAAAGAATGAGACATAAAAGAAGATTGGTTTAAATAGATTTGGTTTATTTACAAGGTTCACATAAAAGACTTTAAAACAACACGATAAAACGAGGTAAACGCTGTTAAAAGAATACAGTTCATTTGTCCATACCCTAAAAACAGTCCAAAAATCCCAGTGTGTTGATAAGTCCAATGTGAGTGTCCACCGGTGTATATACAATCCACAGAAAGTGTAATCCAAAGTTTGCAGGTGGTGAATGGAAAGGTGAGCTCTAAAATTAGCAACTCCTCAATCCAACAGTTTGGTGACTGTCCTTTGTTTGTCATGCTGCTCTCTTATACAGTTGTACTTCCTGCTTCCTGTCATGTGTCTAGTCACATGGCAGGCCAACCATCCATTTTTTAAAGACACACACTCACTTAAAATGTTAAGAGTAATAAAATGGCCTAAAAAACATGTAAAACACTTAAAACTCTATAATACATTTAAATGATTGTAATAAATAGAGCGGTAAAACACGTCTTTCTAAAAGCCAGCATATTATATAAATAGTGAAGAAAAGGCAAAAGCTTACAGCACCTGGTATTCCCAGGCGGTCTCCCATCCAAGTACTAAGCAGGCCCGACGCTGCTTAGCTTCCGAGATCAGACGAGATCGGGCGCTCTCAGCGCGGTATGGCCGTAAGCGAGGGCTGCTCCAAAAAGTGGGCTATTTAAAGATCAGCCTCCGTAAAAGCCAGCATATTATATAAATAGTGAAGAAAAGGCAAAAGCTTACAGCACCTGGTATTCCCAGGCGGTCTCCCATCCAAGTACTAAGCAGGCCCGACGCTGCTTAGCTTCCGAGATCAGACGAGATCGGGCGCTCTCAGCGCGGTATGGCCGTAAGCGAGGGCTGCTCCAAAAAGTGGGCTATTTAAAGATCAGCCTCCGTAAAAGCCAGCATATTATATAAATAGTGAAGAAAAGGCAAAAGCTTACAGCACCTGGTATTCCCAGGCGGTCTCCCATCCAAGTGTAACAATCGGCCTTATCAGCCGAGTTACAAGACTAAAATGGGATCAGATTTAACTGTGAGAGATGACTAGTGGTTAAAAGAATGAGACATAAAAGAAGATTGGTTTAAATAGATTTGGTTTATTTACAAGGTTCACATAAAAGACTTTAAAACAACACGATAAAACGAGGTAAACGCTGTTAAAAGAATACAGTTCATTTGTCCATACCCTAAAAACAGTCCAAGAATCCCAGTGTGTTGATAAGTCCAATGTGAGTGTCCACCGGTGTATATACAATCCACAGAAAGTGTAATCCAAAGTTTGCAGGTGGTGAATGGAAAGGTGAGCTCTAAAATTAGCAACTCCTCAATCCAACAGTTTGGTGACTGTCCTTTGTTTGTCATGCTGCTCTCTTATACAGTTGTACTTCCTGCTTCCTGTCATGTGTCTAGTCACATGGCAGGCCAACCATCCATTTTTTAAAGACACACACTCACTTAAAATGTTAAGAGTAATAAAATGGCCTAAAAAACATGTAAAACACTTAAAACTCTATAATACATTTAAATGATTGTAATAAATAGAGCGGTAAAACACGTCTTTCTAAAAGCCAGCATATTATATAAATAGTGAAGAAAAGGCAAAAGCTTACAGCACCTGGTATTCCCAGGCGGTCTCCCATCCAAGTACTAAGCAGGCCCGACGCTGCTTAGCTCCCGAGATCAGACGAGATCGGGCGCTCTCAGCGCGGTATGGCCGTAAGCGAGGGCTGCTCCAAAAAGTGGGCTATTTAAAGATCAGCCTCCGTAAAAGCCAGCATATTATATAAATAGTGAAGAAAAGGCAAAAGCTTACAGCACCTGGTATTCCCAGGCGGTCTCCCATCCAAGTGTAACAATCGGCCTTATCAGCCGAGTTACAAGACTAAAATGGGATCAGATTTAACTGTGAGAGATGACTAGTGGTTAAAATAATGAGACATAAAAGAAGATTGGTTTAAATAGATTTGGTTTATTTACAAGGTTCACATAAAAGACTTTAAAACAACACGATAAAACGAGGTAAACGCTGTTAAAAGAATACAGTTCATTTGTCCATACCCTAAAAACAGTCCAAGAATCCCAGTGTGTTGATAAGTCCAATGTGAGTGTCCACCGGTGTATATACAATCCACAGAAAGTGTAATCCAAAGTTTGCAGGTGGTGAATGGAAAGGTGAGCTCTAAAATGAGCAACTCCTCAATCCAACAGTTTGGTGACTGTCCTTTGTTTGTCATGCTGCTCTCTTATACAGTTGTACTTCCTGCTTCCTGTCATGTGTCTAGTCACATGGCAGGCCAACCATCCATTTTTTAAAGACACACACTCACTTAAAATGTTAAGAGTAATAAAATGGCCTAAAAAACATGTAAAACACTTAAAACTCTATAATACATTTAAATGATTGTAATAAATAGAGCGGTAAAACACGTCTTTCTAAAAGCCAGCATATTATATAAATAGTGAAGAAAAGGCAAAAGCTTACAGCACCTGGTATTCCCAGGCGGTCTCCCATCCAAGTACTAAGCAGGCCCGACGCTGCTTAGCTTCCGAGATCAGACGAGATCGGGCGCTCTCAGCGCGGTATGGCCGTAAGCGAGGGCTGCTCCAAAAAGTGGGCTATTTAAAGATCAGCCTCCGTAAAAGCCAGCATATTATATAAATAGTGAAGAAAAGGCAAAAGCTTACAGCACCTGGTATTCCCAGGCGGTCTCCCATCCAAGTACTAAGCAGGCCCGACGCTGCTTAGCTTCCGAGATCAGACGAGATCGGGCGCTCTCAGCGCGGTATGGCCGTAAGCGAGGGCTGCTCCAAAAAGTGGGCTATTTAAAGATCAGCCTCCGTAAAAGCCAGCATATTATATAAATAGTGAAGAAAAGGCAAAAGCTTACAGCACCTGGTATTCCCAGGCGGTCTCCCATCCAAGTACTAAGCAGGCCCGACGCTGCTTAGCTTCCGAGATCAGACGAGATCGGGCGCTCTCAGCGCGGTATGGCCGTAAGCGAGGGCTGCTCCAAAAAGTGGGCCATTTAAAGATCAGCCTCCGTAAAAGCCAGCATATTATATAAATAGTGAAGAAAAGGCAAAAGCTTACAGCACCTGGTATTCCCAGGCGGTCTCCCATCCAAGTGTAACAATCGGCCTTATCAGCCGAGTTACAAGACTAAAATGGGATCAGATTTAACTGTGAGAGATGACTAGTGGTTAAAAGAATGAGACATAAAAGAAGATTGGTTTAAATAGATTTGGTTTATTTACAAGGTTCACATAAAAGACTTTAAAACAACACGATAAAACGAGGTAAACGCTGTTAAAAGAATACAGTTCATTTGTCCATACCCTAAAAACAGTCCAAGAATCCCAGTGTGTTGATAAGTCCAATGTGAGTGTCCACCGGTGTATATACAATCCACAGAAAGTGTAATCCAAAGTTTGCAGGTGGTGAATGGAAAGGTGAGCTCTAAAATTAGCAACTCCTCAATCCAACAGTTTGGTGACTGTCCTTTGTTTGTCATGCTGCTCTCTTATACAGTTGTACTTCCTGCTTCCTGTCATGTGTCTAGTCACATGGCAGGCCAACCATCCATTTTTTAAAGACACACACTCACTTAAAATGTTAAGAGTAATAAAATGGCCTAAAAAACATGTAAAACACTTAAAACTCTATAATACATTTAAATGATTGTAATAAATAGAGCGGTAAAACACGTCTTTCTAAAAGCCAGCATATTATATAAATAGTGAAGAAAAGGCAAAAGCTTACAGCACCTGGTATTCCCAGGCGGTCTCCCATCCAAGTACTAAGCAGGCCCGACGCTGCTTAGCTTCCGAGATCAGACGAGATCGGGCGCTCTCAGCGCGGTATGGCCGTAAGCGAGGGCTGCTCCAAAAAGTGGGCTATTTAAAGATCAGCCTCCGTAAAAGCCAGCATATTATATAAATAGTGAAGAAAAGGCAAAAGCTTACAGCACCTGGTATTCCCAGGCGGTCTCCCATCCAAGTGTAACAATCGGCCTTATCAGCCGAGTTACAAGACTAAAATGGGATCAGATTTAACTGTGAGAGATGACTAGTGGTTAAAAGAATGAGACATAAAAGAAGATTGGTTTAAATAGATTTGGTTTATTTACAAGGTTCACATAAAAGACTTTAAAACAACACGATAAAACGAGGTAAACGCTGTTAAAAGAATACAGTTCATTTGTCCATACCCTAAAAACAGTCCAAGAATCCCAGTGTGTTGATAAGTCCAATGTGAGTGTCCACCGGTGTATATACAATCCACAGAAAGTGTAATCCAAAGTTTGCAGGTGGTGAATGGAAAGGTGAGCTCTAAAATTAGCAACTCCTCAATCCAACAGTTTGGTGACTGTCCTTTGTTTGTCATGCTGCTCTCTTATACAGTTGTACTTCCTGCTTCCTGTCATGTGTCTAGTCACATGGCAGGCCAACCATCCATTTTTTAAAGACACACACTCACTTAAAATGTTAAGAGTAATAAAATGGCCTAAAAAACATGTAAAACACTTAAAACTCTATAATACATTTAAATGATTGTAATAAATAGAGCGGTAAAACACGTCTTTCTAAAAGCCAGCATATTATATAAATAGTGAAGAAAAGGCAAAAGCTTACAGCACCTGGTATTCCCAGGCGGTCTCCCATCCAAGTACTAAGCAGGCCCGACGCTGCTTAGCTTCCGAGATCAGACGAGATCGGGCGCTCTCAGCGCGGTATGGCCGTAAGCGAGGGCTGCTCCAAAAAGTGGGCTATTTAAAGATCAGCCTCCGTAAAAGCCAGCATATTATATAAATAGTGAAGAAAAGGCAAAAGCTTACAGCACCTGGTATTCCCAGGCGGTCTCCCATCCAAGTACTAAGCAGGCCCGACGCTGCTTAGCTTCCGAGATCAGACGAGATCGGGCGCTCTCAGCGCGGTATGGCCGTAAGCGAGGGCTGCTCCAAAAAGTGGGCTATTTAAAGATCAGCCTCCGTAAAAGCCAGCATATTATATAAATAGTGAAGAAAAGGCAAAAGCTTACAGCACCTGGTATTCCCAGGCGGTCTCCCATCCAAGTGTAACAATCGGCCTTATCAGCCGAGTTACAAGACTAAAATGGGATCAGATTTAACTGTGAGAGATGACTAGTGGTTAAAAGAATGAGACATAAAAGAAGATTGGTTTAAATAGATTTGGTTTATTTACAAGGTTCACATAAAAGACTTTAAAACAACACGATAAAACGAGGTAAACGCTGTTAAAAGAATACAGTTCATTTGTCCATACCCTAAAAACAGTCCAAGAATCCCAGTGTGTTGATAAGTCCAATGTGAGTGTCCACCGGTGTATATACAATCCACAGAAAGTGTAATCCAAAGTTTGCAGGTGGTGAATGGAAAGGTGAGCTCTAAAATTAGCAACTCCTCAATCCAACAGTTTGGTGACTGTCCTTTGTTTGTCATGCTGCTCTCTTATACAGTTGTACTTCCTGCTTCCTGTCATGTGTCTAGTCACATGGCAGGCCA
>NW_027394277.1:8137632-8192632 GCF_049309525.1 Garra rufa
TAATCGAAGTGTGCGTCTCTCCTGCGACTTTCCAAACAAAAATCCCACCCCCTCTCAGAAAATACATAAAACTGACATTACTATATGCATTGATCAGTTCAACGTGTTGGGAAATCGGGCATTTTGTCCCGCGTCAGCATTTATTCAACAGTTAATAGCGCTCAACATTCAAAAGGTAAATATTATTCAGCCAATAAAGTGTAGGTCTATGTATTTCATAGAAATAGTCTAGTACTATACAAACTACAAAGGTTTAATTGTCATCTTTATTTCAAACAACCATTATTTTGGATGACTCGTAACTGCGGGTAACTGTTTTGGATTTTGGATCAACCCGCGCATCACTGATGCAAATGCCTGGCGTCTGATTTGTTACTTAGATTTGAGTGAAGTAACATTTAGCCAATCACAGCGCGAATCTCTTGGGCGTCTGCCATAAGCTTCAAATCTTGTTGCTCTTGTAAAGCAACATCACCTTTGGGTCACATGACCATACTGTCCCCCCACCTTTTTTTAGGGGGGGGGGGGGGGCTTAGCCGAGTCAGTGCACAGGGCCCAGAATTCCCAGCGACGCCCCTGGCACTGGACCCCCCACTGCTCTGTGTGTGTGTGTGTTTGTGTGTGTGTGTGTGTGTGTGTGTGTGTGTGTGTGTGTGTGTGTTTGTGTGTGTGTGTGTGTGTGTGTGTGTGTGTGTGTGTGTGTGTGTGTGTGTGTTCACTTGGATGGGTTAAATGCAGAGCACAAATTCCCAGTATGGGTCACCATACTTGGCCTCACGTCACCTCCTTTCCTTTCTTTTGCAGTAATAACTGTCACACCTATGGACTGTTTTTCCTGATGTAGTTCATCGATTGCGTCACCTTTTTTTAGGGGGGGGGGGGGCCCTTAGCCGAGTCAGTGCACAGGGCCCAGAATTCCCAGCGACGCCCCTGGTTGTGATAAAAGCACAACAATATATATGTTACAAATTATTGGTTTTAATTATTGCTATTATTAATGGCTTAAATTAGAAGGAAATGTGTTTAGCCCTTTATAGGGCACTCACTGAAATACTTGGAAATTCTAAAATTCAACCCCAGAGTGTTATTGGAGGTTATTACAAGACCTTTAAACTTTTGTGACTTAATTTTTTTTTTAATGTTTTTATGTTGAAAATTAGGTTAAATGAAGTGATCATATATAGTCACTTGCCGGTCTATGGTAACTTTTTCCTCCCCAAAAAATGTGTATACATTTTAAATATAAGGCATAAATAAATACATAAAACAAATATAATATTCATAGAATATTTATTTAGAAACAATTTACACACAAAAAATATATATATATATATATATGAACACAAAAACTTAACAGAATATTTATTTAGGAAATTAAAAATCTTGCTGTCTTCCTCGTCAGAACCCTAGATGGGGTCAGCTGGCACAACAAAACTGACTTCTATCCGTAGAATTGTTGAGTAGACAGCTGCGAAAGAAAAGGTTTCTGAGTCAGTATCAAGCCCATGTTGATTTGTTTGTGAAAGAAAAGTGCAGATCTACTGAAAACATAATATTCACATAAATAGTAAATTTATAATAAGAACTGAAAAAAATAGCATTAAGTACTGGTGGTACCACCTATTTTAGCAGAAATAATAAACACCAATCTATTGGTACTAAAACCAAAATTACAAATTTTTCACTGTTTATTTCTTGATCATTTCAATAAATGGTTTAAGTTTGACACTGGATTACTGCATCATGGTATACAAGCCTTTGCAATATTCAGTGGACAAAAAACAGGCATAAAAACAGCCAAACTATCACTTGCCTTACTTTTACCTGAACCGGGCGTATGTCTAAAAATGGACATTCTGTTGTGTTACCACAAACGGGCGTATGATCAAATATGATCACACCATTTTTTTTACCACATCGTTCACTAATTTCTAGAAATCAAACGCAAACAACGTCTATATCACCATATAACACAACTATTCAGCTATATAATGTGTGAGTTTCATTGACTTACCATTGTGCATTTCGATGCTTTCTCCGTTTTTGTGGGACAAAGTAGGAGCGTAAATCAGCATTTTCTCATTCCGGAAGCACGCTGAAGTTTGAAACGCCCCAGACAACTTCCGATTGGTCAGATGCCATTGTGTCGCTATCCGTGACGTAGACTAACATCCGTTGATTGGCTGGGACAAATCCATGTGCTTACACGATCTCATACAAAGGAGGCAGACGCTATTGAAAATGTTCGATTAAGTGATCAAATATGGTGCCTCGCCCTATAAAGGGTTAATAGAGTCAGATCATCAGCAGTATTTGTCTCAATGAGTCTGGTCTTCATTTACCATTGGCTACTTGGTGAAAAGATGCCAATAAGCCACAGATTTTAAATGTACAATCTTTATGTTGTTTTACATTCAATTTAATGTGAAATAGTTTATTGTCAAATAGTTAGTTTTTTTAATTAATTGGCAGCACTAGTCTAAGTGTTTTGATGTCTGTTGCTTTGTGCCATTAAACTGCTGTTAACTTACATTTTTCTTATTTGAGCTCAGACCTGATGGCACTGAAAGAGGAGAGTCAAGAACTCAATGAAACAGAAGAGAAAGATCAAAATGAGGAACATGATTTCAAAACTGAAGAAAAATCAGTTAGTTGCTCACAGAATAAAAAGACTTCCTCACCAGAAATAAATAAGAAACCACAAAGTACAAACCTTAATTCTAACATGAGAATTAACACTGGAGAGAGACCTCACAGCTGCCAACAGTGTGGGAAGAGTTTTACAAAGAAAAATAACTTTACTGTCCACATGAGAGTTCACACTGGAGAAAAGCCTTTCATCTGCAAACTGTGTGAGAAGAGTTTCACATGTAATAGAACACTTAAGACTCACATAAGAAGTCATTCTGAAGAGAATCCATTCCAGTGTGATCAATGTGGAAAGAGTTTTACTCTGAAATGTAATCTATATAGCCACATGAGAATTCATACTGGAGAGAAACCTTACTCCTGCAAACTGTGTGGGAAGAGTTTCTCACGAAAAGGAGTTCTTAAGACTCACATGAAAATTCACACTGGAGAAAAGCCTTTTACCTGCCCTCAGTGTGGAAAGAGTTTCACATATAAAGTAAGTCTTAAGATTCACTTGAGCATTCACACTGGCGAGAAACCTTTTACCTGTGAACAGTGTGGAAAGAGTTTCACACATAAAGTAAACCTTAAGGTTCACATGACAGTTCACACTGGAGAGAAACCGTACAAGTGTGTTCAGTGTGAGAAGAGTTTCACACGTCAAAGCAGCCTGATAAGTCATGTGCAAACTCATTCTGGAAAGAAACTGATGTTTTCTTCAATGCAAGAAGAGGTTTAGAAAATTAGCAATTTCTACAATCATCTACACATGCCTTTTGAAATACATTCAATTGTAGTACTAAAGTACCAAAAGTAAAGTATCAAAATTACTAAAACATTGTTCAAGTGTGTACTGAGAAAAAAAGTGTGTGAAATCTAGTCAATGTTCACACCGGAACTGAATGTGGATTACATCTGGTCACCTTCATGCATCCTTCATATCCTTTTGATTCACCACAAGGCTTTTTTGTTTTGTTTTTGTACTTCTGAGGCCATACCAGACCATTTGCTTTACTGCAGTTTCAAATCTTAAAATTGTGACTATGTAGAGTATGTTACTCAATTCCATGTGTTGATCTCTCTGAATCAAAATATTACTAATAATAATAATACAGCATTTTTTCTGTTGCTTAATTACACAATTCGGTCATTTTTAACAATACACTGCTCACACAGTGAGTAAAACTATTCAAAAATAGCTGTACAGACAGTTCAGGGAGCCATTGTTGATCAGGAAGCTCAGAAAGCCATGGCAGATCATGGAGCTCAGGAAGCCATGGTGGATCAGACAGTTCAGGAAGCCATTGTGGATCATGGAGTTTGGAAAGCGGTGGCGGAGGGGCCCGGCCCCTACGGCCGGAGTCATAACCTGGGGGTCATTAAGAAAACATACTACACAACAAATAAAATATTTACATTAAATTCTAACAAATGACAAATGTTACAGCCACACAATACATCATGTTTATAAAATATCTATACATTCCTACATATAAATTATTGCATACAACACCACCATATACAGTTGATCAAAATAATAGCAATGTGACTAAAAAAGTGAGTAAAGTTCAAAATCATTATAACTTTTATTTTAGAACACTGCCAATTCTATTCTAAATCAAAACATGAAGAAAAAATGTTCAAATTTGTTATTACTTTACTGAAAATGAAGAAAAATAAATATTAAGCTGTTCAAAATAGTAGTAGTGTCTGCATTTTACTTTACAAAGTCAAACATTTACTGTATAAACTGAAAACATGTTGTAGATTTAGCTTTCTTGTGAATCACTGAACTTATATTTTGTTGTATAACGAGAACTGCTTCACAGCTATGTTGCACAGAGTCAGAGTTGCACAGAAACTTCTGGCACCTGTGAACAGGTATTCCAGCCCAGAACGAGACAGTCGCTGCGTTCGAAACCGCATACTTCCATACTATATAGGAGGCAAAAAGCAGTAGGCGAGCAAAAAGTATGTTTGAATGTTCAGTATTCATAAAAGAGTAGGCGAGAATTAGTAGGCGAGTGCACTAATTCTCGCAAGATTCGGACGAACGTCTACTTAAAGTGCGTTCGAATATGCCTACTTACCTAC
Source organism: Garra rufa (assembly GCF_049309525.1). Classification (NCBI taxonomy): domain Eukaryota; kingdom Metazoa; phylum Chordata; class Actinopteri; order Cypriniformes; family Cyprinidae; genus Garra; species Garra rufa. The sequence goes on from NW_027394277.1 coordinate 8,142,358, forward strand.
TATATAGTAGGAAAAAAGAGTATGTGAAGAAAGATGTACGTTCGAAAGCTCAGTATTCATAAAAGAGTAGGCGAGAAATCCCCGGATGTCCTACTGCTTCAGCCCAGATTCTGAAGTGTTCATCCGATGCACATCATCGAACGTGATTGGGAACCACAACGAGGGTGTTTACAAATGTATTACAAAACCAAAAAACGGTTCCCTGTCTTAAAATCGTATTTGTTGCACTGTATTGTAAACTGCTTTATGTAGAGTTCACTGTTGTCAACACTGCTTTAGATGAATGTAATGTAAATAAACACATGTACATATAGTAACTAAACATGAGTTATCTATTCCATTTGTCTATTAGTACTGTTGATAAATTCAGGAGCATTTGTATTGGATAAAAATCCAATTAACACAACAGCTACCTCACAAATATTGTGTGGTGGAGCAGGACCTGAAAGGAAAGGTAACAGCAGCATTTGTGGGGAAAAAAGTAAAATCTGTAACTTAATATAAAGTTGGGTAATTTTGTTACTTCTAATACAGAGATCTAATGACATTGTGCTGTTAAAATGATAGCATTTGTATTGTATTTGTGCATCTTGGTATGATCAGAAATGTATGCAGACCGGTGTGTGCAGTGAGAAAAGAGAAATAAACAGCAGCATCCTGGAAATGGTCTAGTGCCATCGATGAGACCCTCCATCACTCCACCTGCCCTCATTTATCCATGTTGCTGTCAGTAAATAGAATATAACTGTTTTATAAATATATGCATTAATTAATTACTTGATTGGAAAAAAAACATGCTTGTTTTACTAAAAATATAATTAATTACAGGTCAGCATTTATCATTGTTATTGATCAGTGCATTTTAAGGTAATGCAACCCAAAATGAACCCAAAATGTTTCCGTTATACTGCAATCAGGGACAGCTGTTTCTTCAACATGACCATAAAATGAACAAATTTCATCAACATCAAAATATTTATAGAAAGATTAATTGAACCTGTCGCTCCTATGTTTTAAATTGTTGCGCCTGTTATAACGTCATTTGTCACATGACAACGTCGACATGGTGTAAGACGTGCAGATCACATCCATTGAGTATACTTATTGAGTATGCGGTTTCAAACGCAGCCAGCCCCTTCAACCGAAGTAATGCTGCCCATGATGACAATCACTTCCGCTTCCTCAATTTCAAACTGAATGTCTTCACTCAGTCCCAGCAGAGGAGCCACTTCTTCAAATTTGGTTCTCCGGGTTGTTGTCAAGTACAGACACCCAGCAAACTCTCTGGTACTCAAATGAGACAACTTGTATGTGGAACCAAACGCTACCTTGTCAATGAACCTTTTCACACGTGAGTTTAAAATATTCTATCTAACCCCAAAGATTGAGTCTTTTTTAGGGAGACCGTTATTTTAGAATGTTTCGCATTACTGTTTCCATGGTGACGCGTCATGTGACACACCGCAGCCACAATAGCACTGTAAGACACATGGATCGCTTTTTTTTTTAGTTTTCCCTTTTTTATCATTAATATTTACAAGCATGCTCGCTATATTATGAAATATCTGATATTCCGATTTCGAAATATGTGCAAGTAAATGTATTTAAAAGTCCAAACACGCTGAATGTTCGTGCTGAATCTGAGCTGTGGGATTTACAACACGCAAATGCATCCTCTCCTCCCGAAAGACATTAAACTAAGTCTCTGGTGAGCTGGGAGAAGAGGAGAGTGAACGTTATAGTTACCTACATAATCTGTATATGATATCAATAAAATATGTTGTCAGAATATATTTGTAGGATCATTATTGCCGCTTCCATAGACATCAGTGTGTATTTTACAAACTATAAATGCATGGTTTTCCTAGTACTTATGTGTATTTAAATGTCGGAAACCTAAAATAAGCATTATATGGTTGAAAACACTTAATGGTTGTGATAATATGACAAGCACTCAGCGCGTCCGATCTGGCTCAGAGCCAGCCAAAGCGTCAAAACATATTTGAATTCAGCAGCTGATCACGTGATGCGGCAAACGTTCGAATCACACCGGTGTGATCGTACGCTTCAGGGTCCAACCAAGACAAATCACACCGGTGTGAGCGTACGTTCTAAAGGGTTAAAAGATATACAGGTGCATCTCAATAAATTAGAATGTCATGGAAAAGTTGATTTGTAAGGAATAATTGATGACGAAGCGGAGTGGCCGTTACACCTCGGGTGTGCATTATTTTCGTAGAATTCTACGTCCCGAAGTCAATTATTCCGCTTATACTACAGTTACCACACCTCAAGACATCGATCAAATGATATATTTCAAGACATTCGTCCCGTTTTTATCCTTAAATAGCTATTGTGAGTAGGATTAATTTCTTACACAGCTCATTCAACAGCTTCGTTGCTAGTTCCAAAACGTCATTTTAGAACTAGTAACGACGCTTGGGCTGTTAATAGCAAAATAATGCCGTTAATAATGAAGTTTAGACAGACCGACAGACAAGCAGACAGACGGAAAGAGTGAGGGAGAGAAACTAAGTGTATGACTTTACCTCTCTCACGTCTGTGTCTCTCAAGGGTGACTGGCAGCATCGTCTCTACTAACAGATAAACTTTAAGTTCATTTTCTTCAAGACCACGCCGTTGTTATGTTACCTCGCGTGTGAGAGCTGTCATGTCGTTTTTAAGTTGTTAATCGTCAGAGCAGCGCTAACAACATTAGCGCGAATGCTAACGCGAGTGCAAACTGTAACGTTATGTGTGTGCGTCTGTGAGGTGAGTGAGAGAGGGCGAGAGAAATAAGAGTTTGTGCTTTCCGTACATAATAAAACGTAATATATTGTGGAAAAAAACATGGAAATAATCTATCGTTTTTATCCTGATGTTTACTGTATTTATTAGTTTGGCCAGTGTTATCGTGGGTTTTAGTTATTTTGCTGTTTTGGGCTGTAAGGACCTTTGAAATAACTGAAATCGTATGGCGAAGTGATATAGACATGTACTGCGGTCTAAAGCTACCTGGAACTACGTTCGCCGTGCGTTTCCCTGAATATAATGCACACCTCTAGAACGTTCGTCAGCCAATCAGATTCAAGCATTCAACGGCCCTGTAGTATAAGTGTAGGTAATTTCCATCGCTTTATGCTTAGAATATTATTTTTGTTGAAATTAAACAAACGAGTAAATTACTATTAAAACAATTATATGGTTGTTAGTAGGGCTGGACCAGAATATTCAAATCGAATATTCGTTCGGTGGGTTGGCATTCGATTTTAAATTTTGAGATTCAATATTCGTTTTTTTTTCATACACCTTGCATCCCCCGCAAAACGATTCTCATTTGCGCTTAAATATGAATGAAGAAGATCAGACTGCTGCACCACTAACACAGAAACAGCAAAAAAAAAAAAAAAAAAAAAGAGAGAGAGAGAGAAATTGAGTAATATTTGAGAGACACTATAAAGTACAGTCGGGCCCACTTAAATGGTTTAAGCAAAACTAGGGCTGTGACTGTCGTAATGACAACTGCGCCTCTGCTTTAAATGCACGCATAGGCTAAAGCTGACCGCAAAGCCCCCGCAAAAATAATTACCATGAATGTGTCTGTCACACCCTCTGCACGTTCCCTCAGCCCCAATCACCACGATCCTCCACCAACCAGCCAATCACCACCACAGCACACCCGTGAACCATCACCAGAATACTAATCACCGTCACCTGCACCAGCAATCACCACACCCTTTATATACCTACCTCTGCCACTCACTCATCGGCTGGTATCGAAGTTGCATGGATGCTTCTCTGTGGATCTTCTCTCCCTCCTGTTGTCTCTCCTGTGCTCCTCGTGGATTCTTCCGATGTTCTCCTGTGCTCCTCGTGGATTGCTCTGATGTTCTCCTGTGACACACGTTAATCGTGTTAAAGGGAAGTGACTATTGCTAACGCTATGATCCTTATGAACTTGAACTCACCTGTTGTGTTTGTTTGAAGATTTGACCACAGAGACCTTATTTCACCCGATTGCACGTGTGTTGTACTGTGCACGTTTGTTAATAAATACCTTGAAAGATACTCACCTTCTCCCTTTGTGTGTGGTCGTGACAGGATACCAGCCCGAAAGTAATAACACACCACGTCACTCATGGAGGCGAGCGCCGCTATCACAGAAGATACCCCCGACTCCTTTTCGGATATGGTAAACGTCCTTCGTCAATCTCTACCGGCTGCTCCAACGACGATTTCCAACACGCCCCTCTCTCGCCCCATGAACTATTCCGGAGACCCGGGTGGTTGCAATGGTTTCCTCCTGCAATGTTCCCTCTATATCGAAGCCAACGCACACCAGTTTCCAAACGAAAGTTCTAAAATATATTTTATGATTTCCCTCCTCACTGGGCAGGCACTTCAATGGGCGGATGCACTCTGGAATTCACGGAGCGATGCATTAATCTCCTATAATGCTTTCGTTGCCCACTTCAAGGACGTGTTTGGAGCTGCTCTCACTCCCCTTTCCGTGCACGACGAACTGATTACTCTGAATCAAGGTACGTCCAATATTCATGATTACACCCTGCGCTTCCGCTCTCTAGCGGCCACCAGTGGTTGGAACCAAGTCGCTCTCCTAGCAGCCTACCGTAAGGGGCTTAAACCCCAGATCCGCAAGCATATGGTCATTTACGATGACGACGTACCGCTGGAAACCTTTATTAAGAAGGCAGTAGGCATTTCTCAACATCTCTCAGCGTGTCCTTCTACAAAGTCTGTACCCAGCTTCCCTCCACTCCGAACATCGTCACCCCAACGAGATGCGGAAGAGCCTATGATTACTGACTCCTATCGCCTGGATCCCGCGGAGAGGAAACGACGAATTAATAATCGTCTATGCCTATATTGTGGAGAAGCCTCTCACTTCATCAGTGCCTGTCCAGTCCGCCCGCCTCGTCCAATGGTGAGTACCGTATCTATTACTCCGGCCATGTCTCTCTTACCCCATATTACCGCTGAACTAATAGTAAACTCTCGCACTCTCCCCATCTATGTGCTCGTGGATTCCGGAGCGGCTGGCAATTTTGTTTCATCACACTTCATTGCTAAACATCGAATTCCCACCGTTCAAAATGAGGTCACCTACCAAATTACCACAATCCAAAACTCACCATTGGGCGATGGTAAGATATCTCGCCGGACCAGAAAAGTGACCCTCGTCTCCCAACACAACCACCGGGAACATCTGACCCTCCTAGTACTCCCGCGAGCCAACGTGGATGTCATCCTGGGCAGACCATGGCTCATTAAGCACCAACCCCGCATAGATTGGAGCACAGGAGAGGTCCTGGAGTGGGGCGCAACGTGTGAGGACCACGGCTACCATCCTTCCTCGTCAGATACAGAGTCTCCATACCGTCCTATCCCTCTGCACGCCACCACCATAGAGAGCCCTGCCACTCAATCCGCCACCGCCATTCCCCCCGTCTATCAGTCTTTCACCGATGTCTTCAGCAAGGAACGGGCCACACAACTACCACCGCACCGGCCCTGGGACTGTAGTATCGACCTGCTGCCAGGCGCCAAACTACCCCACGGGAAGATCTACCCCCTCTCACGTCCTGAGCAGGAAGCCATGGAGAATTACATCCAGGAGGCTCTCCAACAGGGGTTCATCAGACCTTCCACGTCCCCAGCAGCATCCAGTTTCTTCTTCGTCCCCAAGAAGGATGGTGGGCTCAGACCTTGCATTGACTACCGGGTGCTCAACGACGCCACGGTGAAATTCGCCTATCCACTTCCTCTAGTGCCAGCTGCCTTGGAGGAACTACGGGAAGCCCGCGTCTTCACCAAACTCGACCTCCGCAGTGCAAACAACCTGATCCGTATCCGAGAAGGAGATGAGTGGAAGACCGCCTTCATCACCCCCACCGGTCACTATGAATATCAGGTGATGCCCTATGGCCTGGCTAACAGTCCTTCCGTATTTCAGAATTTCATGAACGAAATCTTCCGCGACTACCTCCATCGATTCGTAATCATCTACATTGACGATATCCTCATTTACTCACGTAACCTAAAAGAACATCAAGACCACGTCCGTCAGGTTCTCCAACGCCTCCGTGAGTACCAACTCTATCTAAAATTAGAAAAATGTGAATTCCATCAGCCCACCATCTCCTTTCTCGGATACGTGATCACTGCGGAGGGAGTTCACATGGAAGCCGGCAAGGTGGACGCAGTGGCCAAGTGGGCGGAGCCCAGGACGGTGAAGGAGCTTCAGCGTTTCTTAGGCTTCGCTAACTTCTACCGACGCTTTATAAAGAACTATAGCCTCCTATCGGCTCCACTCACTTCCCTCTTAAAGGGAGGTCGCCGGGTACTACAGTGGACTCCAGAGGCTCAGCAAGCCTTCGACCGTCTAAAGCTAATGTTCACCACCGCTCCCATCCTCAAGCACCCCGACCCTTCAAGGCCCTTCGTGGTGGAGGTAGATGCGGCGGACGTGGGCGTAGGAGCCGTGCTGTCCCAGTGGTCTGATGAACCCCGATCCCTCCATCCGTGTGCGTACTATTCCAAAAAACTCACCCCAGCTGAGCAGAATTATGGAATTGGAGACCGCGAACTGCTGGCCATAAAGCTCGCCCTCGAAGAGTGGCGGCACTGGTTGGAAGGAGCCCAGTTCCCCTTCACCGTAATAACCGACCACAAGAACCTCCAGTACATTCAGAACGCCAAGAGACTAAATGCCCGCCAAGCTCGCTGGTCATTATTCTTTGCCCGATTCAATTTCCACATTACTTACCAACCCGGCCACAAAAACACCAAAGCAGACGCCCTATCACGTATGCACTCACCTGAACCTACTTCTGACGATCCTGATCCAATTCTACCCCCATCTGTCTTTCTCGCACCCATACTATGGCAGCTGGATGAAGATATACGGGCCGCCACCTTCGAGGAACCTGCACCACCGGAGCTTCCCCCGGGTCGTATCTATGTCCCAAGCCGTCTCAGACCCCTTCTGCTGGATAGTACGCACACGTCCCCCGGCTCAGGACATCCTGGCAGCAGGCGAACCCTCTCGCTCCTCCAGCAGAAATATTGGTGGCCCAACATGAGCAGGGAAGTGGAACGGTACGTCCAAGGATGTTCGGTCTGCGCCGTCAACACAACCCCACGCCGCTTACCCGAAGGTAAATTACAACCGTTACCTATTCCCCGCCGACCCTGGACACACTTGGGCATTGACTTCGCCACAGACCTGCCCCCCTCTCAGGGTTACACCACAATTTTAGTGGTAGTCGATCGATTCTCGAAAGCTTGCAAATTAATACCTCTCAAAGGTCTCCCCACAGCACTAGAAACCGCAGAGGCACTATTCCACAATGTATTCCGGAACTTCGGACTCCCAGAAGACATCGTGTCCGATCGGGGACCCCAATTCATTTCCAGGGTCTGGCGGGCCTTCTTCCAACTTCTGGGTACCACAGTCAGCCTGTCATCCGGATATCACCCTCAAACGAACGGGCAGACCGAACGGAAAATACAGGAAATCTCCCGCTACCTTCGGACGTACTGTTCCCAACATCAAAACACCTGGAGCCAGTATCTACCGTGGGCTGAGTATGCGCAAAATTCCCTCCGTCAAACCTCTACTGGTCTAACCCCATTCCAATGCATTCTAGGTTATCAACCAGCTCTGTTTCCATGGACTGGAGAGTCCTCCGAGGTGCCCGCGGTAGATCACTGGTTCCGAGAGAGCGAGAGGGTGTGGGACTCAGCGCACGTCCATCTCCAGCGGGCAGTACGGAGGCATACGGAACATGCCAACCGCCGTAGGTTACCCAACCCAGTTTACCTCCCCGGGGACCAGGTATGGTTGTCCACTCGAGACATACGCCTCCGGCTGCCCAGTAGGAAGCTGAGTCCCCGCTACATAGGGCCCTTCACCGTGCACTCACAGATCAACCCTGTCACCTACCGTCTAAACCTACCTCCACATTACAGAATCGCCCCCTCGTTTCACGTTTCCCTACTCAAGCGCCACACTGAACCCCTGTTCCCTTCCTCCACAGAGTCGGAGTCACCTCCTCCTCCCGACCCGCCAGAGATCCTTGGAGATAACATCTACCAAGTCCAAGAAATCCTAGACTCCCGGCGGCGGAACGGCCAGCTCCAGTACCTAGTGGACTGGGAGGGGTTCGGACCCGAGGAGAGATCGTGGATACCCCGTGACGACATCCTGGACCCGACTCTCCTCGAGGAATTCCACCGCCAACATCCCGAACGCCCAGCTCCCAGAGGTCGTGGTCGTCCCCGTCGCCGTTCTTGGGTGCCAGGAGTCACCCGTGGAGGAGGGGGTGATGTCACACCCTCTGCACGTTCCCTCAGCCCCAATCACCACGATCCTCCACCAACCAGCCAATCACCACCACAGCACACCCGTGAACCATCACCAGAATACTAATCACCGTCACCTGCACCAGCAATCACCACACCCTTTATATACCTACCTCTGCCACTCACTCATCGGCTGGTATCGAAGTTGCATGGATGCTTCTCTGTGGATCTTCTCTCCCTCCTGTTGTCTCTCCTGTGCTCCTCGTGGATTCTTCCGATGTTCTCCTGTGCTCCTCGTGGATTGCTCTGATGTTCTCCTGTGACACACGTTAATCGTGTTAAAGGGAAGTGACTATTGCTAACGCTATGATCCTTATGAACTTGAACTCACCTGTTGTGTTTGTTTGAAGATTTGACCACAGAGACCTTATTTCACCCGATTGCACGTGTGTTGTACTGTGCACGTTTGTTAATAAATACCTTGAAAGATACTCACCTTCTCCCTTTGTGTGTGGTCGTGACAGTGTCGGGGAAAAAGTAGGGAGATATTTGAATTATTTATTAAAAAACTAGTATTTGACACAAAGATGAAGTTGACGATCCTGATGCCATTTGCTCATTGACACGGCTTTAATACCTAAATGCATATGCATTAGGATTATAGCTATTGGAAGAGTTTTGTTTTCGATTTGAATTATTTAAATTATTTTTTTTTACAGTTTCGGATGATATATTAGTCTTACCTTTATGAGCAAAAATGAAGTTTCACATAGCGCTGGCTGGCGCTTCCATGTTCTGCAAAGCGTGCTTATAACTATGGGTTTTAATTGAAATCGTGATGACTTGGTCGTTACTTTAAAAAACAAAAACTTAAATTTAACAAATAAAAAGTGTTCCAAATATATGTCTAAATTAACTTTATAACCTAAATAAACGAAAATAAATGTAATCACTTTGCTATTAAAAACAGCAGCTGTGCAATGGGGAAGAGAAAGAGAAAACAGACCGGTTCCAGTCGGACTCGGGCCAGTAATTCTGATGAGCTGTCGGAGAAGGTCCGGGCGAGGTTTTAGTAATGTTTGCAACGAATGTTTCTTAAATAGCCGATTTAACATTCTTATTTAGGCTAGATTCATATTTAAATGTATTATTTATTTGATTTATTTTAGCGTTTTGTAGGCTGATTGTTCACTGACTGAAGTGCTCAAATAAACACGCACGTTTGTTAATAATGTTTGGGCCTCATTTATTTTGGGTTTCAACATAATATACATAGGCTGTGTATTTTATATAGGCTTATATACACAAATGTTATATATAATGTATATATATATTTATTTATAAATAATTTAGATATGAATAATTTATTTATATATAAACACCGCGCCATTTTTTTCGTTCTTCTTTTATTTAAATAGCCTACCCTTCACGGTGCCAGTAATTACTGTGCTAATTTCTGATTTGGGAGTGATTTGTTTGTTAATATTTTTTAGGCTACCTTATTAAAAGTATTGCACTTAACAGACCTGTGTGTTTTGTATCATTAGCGCAGTGTCCGTTCATGAAGCATATAAGCTCTGCCTGCGTGAGGCGCGTCGCATCCAGCAATGTTCTATTACAATTTATTAATTCTGAACGTGTGGTGTGTCCATATTGCACCAAAATGCAACACTGCACTCCCTTGGGTCCACAGCAAAAATCATTTGGATGAACTGTTCTCGACATAATAAAAATGCAAACAGAAAGACATACAGAGATTCCTGCCTTTATTAGAGAGAAGAATATGTTCAGCCCCTCCCACCGAAGCTTCGAATATTCGATGTTGATTACTACCGAAGCTTCGAATATTCGATGTTAATTACTACCGAAGCTTCGAAGCTCAAAAAATGGTATTCGGACCAGCCCTAGTATTTTCGAAAAACATTTACAACTTATATACTTTTTAATCTCAAACCCTCATCTTGCTGAGACAAGACAATAATTTGAGGTTAAAAAGTGCAGAAATTGTAAACATTTTTAGAAAATAACCCATTTTTTTTCTAGCTAAGACCTTTTTTTCCTTGGCTGTGATCAGCTAGAGCCCTTTGAAGCTGCGTTTTTGAAGTTCAAACTCGGGGGCACCATAGACGTCCTTTAAATGGAGAGAAATCCTGAAATGTTTTACTTAAACTGTTTCCTTATGACTGAAGAAAAGACATGAACGTCTTGGATGACAAGGGGGTGAGTACATTATATGTATTTTTTTTTTTCTGAAAGTGAACTACTCCTTTAAGATGACATTTTTACACAATCATTATTAGTTTTGATTCTGTAATTTTTTTAAAAGTGTTTCTAGCCATCCAAGCATGCTTATTTGCCTATGTAAAGGTGCATAACACAAACTCAAAATGTGAATAATAATTCTACTCCATAACGGATAGCATAGTGCTATTCAACTGGGCTTAACATGTATTTGTTTTTGTTTTTTGCCTTTGTCACATTGTGACAGTAAAAGTGGAGAGTCAAGATCTGAATGAAATGGAAGAGAAAGATATAAAACATCCTGATTTCATAACTGGAGAAAAACCTTTTAGTTTTTCACTGATTGAAAAAAATTCCTCTCAAAAAAGAGTTCAGAAGACTGGAACTGCAAGTCATTTCTTCTGCCAACATTGTGGAAAGAGTTTTAGTAAAAACGGAAACCTTAAAGTCCACATGAAAATTCACACTGGAGAGAAACCTTACACCTGCCAACATTGTGAGAAGAGCTTCCTAAGAACAGAGGATTTTAAGAGTCACCTGAGAGTTCACACTGGAGAGAAGCCGTTTGAATGTGGTCACATAAATCAACCGTTTCTAATCATATGAGGATTCACGCTGGAGAGAAGCCTTTCATCTGCAAACTGTGTGGAAAAACCTGGAATCAAAAAGAAAAACTTCACATGAGAGTTCACACTGGAGAGAAGCCTTTCACATGTGATCAGTGTGGAAAATGTTTCTCATACAGAGAAAGCCTTAATATCCACATGAGAATTCACACCGGAGAGAAACCTTACATCTGTCCTCAGTGTGGAAAGAGTTTCACGGTTAAAGGAAACCTTAAGATTCACATTAGAAGTCACACGGGAGAGAACCCGTTCACATGCAATCAGTGTGGAAAGTGTTTCAGAAATAATTTAAGCCTTAATAATCACATGAGGATTCATTCAAGAGAGAACGGTTTTAAATGTCATCAATGTGAAAAGAGTTTCACAGACATGAATCACCTTAAGGAACATGTTGAAATTCACATTGGAGAAACGCCTTTCATGTGTCATCACTGTGGAAAGAGTTTTACACACAAAGCAAACCTTGAGAATCACATGAGAGTTCACACTGGAGAAAAACCTTTCACCTGCCCTCAGTGTGGAAAGAGATTCACGGTTAAAGGAACCCTAAAAGTTCACATGAGAATACACACAGGAGAGAGACCTTACAAGTGTCTTCATTGTGAGGAGAGTTTCATATATCAAAATGACCTGAAAAACCATTTGCAAAATCATGTTTAGACAACAGAGTGATTCATTGGATTACCCTCTTCTCATTTCTTCACACATCTACAGCTATGGAATTATGTTAAAGGGATAGTTCACCCAGAAATGAAAATTTGATGTTTATCTGCTTACCCCCAGGGCATCTAAGATGTAGGTGACTTTGTTTCTTCAGCAGAACACAAACGAAGATTTTTGACTAAAACCGGTGCAGTCTGTCAGTCATATAATCGAAGTGGATGGGCACCAAACCTTTAAAAGTAAAACAACACATGCACAAACAAATCCAAATTACACCCTGCGGCTCATGAAGATAAAATGTATTAAATGTAAGTCCAACATGTGAACATTGGGTCATTTATTTTGGTTGAGTCCACAGATTTGAAAGTTCTGTTGTGAATGGTTTTGTTTTTATTCAAGGGCATTTGAGACTGATTTTGCCCATGACCCCATTGTTGACCTATTAGGCTGGTCTTCATATTTGGAGGCCCATGGTCCCAATCAGACTTAGGCAGTTCAGTGTGTGATGACAATAGCAAAAAAGACAACATATTCTGTGTGGGATGTGAGTTTATAATGTCTAATAAGGTAATAATGTAGCTGGCCATAACTGGATAAACACTAGTAGTGTAAAGAAGGGATAGGAATGACTTGGTTGGCTGGTAATATACTGTATTCGCTACAGGATGTCAGTCACGACTCAGGGAGACAGAATCAGGTTGATGTAGGTTTACTTGGATGATTAGGATTCAGAATCAGCATGGTATGGCATACAGGGATTTCTTTCTGTAGTTCCAATTTACACAGAAGGCAATTAGGAATATATGGATGTGGTTCTAAATGAACAAAAAGAAGGAATGATTACTAACTGCAATATTATCATCCCAAACAATACAGTATTATACTCACATGCTAAGATTGGGATGATGTTACACGTATAGTATATATACATTAGCAATAGAACAGCAGTTCTCTATAAAGTAATAAACTGCAGCCACTGAATACAAATGATTACAGAATGGCTAGTCACCGTAAATAATCACTTAAAGCTAGACAAACCCTGTACAAATGATATCCTTCATTATCAGTCATGATTAGCTTAGCATTAGGCTGCATCGTCACATCACAACATTAAACAGTGACTAGAAACGATCTCAACGTAACATTAATAACAACAGTGCACTTACATATCGTCATTGACGCACACCAACTAAACCCACATTAAGGAATGAACAGAACAGCGGTAATTTAGCAGGAACCAAGTGCCAACAGTCCACACCTGACCGGAGCTTATGGCAATATCCTCATAACGCAATCGCAGCTACGGCTGATGCAACACTTGCGTCTAAGATAAATGAGGGTATACTGCCACACACTGGATAAAGTGGGTAATGCGAATAAACTAACTATATACATACTAGTTTAATTGAGGGCCTTCTGTACAGCCGCCCCCAAATTTAGGCACTAAATTTGTTAAATGGCCCACAAATAAGTGGTATCTGTGTCATCAGGAATGGCAGGAAGTACAATCATCCTGGAAACTGGTCTGGTATAGGTCCGTCCCTTGATTAGCACCTCCGCAGTTCTGATGTGCCCATCCGCACTTGGCATGACGTTGGTGACTTTTCCGATCGACCACATAGCTCTAGGCAACTGAGGGTCTACCAGCATAACAATGTTTCCAATGGCAATGTCTTTAACATCCCTCTGCCATTTAGATCGATTCTGCAGATTGGGTAGATAGTACTTGATGAACGCAGACCAGAATAAGTCAGTCAGGATCTGACTGTGGCGCCATCGTTTCCGACTGATCATTTCGCTTTGAGGATATACAACCTGTGGGAGAGAGCCATCAGGCCGCCCCATGAGAAGGTGATTTGGGGTAACAGGATCAATATCTGAGACATCAGAGGAGAGGTATCCAAGAGGTTTGGAATTCAGTATTCCCTCTACTTCAGTTAACACTGTTCTGAGGACTTCCTCTGTGACAGACTGAGCACCGACAGTGGCATACAGAGCTGATTTAACAGATCGTATCTCCCGTTCCCATGCTCCTCCGAAGTGAGGAGCTCCAGGTGGATTGAAGCGGAAGTGAACTTTCTGTTTCGCTAACTGTAGCTGTAACTCAGGGGACATACTTTCAAAGGCTTCATGCAATTCCCTCTCCCCTCCCTTAAAATTAGTCCTTTGATCAGACCAAAGTTCGAAGGGTGTTCCTCGACGTGCCACAAACCTCCTGAATGCCATGAGGAAGGAATCAGAGTCAATACTTGATAGTATGTCTAGGTGGACACACCGGGTTGTCAAGCACTTCCAAATTATTCCCCATCTTTTCTCTACTCTCCGTCCAATCTTTACAGAGAAGGGCCCAAAGCAATCCATCCCTGTGGAGTAAAATGCAGGCTTAAATAGCTGAAGTCGGGCTACAGGTAAGTCTGACATTTGTGGGATTTCTGGGTTGGCTCTCCATCTCCGACAGTCAGTGCATCGAAACTGGTAATTGCGGATGGCCTCTCGGCCACGCAGAATCCAAAACTTCCTCCTGATTTCCGCTAGGACTCTCTCAGGACCTGGAATGTTTCAACTGGTGATCATAATCTTGAATTATGAGTTTGGTAAGGGCATGACTGGGGTCAAGGACAATTGGGTGCTTAGTGGCTATGTCGAGTGCCGCAGCTCGTCGAAGTCTTCCCCCTACTCGAATAACATCCATCTCTTTGTCCAGCTCTGGACTCAAGGTGAGTAGTTTACTGTTAGAAGGGAGAGGTTTACCTTGTTTCAGGCATTGGTAGTCATCAAAGAAACTATCCCGTTGAGATGCTCTCCACTGAAGTATTTCTGCTTGTAAGAAGTCTCCAGCGGTTAGTGGCTCTCCGCTCGCCGCCCCATGAACACATCGTGCAGCAGCTTCCAGTAATTCACTGTAGGTTGTAAACTGGTTGGCATCTGGAATGTCTGTGTGGGAGGTTACTGCATTTAAGGCATCCATGAGTTCATCCTCCCACTGCAGCCAGTTCTGCAGAAGTTCGTCAGGGAATAGAGGATCGTCCCATTCTCTTGGCTTAGCCCACAGTTTCTGGATCAGTATTTTTGCCCTGGTTGTGTAGGGGAGAATGAAGCCCAGCGGGTCATATTGACTGGCAAGGACTCTATATAAGTTACGCATTGTGGGTGGCCCATATTTTAAGGGACGGTGCTTGTACCTAAGAGTGTCGGTGGGACAGTGCCAGTGCAGACCTAGAGTGGATTCACAAACTTCCGTTTCCTTTTGTGACAACCACAGTTCAGTACTGGTAGACTGAGCTTCTGTAGGTAGATGGCTTACCACTTCAGGTCGGTTTGAAGCCCACTGCCTGATATTAAATCCTCCGCTACCCAGCAGCTCTCTGAGACGGTCAATCAGCTCTCTGGCCTCATTAGCTGTGTTCAGGCTCTGAAGACAGTTGTCAACATAGAAGCTACTTTGAATAGTGTATTGTAGGTCATCACCCGACTCTGTGTTGTCAAGGACATGTTTATGCAGGGCGTAAGAGGCGCAGCAAGGGCTGCAAGTAGTGCCAAATGGGAGCACCTGCCACTCATAGATGTCTGGCTCTCGGTCTCGTTCCATATCTCTCCATACAAATCGCAGAACAGGTCTGTCTTGTTCCAGAAGTCGAACTTGATGGAACATTCCTTTCACGTCCCCACTCACTGCTACATAATGCTCCCTGAATCTTATCAGGACTCCAAGGAGAGACGGACCTAGTACTGGGCCAGGTAGTAGGGATTCGTTTAGGTTCATTCCTTTGTACCGGAAAGAGCAGTTGAAGACCAGTCGATTTTTGTCATTATGAGTGACCATATGATGGGGTATGAACCACCTCTCAGAGCACTGTGATGGTTTGTCTGGATCCAGTTTGACCACATAACCTTCCTCAACCAATTTCTTGATCTCCGCAGAATAAGTCGCTGCTCGTTCTGGGTCTCTCAGGAGATGCTTTTCAGTTCCACGAAGGAGTGGCATTACTGCTTCTTCAGAGGAGTTAAGACAAGCCATGCTGGGTTTACGTAACAAGGGGGTAGCGTACCTCTGGATGCCATTTACCTCCACTCTCACAGTTCCTTTGTTCAGGATTTCCAAGGCTGCCTGATCCTCTCTGGAGCGAGTAACCTGTTTCTCATTACGATAGGGGAGAATGTCCAGTTCCCATAACTTTGCCACATTTCTCATCATCTCTGTTTGATTGGATTACAAAGATGTGAAAAGGACCTGCCGAGGATGAAGAGGATTCAGAAGGAGCTTTGCTGGGCCCTGTAGTGTCCAACCCAGTCTTGTTTTGATGGCGGCTGGCCCGCCAGGGGGTCCCAGGTTAACTGGCGCTATTGGGGTAATTAGATGAGTCTGATCGGCACCAATCAGCAGGAGTGGGTGAATCTTTTCAAAGGACTGGATAGGGAGACCCTTTAGGTGTTTGTACCTGCTTACAAGGGCTTCCATAGGATAGGATTGTTGAGCTAACCCTAGGTGGTCAGCTGTGAAGGCTTGCTTGATTTGGTATGTCTTATGCGGTTGGGCCACTGGAGAGATGCTGAATGAAACCTTCGAGCCTTGCAGTCGTGACACATTCTGATGGATGGTTCTGATGGATAGCTCTTCCTTTTCACCTTTCAGATTCAGTTTCTGAGCTGCTGCAAACAACAAGATGGTGCGTTCGGATCCGTCATCTAGGATAGCATAAGTGTCCTAAGTACGATTACTGTATCTGAGTAAAACTCTGACAACCTTGAGAAGGACCCGGCTATCTGTTCCAGGTTTATCCAGGTATAAGGTTTCTGCAATGGAACTTGATGCTGGAGAAGTATCTTTGACTGACTTATAATTGATGTCATGGAGTATCAGCAAATGTTTCCCTTTACACTTGTTACAGGGTTTCTTCAGGTTGCACTGTGCCGCTAAATGTGACCTTCCGCACTTCCAGCAACGTTTGTTAATCTGAATCCAGTGCGTCACTTGTTCAGTAGTGAGCTGCTGAAAGTTGGCGCACTGACTAAGGAAATGGTCTGCATTCTCACAATAAGGACAATATGCTTTACTTTTCACCTTGTTCTCTAACGAAGAGGCAGGTTTGATTGAGGAAGTTGCATTCGTAGCAGGACTGCCTGCTCCATGCAGCACAGTAGCTGGTCTTGACCTCTGATCTTTGTGTTTGTCATGCTTTTGCTTTGGCCATCCCTTTGTCTGAATGTTTCCCACCACATCACTACTTTGACACCATGATTCAGCTTGCAACCATTTGGAGAACTCTGGGAGCGTAAAGCTTGAAGCTTGACTAGGCAGCATTTGTCTCCTAAAAGCAGCTCTTAAATCAGGTGGCAGCTTGGTCAGCAGGCGAACTACGTGAGAACCACACCTCAATTCGGCATCCCCATCTGGTCCCAGGGATTTCAGCAGTCCTACCAGGGCTTGAACTTGTAATGCAAACCTTTCGAAGGCTTCAGGGTCTCCTGGACGGACATCTGGTGCATCCATTACTCGTGCAATCTTACTCAAAGCAAGTTGATGCGGCTTACCAAATTTCTCTGTCAAGGCAGCCATTGTCGCCGTGTAAGGATATGGAGAGTTTAAGAAGGAATCTGCAATCAGTTTTGCCTCATCCAATCGTAGATGATCCACCAAGATTTGGAACTTGAACAACTCTGACGCATCCTCAGGTAGTAGATTGTTCAGCGCAAGTTTCAGGCGAGCAAACTCACTTGGATCTTTATGCACCAGGTAGGGTATATTGGGCTTAGGACCTCGGTATTCGATGGCTGACTCCTTTGGCAGAATAGAATGCTGCTCTGAATAGGAAGGCTTGGATTTCTGAGCAGGTAGAGGCATTGAGTGTTGGTACATATCGATCTCTGATCTCGCTGGAGGCCCATAGCTGCTATAGAATCTGTCAGATGGCCCATAAGCTCGATCAGCAGCATATGGTGCATGTTGGACGGGATATTCATAATGCACAGGAGGTGGCTCCTTATAAGGCTGAGGCGGTCTGGGAGGTGATCTGCTAGGGGTGCCATGCTTTGAGACAACTTCGTCTCTCATAAGCTGCAACTGACCCATCATTTTGTCAATCATAACCATCATGCTGTACGGCTCAGTCAGGGAGGCTCTCCGCTGCTGAGGTGGGTAACTTGGGTCATTTGCACCATGACTCACAGCACTGACGGAATAATGTGGAGCCCTACCTGATGGTGAATACAGCTCAGAGGAAACCACATATGAAGGAGAAACATGGGAGTCAAATAAAGCATCTTTTTGGTGCAAGGTAGGTGGAGCACTGGAACTTATTTGACCCTTGAGACCACTGTGGGGGGGGCAGGCATAACATTAGCTGTCTGACCATGGAAAGGAGTAGAAGATTCAGGTAGCTTTCTAGTGTCAGTCTGATACTGAGAGGCTGTAAGGGACTGGGACCTTGGAACTGGAAGGCAAGAATATGATGCCAACTCTGATAAGGGGTTTTGGTCTCTAGATGGGGTACGATGTGCCCTCTGTTGTGTACCTCCCCTGCTCTCACTGGATTCATGTTCATGTATGCGCTCATACCGTGCTGTGCTTAAAGGAGGAGGATGTTCATCACATGGCCGTGGTCCTCCATAGTCCACTTCAAAATCATCAAAGTAGGCAGGGTGACGTGTCTGGCGTTTTGGTCTTACAGACACTGGAACAGTTCCTCTTTGATGCTCATCAACCATACTGTCACTGTAGCAAATCACATCCGGCTCGAAGGACCACAATGTAAAGAAGGGATAGGAATGACTTGGTTGGCTGGTAATAAACTGTATTCGCTACAGGATGTCAGTCACGACTCAGGGAGACAGAATCAGGTTGATGTAGGTTTACTTGGATGATTAGGATTCAGAATCAGCATGGTATGGCATACAGGGATTTCTTTCTGTAGTTCCAATTTACACAGAACAGCGGTAATTTAGCAGGAATCAAGTGCCAACAGTCCACACCTGACCGGAGCTTATGGTAATATCCTCATAACGCAATCGCAGCTACGGCTGATGCAATACTTGCGTCTAAGATAAATGAGGGTATACTGCCACACACTGGATAAAGTGGGTAATGCGAATAAACTAACTATATACATACTAGTTTAATTGAGGGCCTTCTGTACAAGTAGTGAAAATGTATTTTATATAACCTTTTCCTGTGATTTTTATTTATTTATTTTTACTTTTTATGCATTTTAAATATGTTTTCTGTTTGCATGTGTACAAGTGTGTCTCAAAAAAATAGAATTTCATGGAAAAGTTCTTTATTTTTTGTAATTTAATTATTCAAAGGAAACTTTCTTATATTCTAGATTCATTGCAAACAAACTGAAATATTTCAAGAGTTTTTTTTTTTTAGTTTTAATTCAGATTGATACAACCTAAAAATATATATACAAAAAATCAGTCCCTCAAAAAATTTGAATATTTTTTCCAAAGATCAAAAAGATATACAAAACAGAAATGTTCAAGATCTCTGAAGTAGATTTAATTATTCACTTAATAATTGGTTGGGGCTCCTTTTACACAAACTACGGCTTCAATGCGGCGTGACATGGAGGCAATAATCCTGTGGCACTGCTGAGGCGTTTTTGAAGCCCAGGCATCAGAATAATACATCAAAAAATATCTAGCAACATTTCAGTTTGTGTGCAATGAATCTAGAATAAAAAAAGTTTGCTTTTTTGAATTAAATTGCAACAAATATAGAACTTTTTCATGATATTCTATTTTTTTTTAGATGCACTAGTTGTGTATGTGCAATGTGATCTAATGAGAATTTGTATGTATTTTTTGTGAAACTATGAGCATGTGTTGATTAACAACTTCAGGCTAACTTTGAAGAGCTACATGTGCAAAGCTTGTAGACTACAGTGGAGAACTATATAACTTCAAAGAACATGACCCACATTTGATCTCAAGCTAGCTCAGAAGGCTTTGGCTTTGTGAAACAGGCGTTAGTGTGGACCAGGCCTAAAAGATAGAATGGTAAATTACTTTTTGTGGAAAACTTAACACTTATTGGTTTGAACTACTGTTATATGTATCTACATGTTGTGATGTTAACTGCTTTGTGCCATTAAACTGGGGTTAACTTTTATCCCTTTGTTTTTCCAACTTAGACCTAACAGCGCTGAAAGAGGAGAGAGAAGTACTGAATGAAACTGAAGAGAAAGATCAGTTTGAGAATCTTCATAATTTCATATCTGGAGAAAAATCTGTTTGTTCCTTAGAGTCTGAAAAGATTTCTAAACAAAAAACAGCTCAAAAGACAGGAACTATGAGTATTTTCACTTGCTGTCAGTGTGGAAAGAGTTTCAAACAACAAGGACACCTTAAAAGGCACATGAGAATTCACACTGAAGAGAAGCCTTACTCATGCCAACAGTGTGGAAAAAGTTTCACTGATAAAGGAAACCTTAACAAACACATGAGATTTCACACCGGAGAGAAGCCTTACACATGCAAACAGTGTGGAAAGAGTTTCACTGTAAAAGGAAACCTTAACATTCACATGAGAGTTCACACTGGAGAGAAGCCTTACACATGCAAACAGTGTGGAAACAGTTTATAGTCAAAAAGGAAGCCTTGACAACCACATGAAAATTCACAATAAAGAGAAGCCTAACAGATCCCCTTAGCATGGACAGTGTTTCAAACAAATTGTCTAGAACAGAGAGTTCCGGTCCTTGATTCTGATTGGCCACAATCAAAGCTGTTGTAAATTACTCTACGAAAATACACCTCTTTGTTTCTCGGGAACCACATTGTTGCAACTACAATTACAGTTAATGTCAAAAGTTTACATCCCCCTTTCAGAATCTGCAAAATGTTCCCTTGTCAAAACAATCCTAAAGAATTCCAATAAGAATCCTATACAGGGCTCTTACAATGATAGAAATTCTAATACACATTTTAGAGCACTGTGTTTTGTCCATGGTACACTTTACCGTGTCAACTAGCTATATTGTGTTTGGCTGAGCTTACTGCATAAACATGTAAGGAATGAAATGGACTATGGACAATGTGTTTGCTCTGTCTCCAATGTAAGAACTTCACATTTGTATATCATGAATTGAAGGTAGAGCTCAGAGAAAGTGCACTGTTTTTTTGAATGAATGAATGAATGATGCATTTGTATAGCGCTTTCATGTGTATTTCCGTACACCCAAAGCGCTTTACAATCATATGGGGGATCTCTCCTCAACCACCACCAGTGTGCAGCATCCACTTGGATGATGCGTCGGCAGCCACAGTACAACGGCGCCAGTGCGCTCACCACACACCAGCTACAGGTGGAGAGGAGAGAGTGATATAGCCAATTTAATGGAAGGGGATTATTAGGAGGCCATGATTGAATAGGGCCAGTGGAGGGAATTTGGCCAGGACACCGGGGTTACACCCCTACTCTTTACGAGAAGTGCCATGGGATTTTTTGTGACCACAGAGAGTCAGGACCTCGGTTTAACGTCTCATCCGAAGGACGGTGCTTTTTACAGTATAGTGTCCCCATCACTATACTGGGGCATTAGGACCCACATAGACCACAGGGTGAGCACCCCCTGCTGGCCTCACTAACACCTCTTCCAACAGCAACCTAGTTTTCCCAGGAGGTCTCCCATCCAGGTACTGACCAGGCTCAGCCCTGCTTAGCTTCAGTGAGCAACCGATCTTGGGCTGCAGGGTGATATGGCTGTGGCTTTTGGATTGAAGCACAATGAAAGACACTGTTAGAATTTTAACATCAGTGTGCATGGATTTAATTTGCACACGTCAGTTACTTTCTCACTTCTACCACCAACATTGGCGGCTTTGTGGAAGGCTCAAGGTGGAAGGTAATAATCATATCTTGGATCCATTCCTCAAGGATTGTATTAGGAATGGTCTTAGAGGATTGTCTTACAGGACAAGGCCCAGCTATAGACGGGCTTTAAAAGCTGCTAGAGCCGAGTATATCCACCAACTCATAGAAAAAAAACAAAACAATCCAAGGTTTTTATTTAGCACAGTGGCTAGATTAACAAATAACCAAACACCTCCTGACCTGAATATTCCTGCACAGTTTAATAGTAATGTCTTTATGAATTTCTTTACTGATAAAATAGACAACATTAGAAATAAAATAACAAATATAGTTACTACTGCAACTGATACTTCAACATTAGTCATTACACCGGAAGAAAAACTGCAGTGCTTTACAACTATAGAACAGAAAGAATTAAATAAACTTATCACCACATCTAAACCAACAACATGCCTATTAGATCCTGTACCCACTAAATTACTAAAAGAGTTGTTACCTGTAGCAGAAGTACCGCTTCTTAATATTGTTAACTCATCGTTATCTTTAGGTCATGTCCCAAAACCATTCAAACTAGCAGTTATTAAACCTCTTATTAAGAAACCACAGCTAGACCCTAGTGAACTGGCAAATTACAGACCCATTTCTAATCTTCCATTTATGTCTAAAATTCTAGAAAAAGTTGTGTCTGCTCAATTGTGCTCCTTCTTGCAAAATAATAATATCTTTGAAGAATTTCAGTCAGGTTTCAGGCCCCATCATAGCACAGAAACTGCACTTGTAAAAATCACAAACGACTTGCTACTTGCGGCAGATCAAGGCTGCGTCTCATTGCTAGTTTTACTTGATCTTAGTGCTGCGTTCGACACTATAGATCATGAAATACTCATAGATCGATTACAAAACTATACAGGTATTCAAGGGCAGGCATTAAGATGGTTCAGATCATACCTGTCCGATCGCTATCACTTTGTGTATTTAAATGGGGAGTCATCGCAGCTAACACCAGTAAAGTATGGAGTGCCACAAGGATCTGTCCTAGGTCCTCTACTATTTTCAATTTACATGTTACCCCTTGGTAATATTATTAGGAAATATAGGATTAGTTTCCATTGTTATGCTGATGACACTCAACTATATATTTCAACAAGACCAGATGAAACTTCTAACTTAGCAAAGTTAACAGAGTGTGTTAAAAATGTGAAAGACTGGATGACCAATAATTTTCTACTGTTAAATTCAGATAAGACTGAAATATTACTTATTGGACCAAAAAAGAGTACACAGAATCTCTTAAACTACAACTTGCAACTAGACGGATGTACTGTTGTTTCCTCTACAGTCAAAAATCTGGGTGTTATATTAGACAGCAACCTGTCTTTTGAAAATCATATTTCCTATGTTACTAAAACAGCATTCTTCCATCTTAGAAACATTGCTAAGCTACGGAACATGTTACCTGTTTCTGATGCAGAAAAGTTAGTTCATGCATTTATGACGTCTAGACTGGACTATTGTAATGCACTACTAGGTGGTTGTCCTGCTTCTTCAATTAACAAGCTACAGGTAGTCCAAAATGCAGCTGCTAGAGTCCTTACCAGATCAAGAAAATATGATCATATTACCCCAGTTTTACAGTCTCTACACTGGCTACCTATTAGGTTCCGTATCACTTACAAAATAATACTTCTTACCTATAAGGCCCTTAATGGTTTAGCTCCTGCATACCTAACTAGTCTCCTACTACGCTACAATCCCTCACGCTCCCTAAGGTCTCAAAACTCTGGACTTTTAATAGTACCTAGGATAGCAAAGTCCACTAAAGGAGGGAGAGCCTTTTCTCATTTGGGTCCCAAACTCTGGAATAGCCTTCCTGATAACGTTCGGGGTTCAGACACACTCTCTATGTTTAAATCTAGATTAAAGACTCATCTCTTTAGCCAAGCATTCACATAATGTATCTCATAACGTTGTACTTCAGTTACATCTGATCAAATGCACATTAATATTCTTCAGCTTGGGCTAAACACATCATTTTTGTTTGGTTGGAAGTTGGAACAGCAGCTACGCTAATTATTTCTCTATTTGTTTCTCTGTTTCTGCCACGGGATTTCCATCCCGTGGTAACTAGGATTTACACAAGATTCAGTCTGGATTCAGAAGAAGAGATGATGCCGACCCCTCAGAGGACCGCAGATGATGCCAGCCTTGAAACAACATAGCACTACATAATTTTCTTACAAGTTTGATCACAGCACATAATCATTGCAATTAGTGTTCATCATCTGTTTGATTACACAGTTACTGATTTTAACATTTATATCATATGTACATCGACTTGACATACAGTATTCACCACTAAATACTAAAATTACTAAATATATTGTAGTAGCCTAAACTTTTGTACAGCGCTTTGCAACGATTCGTATTGTGAAAAGCGCTATACAAATAAACTTGAATTGAATTGAATTAAATCTGCTGTATGATCATTTCTACAGGAGTTTAATGGGATCCAATTTCATCTTGAAATTTTCATCTTGAATTGACTATACACACACACACACCATTGTATTGCACTAATTTAACTTGCTCTGACACTTTGTAATTATTATTTGTCTAATACACTTGGTTTGTAAATGGTGGCTGTGTGTGAGTTTACTACGTTCATACATTCTTTCATAAAAAAAAAGAAATCTCCCATTTCAAATGAATTTGGCGCTCTGTGGGGTATTGTTACAACTTAAACTCACCTAGTGAGTTTAGTGCAAAAATTTCATGTCTTTCTTTCAAAAGTTCACTCTTACGGGTAATAAACTGAGCAAAAGGGTAGGCGTATCTGGCGTGCTGTCCGGGAGAGGGTCCGTGCTCGGAATTTGGCCCAAACCCTATAAATGCTCCCCAAAAAGGCTAATAATTGCAAGACAGCAGCCAGGTGACCCCCAAAAATTGCCTAGCTTGAGCTGAAGGGATGCTGGAAGTTGGTTGTAATAGCAGGCCTGCACAGGAGGAGCAATATTAGTCTGTTTCATTCTTATTCCGAGGTCCCCGTAGCCGCCAGACCCAGCATGTATCCAGATCAGATGGTCATTGCAGTCCCCCAGATCCAGTCCGTACCCAGCTTAGATCATGGATCACCACCTGGAGATGACTTTAATAGCCGAGGTTGTCAAACAGATTAGCTCCAGAGACGGATCATCAATGAAGACCTCGCCAAACTAGATGGCCATCGGTGCTACACCACGGGATCCTGATGAGTTCTCTACAATCAGACATTGGTACAAACTGCTGGTTTCGTCTGGCCAGAGGAGAACTGGTCCCCCGACTGAGCCTGGTTTCTCCCAAGGTTTTTTTCTCCATTTCTGTCACCTGTGGAGTTTTGGTTCCTTGCCGCTGTTGCCTCTGGCTTTCATAGTTGGGGAAATTTTTTCAGCGATATCGTATATTATTTGAACTGAACAGGACGATGATATCACTGAATTCATTGATGAACTGCCTTTTACTGAAAATTGATTATGTACTAATAAATTTACTAATAAATTTAATAATGCGTTAATTACACACATTGATGCTGTTTAAATACTGTGCAGTTGCTTTGACACAATCTGTATTGTTAAAAGGGTTATATAAATAAAGGTGACTTGACTTGACTTGACATGACTTGAATCCACCAACTTGACATGACTTCAATCCACCATCCTTTCATCCACTGCCAGCTGTCTGTCTGGATGGAAGCAAGTTTTGCATGCTGTGATGATGCTGTCGTACAGGGGCTTGATTTTGAAAAGTCTGTCGTAGGCTTGAATCCCCTTTTTTCGCGTGTTTTCTTGATCACCCTCAGGATCACAAAGATGCAGGTTCCAGGAAATGGCCTGAAATCTGGACCTGGACATAACCAATCTTGGGAAGGGTAAGCGGTAGATTTCTTTTCCCGACCAGTAATCACCAATATTTTTGGCACCAAGGAGCCCGATGTAAACCACAAGTGCAATGTATGAATAAAATTCTTGTGCTTTTAAAGGCAACCACAGGAAACGTTTTCCAGCCTCTGATATCATTCTTGCAAAGGCGTTTGTATTTTTTACAATTGTGTCTACCACAGAGCTGGTAAAATAAGCTGAAAGAGCTGCAAGGGGGAATAGATCCTGTCCATTACAAGCTGTGCTCCTGTGATTCGTTTAGGCAGGAAAAGTGGTAACACTGGAACCTCATCCTCAACACTGCAGTCTGAGGCCCTACGTCAAACTCCCTATGTTGGAATTGACATATAAATCTAGTGTTTGCAAAAGACCACCGAAAATAGAAGGTTTATCCTTATCCTTATATAGATTTAACCTTGATTTCCATAAGAAAGGTGCCCCAAATTGGTGGAAAACCACATCTCAACCATACGCTGTCCAAAGCATTGAACCGCCTTCACGCGGCAAAACAGAACATGTTGTTGGCCCGCACTGCTGGGTCAAACTGCGCTTCCCAAAAACAGATTGGGTCAAAACTGACAGAAGAAAACTGTAAGCCTGCTCTAAGCCAGTCTCGCACCACGCAAGAGCCTCCGTTTCTCCTGTGTAATTTGGGGGCCGATAAAAACTGCGTCCGACCCAGTGAAGTAAACCATGACCAGCCCGGCTAGCTCAGTCGGTAGAGCATGAGACTCTCCATGTTGGGCGGCCCTGTTGACTCTCTTTCTTATACTCAGAAGCTGACTCGGGTGAGTTCTGTAATGATAGTATAGCAGCAAGCATTGAGGTAGCCAATTGTCCTCTAGAAGTAGCATCTAAGGAAATTAAAGAAGAACAAGCATGCAAAACAGATAACGAGAAACAGACAAGCCATACTAATGGTGAAGCATCAATAGTACAAGCCTTACATGACACAATGGTTCTCAGCAGACTTCCTGCACCTGAGCCCTTAGTTTTCTCAGGGGACCCACTCAAGTTCTTAGAGTGGAGAGCAAGTTTCAAGGCATTAATAGAACGGCGATGCACAAATCCAGCCGATAAGTTGTTCTACCTACAAAAGTATGTCAGCAGTGAACACAATCTGTGTTGGAAGGAACCTTCTACAGAAAAGACAACGAAGCCTATGATCAAGCATGGGAAGCACTGAATTCTCGGTATGGCCATCCATTTGTAATTCAGCGTGCGTTCAGAGAAAAACTGAATAACTGGCCCAAGATTGGATCGAGAGAGTCTGTTAAATTGAGACAATTCAGTGATTTTATGACAGCATGCAGCAATGCTATGCCACACATCAAAGGGCTTCAGGTGTTAAACGACTGTGAAGAAAATCAGAAAATGCTACAAAAACTACCTGATTGGCTGACGTCTCGTTGGAATCGGCATGTAACAATGCAGCTGAAACGAGCGGAAGAGTACCCTACTTTCAAGGAGTTTGCTGATTTTGTGGCACAGGAAGCAGAAATAGCATGCAACCCTGTAACATCCTTTCACGCCCTGAAGCTCTCTGAAGAAAAGCCATCTAGAGAAGTCAAGCGCTCAAAGGCTAATGCGTTCATCACTAATGTGAAAGCGTCAGATAAATCAAGAATAGTGTCAAAATCATACAGTGTTGGAGTAAGCAACTCAGTTGATTCTAACAGATCCAATAGAGTTAACACTCTGCCTTCATGTTCAAACCCAGTCACTTGCAGGTGTTGTGGAGAGAGCCACTCCATCCACAAATGCCAAACGTTCACCAGTAAGTCTGTGGAGGACAAGAGAAAGTTCATATAAGACAATAACCTATGTTTTGGCTGTCTTAGGAAAGGACACAATTCAAAGGACTGAAGGAATAAAGCTACTTGTAGTATATGCAAGAAACATCATCCAACACCACTTCATGAAGACCGTCCTTCTTCTACAGCAGTAACAGTTTCGCACACAATGCAAGCTGAACAAAACACATCTTCTCTTTCCTGTTGCGTAGACAGTGGAGATGGTGGGAGTACATCAATGATAGTGCCTGTATGGATTTCTTCAACTTCCACTCCTGATAGAGAGACCTTAGTTTACGCTCTTTTGGATATGCAAAGCAGCAACACCTTTGTGGATCAAGAGTTGTGTGAGAGGATGGGGGTGATTTCAGAGCCAGTAAAGTTAAAGCTTACCACAATGATGGGAAAGGATTCAATTGTTCAAAGTGAAAGAGTTTGTGGGCTCAGAGTTAGGGGGTTTCACTCCCATGGCCTAATCAGTTTGCCACCTGCCTATACCAGAGACTTCATTCCACTTGAACTTTCCCACATTCCTACTCCGGAAACCGCTAGAAGGTGGAGTCATCTGAATGAAATTGCTCAGGAAATTCCAACGCTGCTGAATTGTAAGGTCGGACTCTTGATAGGTTATGATTGCTCAAGAGCTTTGGCACCACGCCAAGTCATCACAGGAGGTGATGAAGAACCATTTGCAGTCAAGACAGACTTGGGTTGGAGCATAGTTGGCTGTCCACCGCAGTTTGCCAAGTCGACTGAAGTTACAGGCCTGTGCCATCGTGTATCTGTTAAGGAACTCCCGATACTAACACCTACCTCAGTCATCAGAGCCCTTGAATCAGACTTTAGAGATACAAGCCCAAGGGAAAGGAGCATATCACAAGATGATATACAGTTCACGCAACTTCTAAATGAGAAAATTAATCAGAATTCAGAGGGACACCTTGAGATGCCCCTCCCCTTTAAGACACGCCCACAGTTACCTGAAAATAAGCAGCTGGCTCTGGTGCGACTGAAGCGTCTGAAAGGAAGATTTGAGAAAGACCAGAAATTCAAGGATGATTATGTAAAGTTCATGGAAGGTGTCTTCAAGGATGGTGATGCAGAGAGCGCTGAACACCAACCCAAAGTAGGAAACGTCTGGTATATTCCTCACCAGGGGGTATATCACCCTAGAAAGCCAGAGAAAATTAGAGTTGTGTTCGACTGCTCTGCTAAATATGGTGGCACGGCGTTGAATGATCACTTGCTAACGGGACCAGATCTCACTAATGGACAATCAGGCGTACTCTGCAGGTTCCGCAAATATCCAATCACCATTATCTGTGATGTGGAAAGGATGTTTCACAGGTTCCATGTAAGCCAGGAAGACAGAGATTACTTACGGTTCCTGTGGTGGGAAAATGGCGATACAAGATCAGAGCCAAAGGAGTATCGCATGAAAGTCCACCTTTTCGGAGCAGCATCATCTCCTGGCTGCGCGAATTACGGAATGAAGTATCTTGCATGTCAAAACGAAAGAGAGTATCCTGCAGCAGCCAGTTTCATCAAAACTAATTTCTACATTGATGATGGGCTCATTAGTGTGAAAAATGTGGACACTGCTATCAAACTTGTCCAAGAAGCCCGAAATGTGTGTGCAAAAGGGAAATTGCGCCTACACAAGTTCATCTCGAACAACAAAAGGGTTATGGAGTCTGTCCCTGTCAGTGAACGAGCCAGCGAAATTCAGGATGTGGAGCTTGGTTCAAATGAATTCCCAGTCCAGACTGTGTTGGGAGTAAAGTGGAGTGTAAATAGTGACACCTTTTCATTTAAAGTAACACTGGATGAGAAACCAGCAACACGGCGAGGAATCCTCTCAACCGTCGCATCTGTGTTTGATCTGTTAGGATTCTTGGCTCCCTTCCTTCTATTAGGAAAGAAAGTACTACAGGAAATGTGCCAAAGGGGCATTGAGTGGGATGACCCACTTCCCAGAGAGTTAATGCCGCAATGGAGTAGCTGGCTAAATGAGTTGAAGAACCTGCACGATCTCCAGATAGCAAGATGTTTTGCTCCTGAACACCTAGGGACTGTTCAGAGGATCGAACTCCATCACTTTTCAGATGCGAGTAGCCATGGCTATGGTCAGTGCTCATATATTCGAGTGTTGAGTGAAGATAAAGTGCACTGCTCTTTTGTCATTGGCAAAGCAAGAGTTGCGCCCACCAAAATCGTGACTATACCCAGGCTTGAGTTAACAGCTGTGGTGATCTCTTCAGCAGTCAGTAGCATGTTAAAGGAGGAGCTGGAGCTCAAAATTGACCAAGAATATTTCTGGACCGATTCAAAAGTAGTCTTAGGCTACATTAACAATGAAGCCCGTAGATTTCACGTTTTTGTAGCGAATCGAGTCCAAAGAATTAGAGAGGCGACTAACCCTGAACAGTGGCACTACATAGACACCGAACAAAATCCTGCAGATCACGCTTCCAGGGGCCTCAAGGTGTCAGAGCTGATCACTTCAAATTGGCTCACTGGAACGAAGTTTCTCTGGGAAAGAGAAATTGTCACAGCAAAGACAACTCCTGAGCTTCTGGTTGGCGACCCTGAAATCAGGACAACACAAGTGCTACAAACAAATGTAGCAAATGATGATGATCATTTTCTAGAGAGATTCAGTAGATTGTCGAAATGGCACACTGCATTGAAAGTTGTCGCTCGTATCCAGCAACTGGCGAGAGACAAGAAAGTTAAACCCATAAATGTTGAAGACATGAGAAATGCAAGCATCACGCTCATAAAATTAGCACAAAGAGATGCTTTCAAAGATGAAATACAAATACTGAAGCATAGTAAATTGCCATATAAATCTAATAAAATATTAATTTGTCATTTGTAATAATAATTTCATTCATTTGGACATCATTTATGTGATAATTACTGATAAATAAAGGATTCAGTAAATACTTCAATGTATGGCAACAGTGTAATATGAACTGGGAAGCCTGTGATCATTTCTTTTCTCCTCATTTTTTCCTTTTTTCTCTCTATTTTCTTTCTTTTTCTCTTTTTCCACCTCCTTCCCCTCCTTCCTCCTCCTTCCTTTTCCTGTTTTGCACGCGCGTCAGGTGTCCACTAACGCCTATGCCGTTCTTAGGGTTGCGAGGCACAGCTTTCTCAGGGGGCGTTTATCCTGTGCACCTTCAATAAGCTGGCTTGTTTTAAAAGAAGTCAGCGGCGGGTGTTTGATGAACATTTTCACCAGCTTGAGTTTGCTGTGGCATGTGGATTCATTCTTTACTGATGATCTGTCTCTGGGGCTCATCTAGTTGACATGGTATCCGCTGACATTCGGCTGAAGGTGCTGATCCACCATCTGCTCTTGGTACGGACTGGATCCGGGGGACTGCAGTGACCATCTGATCGGAATACAGAATGGATCTGGCGGCTACGGTGACCTCAGAATAAGAAGAAACAGACTAATATTAATGTAGATGCAAAAGTTCCATGTTGCCACAGTGTCAGATTGGAGAGGATCTGGTTTTCACAGTCTTGCGTCGATGGCCGTCCAGGTGAAGAGGTCTTCACTGATGATCTGTCTCTGGGGGTCATCCAGCTTGCTACCACCTTGTCGGTTCAGATCCACGTAGGTGCACGAAAAGGTCACGACCGTCACCGGTATTCTATCGCAGAGGCAATGTTGTAGCTTGTGTGGTTTATCTGAGGTGTGATCATTGCTGGTTGAAAACTTTCCCCCGATATCCCATCGGGATGATTTGAAATACAGTCGGCTTCGACAGTTTTTGCCGGTCTCTCTGGACGCTTCTTGAAAAAGATAGTTTTGCTTCGTTTTGTTGGAGTGGCTGGTTGTTGGTCCTCGTCAATGAGGTGTCTACAGATCATAGCGTGCCGGAGCCAGAAGATTTGTTGTTTTGTCAATATGTTCTCAAGACTTCGCTGCAGGTATCGTTAAACTACAGCACAATTACAGCTCACCGCTACCCATCGTAAACAGGTTGGGCCTGTCTGTTCCGGTGGGCTCTCAGTGGTGCTAAATCATCAAATGAAGAGGATGGGATTCAAACCCACACCAACCAAGGTGTGCCGAGCACAACGGATTAGCCTTGCATCGCCTTAACCACTCGACCACCTCGTCACTTTCCGTGGTCCTTTTATTTAACACTCCCGATTCAGACCATCAGCTCATTAGTAGAGCACTCAGTGAACTGAACTGAGTGTGTCAGATAAGGAGGACACTCAAAAAGTGCAGAGTGGGGTCCCCAGGACCGAGGATTACTGCTAAAGGAGCCGAACGACGAGGACGGGATTCGAACCCACGCGTGCAGAGCACAATGGATTAGCAGTCCATCGCCTTAACCACTCGGCCACCTCGTCATTTTACGTGGCATTTTCTATTTAGCACTCCTGATTCAGATCATCAGATCATCAGTTCATTAGTAGAGAACTCTAAGAACTGAACTGAGTGTGTTAGATAAGGAGGACACACAAAAAGTTTAGCATGGGGTCCCCAGGGCCTGGATTAAGGTCCAGTGCTAAAGGAACCGAACGACAAGAATGGGATTCCAACCATTGCACAGAGCACAATGGATTAGCAGTCCATCGCTTTAACCACTCGGCCACCCCGTCCCCTTGCTGACCGAGACAGGCCATGCTGCGGACCTTTTCAGATGCTGCTGCCGTGCTTTCAGCAGGCTGTTTTGAGCACAGAGGGAATAGTGAATGAGCCGTCTTTTACACACCTCTAATCTGTTCCGTGGAAACACGGTGCAGCAACCCGTGCCAGGAGACTGTTTGTGCGTCATGTTTAAAGCTTGCTGCCACCTTGTCGGTTCACATCCACGTAGGTGCACGAAAAGGTCACGACCGTCGCTGGCATTCTTTCGCAGAGGCAATATTGTAGCCTATGAGGTTTATCCGAGGCGCGATCATTGCTGGTTGAAAACTTTACCCAATACCCCGCCAGGATGACTTGAAATACAGTTAGCTTTGGCAATTTTTGCTAGCCTCTCTGGAGGCTTAGAGTTTTGTTGAGAAATATAGCCTTGTTTCGTTTAGGGGTTTTTTTCCTCGCCAAAAAGCTGTCTACTGATGATAGAGCGCCAGAGCCAGAAGGCTTGTTGTTTTGTCAATATGTTCTCAAGACAGGTATCGTTAAACTGCAGCGCAATTACAGATCACCGTTACCCATCGTAAACAGGTTGGTCCTGTCTGGTCCGGTGGGCTCTCAGTGGCGCTAAAGCTTCCAATGCGTGTCGAGCACAATGTATTAGCCTTCCACCGCCTTAATCACTGGACCACCTCGTCATCTTGCGGGGTTTCTTTATTTAACACTCCTGATTCATGTGCATGTGGATGCATTCTTCGTCTTTTGTTTCAGCCGCCGAGGGCCTGTTTTCCACTGAGGCCCTGCGCCAAACTCCCTATGAGACACAATCGAACGTTAGTAGTAACCTCCGATTACGGCCGAATGTGGATTCTGCTCGGACGACGGGGCACCGGTACATCCTTTGTAGCTTTAGCTTATTAGCCAAACGCTACACCAGTTTGCCATTTCCCATGAAATCATCCTTGATTTCCATAAGAAAGGTGCCCCAAATTGGTGGAAAATCACAACTCAACCATACGCTGTCCAAAGCATTGAACCGCCTTCACGCGGCAAAACAGAACATGTTGTTGGCCCGCACTGCTGGGTCAAACTGCGCTTCCCAAAAACAGATTGGGTCAAAACTGACAGAAGAAATCTCTAAGCCTGCTTTAAGCCCTACCCACGGGACGGGTTGACAGTCTCGCAGAACGCGAGAACCTCAGTTTCGCCTGTGTAATTTGGGGGCCGATGAAAACTGCATCCGACTAAAATTACAAAAAAAAATTTTAGGACTCTAATGATGTTTCAGATGTAACTTTTCTCATCTCTGTTGTTAGGTTGTCACCATCTCTGAGACTCAAAGTGTCAGAAGTCGCCTAAGCTGGTTTTGCAAAATGGAGGTCAAGACTATGCTTTCAGAGATCATTTCTATAGTTTTTAACTAAGAAGTGTGTTTCAAAAGTGTGGTGTTTCCCAAACTACGATGATGAGCTTTGATACTCTTTTGTGAGCGTGAGTCGGGTGTGGAGTAATGGTTTATTTCATATGCTCCACACCATTGATGAACGTTCTGTGTGGCGTTTATACAGCATAGAAGAAGAGAGTATGATCAGAGTGGTCTTTGAAAGTTGTAAATATCAGATTAAAAATCTTGTGAGTAGCTGCGATTGACTGTTTGGCTCATAATTGGTGTATATCTGATGAAACTACTTTTTTTATCTTTTTTTTTTTTTTTTACATTTTTGTTGGTGGGTGTCACCATCCTTGAGATTCAGAATGTCAGGATAAGATGTCAGCTGGTTCTATCAACTTAAAGTTGCCATAAAATGCATTGAGAGAATATTTTAATTTGTTCTTTGATGTCTACATAGAAGGTATATGGCATAGGAAAGGGCAAACAATCTCCAGAAACGGTTTTACAGGACCATTTACAACCCTAGGATTTGTTCCTAGAATGAAATGCTCTGTTATTGCCTTTTTTGGAAGCTTCATGAATATTAATGAGCTCTGCTCCGATTGGCTGTTTCACAGAGCTGCTCATCTCTATAGCTGGCACATTGATAAAAAATATTTATTTAATTAGGAGCTCTAGCGGCTTTTAATATGTGGTTTGTTGAATCTGCCGTTTTGTATCGCAGACATTTTAGTCTCATTACTGTGATCCATGTGCTCTGTGTAAAGTTATAATGCAGAGGGAGCTCTTCTTACCACACAAGTTCAGCTGCTTCTCGGTGATACTCTGGATCTGTAAATCATTCGCCATCATCAGCGCAGTTATTTCTCCATCATTCACCATCATCAGCACAGTCATCTCTCTGTTTATGTGGTAAGTGATATCTTTTGTACTGCAATGTAACAGGCTAGTGCTAGCATTAAGCTAACTGTGTCCCTTCAGTGGCTTGCCTTGTTTTACTGATGTACTGACGTTACCGATGATTGGGCGATGCAAATGTTGGAGGCGTAACTATTAACGATCCCGGGACTGTTGCGTAACAGTCGGTGTTATGTTGGAATTGGCATATAAATCTAGTGTTCTCAAAAGACCATCGAAAAATAGAAGATTTATCCTTATCCTTATATAGATTTATCCTTGATTTCCATAAGAAAGGTGCCCCAAATTGGTGGAAAATCACATCTCAACCATACGCTGTCCAAAGCATTGAACCGCCTTCACGCGGCAAGACAGAACATGTTGTTGGCCTGCACTGCTGGGTCAAACTGCGCTTCCCAAAAACAGATTGGGTCAAAACTGACAGAACAAAACTCTAAGCCTGCTCTAAGCCCTACCCACGGGACGGCTCGACAGTCTCGGCACAACGCGAGAGCCTCCCTTTCGCCTGTGTCATTTGGGAGCCGATGAAAACTGCCTCCGACCCGGTGAAGGAAACCACAACCAGCCCGGCTAGCTCAGTCGGTAGAGCATGAGACTCTTAATCTCAGGGTCGTGGGTTCGAGCCCCACGTTGGGCGCCTCTGTTGGCTCTCTTTCTTCCCAACAGGGTGGCGGGCTCCAGCGTGCCCATTCGCCGCACAGGCTAAGTGGATTTTGCGAGCTCCGGAAACATCTTTCAAAACAGCCTGTTAGTACGTGCGATTCTAATCCCTAACCGTAACCCTTGCTTTTACAACCGTGATCCGGCGGCAGCAGACACACAGCGGCTGTCTCTGTGGCGCTACCTGGAGCAGGATCGTCTGTTTCCGCGGCCGTCTCCTCGTCCAATCGCCGATCTCGCCGTCCATTGTGAGAATGGATGAGAGCCAATTGCGTCGCTCGCCGTCCATTGCGAGAATGGATGAGAGCCAATCGCGTCGCTCGCCGTCCATTGTGAGAATGGACGAGAGCCAATCGCATCACTCAAGCTCCATTGTTGAGAGCCACTCACCGCGCTTAGTTTCATTCTAAGTCAGGTTCAAAAATCAGACGAACGGAATATAGGATAACTTTTCAAAGTAAGTAATACATGTTTTCTACTTTCTTCCTCTCTGTTTACAATGTTCTCAATTGGTAACTCGTTACGTTTTCGTCCGTCGTTCATCCGTGTTTGGCGTTCACAAACTTTTGACTCGCGAATTGCCCATAATGAAACAGTTTAAATGAAATCTAACTTTCTAAAATCTATTTACACGTTCTTAAGTTCGATTTAAATGGGGGAAAAAACGCGTTTCAGCTGTAAGTGCAGTCATCCCTTATGACAATTTACCTTGTTTTTACTATAGTGAATCGTAGTAACCATGTTGTGTTTTTGGCTGATCGATTACAACTGTATGAACACAGTCTTACTATAAATTAAAATCCGAATGAACAGCAACAACAAAAAACGTTGTGCTTGTGTTTGTCGTCATTTACCATGGTTTTACTATAGTGAAAGTATAGTAATCATGTTTTCTTTTCATGACTTGCCTAAAATCTCACATATTAAACATAATTGTGCCTGTAATCGTACTTATTAAACTCAGTTTACTCGTTCTTTAAGTGTAAACACAGTCTTAATATAAATAATCAAGTAATTTACCATGCTTTTACTATAGTGAAAGTGTAGTAATCATGTTTTGTTTCCATGATTAACCTATAATCTCTCATATATAAAACACCATTTGCCTGTAGTTTTGCATAGTAAACACATCTATTCTATTTAAAGTTTGATTTGGATTTAAAAAATATGTGTAGTTGTAGACATTATCATTTCTAATTAACATTTAATGTGATTAACTAACAATGCACTTTATTTCACATTGTGATTAATACATGCTATATGTATTTACTATAGTAATAACAGTAAATTATGCATAATTGCCACAAGGTCATGGGTGATGGCGAGTGGATGGCCAGGTTGAGGACTTTTGCCAGCTCTGGGGTTTGTCCGACTGGAGGCAACAGACCAGCACCACGGCAGCAGAAGTTGTACAACCTCTACAAGAAGGTAAAGTTACCTGTATCTCATTGTAGAATATGAATGTGTACATTATTTGTCAAACATTTTTACACGTGACTGTGTTTAATGTTTTTGAAAGAAGTGTCTTTTGCTCATTCAGCCTGCATTTATTTGATCCAAAATACAGAAAAAACAGCAATATAATTTGTACTGCATATTTGTATTTATTTTTTAATGAAAACTGTGATACGTTTTGCAGAATTCATTGATGAATAAAAAGTTAAAAACAACAGAATTAATTTCTTTAAAAAAAAAATTTTTGAACAGTACTGTGTATCATTACAGAAGATTTCATATTTGATTTCTAATGCTGTTCTTAATATAACTTTTTACTGATTTCTAAAATGATTGCTAAATTTATTCAGCGTTGATGACAAAAAAAATTTAAAGTACATGTAACTGTAAATTTAAACTGTATTAACATTTTATAATATTATTAATGTTTTTTATATTTTTTATTTAATAAATGCAGGACTGATGAGCATAAGACACTTCTTTCAAAAACATTAAAAATAGTAATGTGTCCAAACTTTTGACTGATCCTGTATTTGTGTGTTTTCTTTTATTATTTTTTTTTTCATAGGAGAGCTGCTTGGTGTTGACTACTTCCTGGGTCAGACTGGACAGCTCCTGGTAGTGGACCCTGACTCAGAAGAGACAGAGAACATGCTGGAGGATGTGGATGAAGGTGAGGATGAAGAAGACGAGGGCTTCAGGGTGGACCAAACACTTGACATTACTGAATCGAGTCTTACTGATGACCCAAGCTTCTCTCTGTCCTCCACTCAGCCTGATGCCTCCTTCACGCCAGGTGTCTCAGCATCCCCTGACGAGTCTGTGGTATGTAAATGTCTCGTTTAATGTATGTATGTAATTATGTTTTATGTAATACTGTAAAATTTCTAGGGAAAACATAATAATTTGTGCTGACCTGTTGCTTTTTGTCTGAAGTTGACAAAAAAAAAAACATCTAGAAAAATATATATATTTATTTGTTTTGGGTTTTTTGTCCCACTTCACTGTACTCATAATGTTGTTGATTTCATTTTTTTCTTTTTGTTGTATTTTTCTCACAGGCTTTGGCTAGTGCTGGTGTGCTGGACAAAGTGGACAGCCTTGCGGAGTATCTTGTGGAGCTCAGGAATCAGCCATCTCTGGCTCTCACCAACCATCAGGTCAGTTTCTCTTCTTGACCTGTCATATGTTAACACTACCACTTGTTTTGTTTTCTCATTTGCCTTGTATTATATGTTCTCTCTGCTTAGGTGAGCAATATAGTTGGCAGAACCTGCTGGATTTTGGGGGTGGAGAGCATGAAGAGGCAGACATTCACCACCGCTGCCCCACTTGCCCAGTGGCCAGATTGTTGTCGCCTGATAGAGACCATTTCAAGCTCTGTGCCATCCATAAGAGTCCAAAAAAGAAAGGGGATAAAGTTTTATTTATGTGCATTGTTTTCTGCTTTCTGTTCTTTTGAACTTGCAATGAATGCACTAGTGCCATGGACATTAAGACAGTTTTATTTAATAGTATAGTTTGGTTTTCTGTTCTTTAGTACTTGCAAAACATGCACAGGACAGGAGTCATTAATATTTTAAAGTTTTATTCATTTGTATTGTTTTGTGCTTTCTGTTCTTTTCACTTGCAGTTAATGCACAAGAGCCATGGACATTGGACGGTTTTGTTTATATGTATAGTTCTGTTTTCTGTTCTTTTGCACTTACAAATTATTATTAAGAGGTAATATTCTGTTTTCTGCACATGCAACATAACTACAAGAATAAAAATGTAAAAAAAAAAAAAAAAGAATAATGAATAATTGGCTTTGACTGATTGAAAAATAAAAGTTTGGTCATGATCAAATAACTCTTTTTGTTTGTCATTGTTACAGTATCATTAAACAGTTATACGCCCTTTTAAAAATGTTGATAAATTTGGGGATGATTTAATACATAAATGTACAATTTTTTGTACTATAAGTTTTAGAACATAACTACAGCAGAAATATATTTAAAGTGCAAAAACTTTGAATAAAATATCAATAATCAGTAATATAAATCTAATAAAATATTAATTTGTCATTTCAAAAATGATTTCATTCATTTGGACATTATTTATGTGATAATTACTGATAAATAAAACATTCAGTAAACACTTCAATCTTTGGCAACACTGTAATATGAACTGGGAAGCTTGTGATCATCCTTACCCCCATATAAATGTACAGGAAAATAGAGAAAACATTTTTTTTTTTTCAGATAATTTATTGTAAATATACACTCCAAAAACATTGCTTTAAAGGACAAAGAGATAAAATTCCCTTTCACTTCTTTTCTCCTCATTTTTTCCTTTTCTTTCTTTTTCTCTTTTCCCCCTCTTCTCCCCCCTCCTTCCTTTTCTTCCCCCCCCTTAACAGACTATTGTTCCCCAGCTTTGGCGCAATCGGTTAGCGCGTTCGGCTGTTAACCGAAAGGTTGGTGGTTCGAGCCCACCCAGGGACGTGTGAAATGCCGGTGTTTTGCACGCGCGTCAGGTGTCCACTAGCGCCTATGCCATTCTTAGGGTTGCGAGGCACAGCTTTCTCAGGGCGTTTATCCTGTGCACCTTCAATAAGCTGGCTTCTTTTAAAAGAAGTCAGCGGCGGGTGTTTGGTGAACATTTTCACCAGCTCGAGTTTGCTGTGGCATGTGGATTCATTCTTTACTGATGATCTGTCTCTGGGGCTCATCTAGTTGACATGGTATCCGCTGACATTCGGCTGAAGGTGCTGATCCACCATCTGCTCTTGGTACGGACTGGATCCGGGGGACTGCAGTGACCATCTAATCGGAATACAGAATGGATATGGCGGCTACGGTGACCTCAGAATAAGAACAAACAGACTAATTTTAATGTAGATGCAAAAGTTCCATGTTGCCACAGTGTCAGATTGGAGAGGATCTGGTTTTCACAGTCTTGCGTCGATGGCCGTCTAGGTGAAGAGGTCTTCACTGATGATCTGTCTCTGGGGCTCATCCAGCTTGCTATCACCTTGTCGGATCACATCCACGTAGCTGCAAGAAAAGGTCACGACCGTCACCGGTATTCTATCGCAGAGGCAATGTTGTAGCTTGTGTGGTTTATCTGAGGTGTGATCATTGCTGGTTGTAAACTTTCCCCGATATCCCATCTGGATGATTTGAAATACAGTCAGCTTCTCAGTTTTTGCCGGTCTCTCTGGACGCTTCTTGAAAAACAAAGTTTTGCTTCGTTTTGTTAGAGTGGCTGGTTGTTGGTCCTCGTCAAAGAGGTGTCTACAGATCATAGCGTGCCGGAGCCAGAAGATTTGTTGTTTTGTCAATATGCTCTCAAGACTTCGCTGCAGGTATCATTAAACTACAGCACAATCACAGCTCACCGCTACCCATCGTAAACAGGTTGGGCCTGTCTGTTCTGGTGGGCTCTCAGTGGTATAAAATCATCAAATGAAGAGGACGGGATTCAAACCCACACAAACCAAGGTGAGCCTAGCACAACGGATTAGCCTTGCATCGCCTTAACCACTCGACCACCCCGTCACTTTCCGTGGTCCTTTTATTTAACACTCCCGATTCAGAACATCGGCTCATTAGTAGAGCACTCAGTGAACTGAACTGAGTGTGTCAGATAAGGAAGACACAAAAAGCGCAGAGTGGGGTCCCCAGGACCGAGGATTACTGCTAAAGGAGCCGAACGACGAGGATGGGATTCGAACCCACGCGTGCAGAGCACAATGGATTAGCAGTCCATCGCCTTAACCACTCGGCCACCTCGTCATTTTACGTGACATTTTTTATTTAGCACTCCTGATTCAGATCATCAGTTCATTAGTAGAGAACTCAAAGAACTGAACTGAGTGTGTTAGATAAGGAGGACACACAAAAAGTTTAGCATGGGGTCCCCAGGACCCGGATTAAGGTCCAGTGCTAAAGGAACCGAACGACAAGAATGGATTCCAACCATTGCACAGAGCAAAATGGATTAGCAGTCCATCGCCTTAACCACTCGGCCACCCCGTCCCCTTGCTGACCGAGATAGGCCATGCTGCGGACCTTTTCAGCTGCTGCTGCCGTGCTTTCAGCTGGCTGTTTTGAGCACAGAGGGAATAGTGAATGAGCCGTCTTTTACACACCTCTAATCTGTTCCGTAGAAACACGGTGCAGCAACCCGTGGCAGGAGACTGTTTGTGCGGCAGTTTAAAGCTTGCTACCACCTTGTCGGTTCACATCCACGTAGGTGCAGAAAAAGGTCACGACCGTCGCCTGCATTCTTTCGCAGAGGCAATATTGTAGCCTATGAGGTTTGTCCGAGGCGCGATCATTGCTGGTTGAAAACTTTACCCAATACCCCGCCAGGATGACTTGAAATACATTTATCTTTGGCAATTTTTGCTAGTCTCTCTGGAGGCTTAGAGTTTTGTTGAGAAATATAGCCTTGTTTCGTTTAGGGTTTTTTTTCCTTGCCAAAAAAACGGTCTGCTGATGATAGTGCGCCAGAGCCAGAAGGTTTGTTGTTTTGTCAATATGTTCTCAAGACAAGTATCGAACATGTTGGGCCTGTCTGGTCCGGTGGCCTCTCAGTGGCGCTAAAGCTTCGAATGCGTGTCGAGCACAATGTATTAGCCTTCCACCGCCTTAACCACTGGACCACCTCGTCATCCGGCGGGGTTTCTTTATTTAACATTCCTGATTCATGTGCATGTGGATGCATTCTTCGTCTTTTGTTTCAGCCGCCGAGGGCCTGTTTTCCACTGAGGCCCTGCGCCAAACTCCCTATGAGACACAATCGAACGTTAGTAGTAACCTCCGATTACGGCCGAATGTGGATTCTGCTCGGACGACGGGGCACCGGTACATCCTTTGTAGCTTTAGCTTATTAGCCAAACGCTACACCAGTTTGCCATTTCCCATGAAATCATCCTTGATTTCCATAAGAAAGGTGCCCCAAATTGGTGGAAAATCACATCTCAACCATACGCTGTCCAAAGCATTAAACCGCCTTCACGCGGCAAAACAGAACATGTTGTTGGCCCGCACTGCTGGGTCAAACTGCGCTTCCCAAAAACAGATTGGGTCAAAACTGACAGAAGAAATCTCTAAGCCTGCTTTAAGCCCTACCCACGGGACGGGTTGACAGTCTCGCACAACGCGAGAGCCTCAGTTTCGCCTGTGTAATTTGGGGGCCAATGAAAACTGCATCCAACTAAAATTACAAACAAAATTTTAGGACTCTAATGATGTTTCAAATGTAACTTTTCTCATCTCTGTTGTTAGGTTGTAACCATCTCTAAGACTCAAAGTGTCAGAACTCGCCTAAGCTGGTTTTGCAAAATGGAGGTCAAGACTATACTTTCAGGGATCATTTCTATAGTTTCTAACTAGGAAATGTGTTTCAAAAGTGTAGTGTCTCCCAAACTACGATGATGAGCTTTGATACTCTTTTCTGAGCGTGAATCGGGTGTGGAGTAATGGTTTATTTCATATGCTCCACACCATTGATGAACGTTCTGTGTGGCATTTAAGCAGCATAGAAGAAGAGAGTATGGTCAGAGTGGTCTCTGAAAAATGTAAATATCAGATTAAAAATCTTATGAGTCGTTATGATTGAGATTTTTTTTTTTTTTTTTTACATTTTTGTTGGTGGGTGTCACCATCCTTGATATTCAGAATGTCAGGATAAGATGTCAGCTGGTTCTATCAACTTAAAGTTGCCATAAAATGCATTGAGAGAATATTTTAATTTGTTCTTTGATATCTGCATAGAAGGTATATGGCATAGGAAAGGGCAAACAATCTCCAGAAACGGTTTTACAGGACCATTTACAACCCTAGGATTTGTCCCTAGAATGAAATGCTCTGTTATTGCCTTTTTTGGAAGCTTCATGAATATTAATGAGCTCTGCTCCGATTGGCTGTTTCACAGAGCTGCTCATCTCTATAGCTGGCACATTGATAAAAATATTTATTTAATTAGGAGCTCTAGCGGCTTTTAATATGTGGTTTGTTGAATCTGCCGTTTTGTATCGCAGACATTTTAGTCTCATTACTGTGATCCATGTGCTCTGTGTAAAGTTATAATGCAGAGGGAGCGCTTCTTACCACACAAGTTCTGCTGCTTCTCGGTGATACTCTGGATCTGTAAATCATTCGCCATCATCAGCGCAGTTATTTCTCCATCATTCACCATCATCAGCACAGTCATCTCTCTGTTTATGTGGTAAGTGATATCTTTTGTACTGCAATGTAACAGGCTAGCGCTAGCATTAAGCTAACCGTGTCCCTTCAGTGGCTTGCCTTGTTTTACTGATGTACTGACGTTACCGATGATTGGGCGATGCAAATGTTGGAGGCGTAACTATTAACGATCCCGGGACTGTTGCGTAACAGTCGGTGTTATGTTGGAACTGACATATAAATCTAGTGTTTGCAAAAGACCACCGAAATATAGAAGATTTATCCTTATCCTTATATAGATTTATCCTTGATTTCCATAAGAAAGGTGCCCCAAATTGGTGGAAAATCACATCTCAACCATACGCTGACCAAAGCATTGAACCGCCTTCACGCGGCAAGACAGAACATGTTGTTGGCCCGCACTGCTGGGTCAAACTGCGCTTCCCAATAACAGATTGGGTCAAAACTGACAGAAGAAAACTCTAAGCCTGCTCTAAGCACTACCCACGGGACGGCTCGACAGTCTTGCACAACGCGAGAGCCTCCGTTTCGCCTGTGTCATTTGGGAGCCGATGAAAACTGCGTCCGACCCGGTGAAGCAGACCACGACCAGCCCGGCTAGCTCAGTCGGTAGAGCATGAGACTCTTAATCTCAGGGTCGTGGGTTCGAGCCCCACGTTGGGCGGCTCTGTTGGCGCTCTTTCTTCCCAACAGGGTGGCGGGCTCCAGCGTGCCCATTCTCCGCACAGGCTAAGTGGATTTTGCGAGCTCCGGAAACATCTTTCAAAACAGCCTGTTAGTACGTGCGATTCTAATCTCTAACCCTAACCCTTGCTTTTACAACCGTGATCCCGCGGCAGCAGATGCGCAATGTCTGTCTCTGTGGCGCAATCGGTTAGCGCGTTCGGCTGTTAACCGAAAGGTTGGTGGTTCGAGCCCACCCAGGGACGTGTGAAATGCCGGTGTTTTGCACGCGCGTCAGGTGTCCACTAGCGCCTATGCCATTCTTAGGGTTGCGAGGCACAGCTTTCTCAGGGCGTTTATCCTGTGCACCTTCAATAAGCTGGCTTCTTTTAAAAGAAGTCAGCGGCGGGTGTTTGGTGAACTTTTCACCAGCTCGAGTTTGCTGTGGCATGTGGATTCATTCTTTACTGATGATCTGTCTCTGGGGCTCATCTAGTTGACATGGTATCCGCTGACATTCGGCTGAAGGTGCTGATCCACCATCTGCTCTTGGTACGGACTGGATCCGGGGGACTGCAGTGACCATCTAATCGGAATACAGAATGGATATGGCGGCTATGGTGACCTCAGAATAAGAACAAACAGACTAATTTTAATGTAGATGCAA
Organism: Garra rufa; assembly: GCF_049309525.1. Classification (NCBI taxonomy): domain Eukaryota; kingdom Metazoa; phylum Chordata; class Actinopteri; order Cypriniformes; family Cyprinidae; genus Garra; species Garra rufa. Next base: position 8,186,296 of record NW_027394277.1, read on the forward strand.
AAGTTCCATGTTGCCACAGTGTCAGATTGGAGAGGATCTGGTTTTCACAGTCTTGCGTCGATGGCCGTCTAGGTGAAGAGGTCTTCACTGATGATCTGTCTCTGGGGCTCATCCAGCTTGCTATCACCTTGTCGGATCACATCCACGTAGCTGCAAGAAAAGGTCACGACCGTCACCGGTATTCTATCGCAGAGGCAATGTTGTAGCTTGTGTGGTTTATCTGAGGTGTGATCATTGCTGGTTGTAAACTTTCCCCGATATCCCATCTGGATGATTTGAAATACAGTCAGCTTCTCAGTTTTTGCCGGTCTCTCTGGACGCTTCTTGAAAAACAAAGTTTTGCTTCGTTTTGTTAGAGTGGCTGGTTGTTGGTCCTCGTCAAAGAGGTGTCTACAGATCATAGCGTGCCGGAGCCAGAAGATTTGTTGTTTTGTCAATATGCTCTCAAGACTTCGCTGCAGGTATCATTAACCCTCTGGGGTCTGAGGGTGTTTTGGGGCCCTGAAGAAGTTTTGACATGCCTTGACATTTGTGCTTTTTTCAGTATGTTAAAAACATATTAATATCCTAAATCTAAATACATTTTATTTAGCACAAATTGGACTACAAAAATATGTAAGCAACATGAATGTACATTTTTAAGTTTTTGAGAAAACAACGTTTATGCGTGCATATTGAAAAACTAAATTTTTGAAGTCACTGAAATAAGGCCATCTAACACATACAGAATATTTGTTCTCGGGACCTTCGAGAATTGGATGTGGTAGGCTTGGTTTTTTTCCACCAAATGATGTGAAAATCATCTAGTTCACTTGATTTCACAAAACAGTATATAGATTTAAATTTTTGAAGACACTTTTTGTTTAGAATGGCTGTATGCGAGAAGGCGTGAATGATCATGAATAATGCTGTGATTTACACCTGAGAAGACAAAGACCTGCATAATGAGCCGCATAATGAGCCATTCAGTCGGATGTTGACTGAGAGGAAACAACGGAAAGAATAAAGGCAAAATGAAAGGACAAAATAAATATATATTTAGTTTGAAGCATATTTTGAATATATTTAACTATCACACAAAATAACTTGAGATTCACTTGTGAGTGCAGTTAAACTTTTTATTAGGAACAAAAGTGATAAACAACACAGAAGTCAAGATGTCGAGGGTGCACTATCCAAATCACTCGTAGGAAACTTGAACACAGGAGAACGGGGAACAGCAGAAACTGCAAAGAAAACAAGTAGATGTGAGCAACACAATGATCTGACAAAGACAGAGCTAACATGGAGAAAACACATATACTACCAGCCAAACTTTATTATTAAAAGTTTTTTTTTTTTTTTTTTTTTTTTAAGTGAGCAGTTTTTTACATAGTAAACCTATTTCACAAAATTAGATAATTATTTTTCTTTAAAAAAGTACATTTGACTGGTAGTGTATAGCATAGGCATATAACAGTTAGGTGCAAATAATACCAGTGCAAGATAAATACAGGTGTACGGTTTGTAATGAAGTAATACAGGAGAAACCATACATCTTCTACCTTTCATACAGATTACTAAAAAAGAGAATATTAGTTTTTTATTTGAATTGGTTTATGTAAAAGTAAACATTTCAAGCTTTCTACACGTATATGTATTATGTTTGTGAGGCACGTAATCACTGAGATTTAGGTTGTTTCATTTATGTGTCTGTGAAAAGATATAACAGAGACAGTGAAGGCAGAGTTCGTGCCCTGTCTGTTTTCTTATTTTCATAAAATCACAGTGTATACAAATAAAAATATACCCTCTACAGTTTCGAATGATGTATTGGTTGTATTTGTACGATCAAAACTGACGGAGAATTTTACATTCTTTTCGGCGTTATTACAAAAGCGTTCCTCAGAACGCGCCGGCGCGTTTTTCGACCAAAGTTGAAACATCCTGTCATCATGAGACATTTAGATGCAGTGAAATGAAACATACTTTATAATGTTTCACTTGCTGTAGTCAGGAAATACAGTTGGCAAAAAGTCTTAACTGGTAAAATGTGTGCACATTCTGTCACAGTAACAACTAACAAGTATAAAAGAAAAAAAACTTACTTGTGTAAATATCTCCTCTGCTCGTTCACGCCATGTCTCATTTAATGTTCATCTTCTGAAGTAAGTTTTATTCCTGACAGCCCGTCTTCTTCCAGAAAGGACTAACTTGAAAGAATAGAAACTGCTTTCTCCTTTGTTTACTGTGATGTGGGCGTCTACTTTTGGCGCGGCGCCCTCACGTGGACGATTTGAATTTGAAAAGATAGAATCGCTCTTGGGCGTGATCTAATTAAAACTAATGAAGCAGACAAGAGAGACTGGACATTGTGTTGGTTTCATACGGATTACTTTATCACAGAATATTTTATTTCGATAAACATTACTTCATTTGAAAGTATAGATATCAAGCTTTCTCTACATATATTGCTTATGTCTCTGTATTGTGTATTGGCTGAGTTATAGTCTATTTTAATGACGCGTTTCTGAATGAAGATCACGGAGATCAACGCGACAGACAGCACACCCTTTTAGTTTTCTTTATTTTGTAAAATCACAATATTTTTTTGGTTTTGTGAGTATATACAAATAAAAGTAGACCCTTTACAGATTCGATTGATGTACTGCTTTTATCTGTACAATCAGAAATGGCCGAGTAATTGAAGTTCCTTTTGGGAAACTGCCACAAAACGCGTATACGCGTGTTTGGACCCCAGGGGGTTAAACTACAGCACAATCACAGCTCACCGCTACCCATCGTAAACAGGTTGGGCCTGTCTGTTCTGGTGGGCTCTCAGTGGTGCTAAATCATCAAATGAAGAGGACGGGACTCAAACCCACACAAACCAAGGTGAGCCTAGCACAACGGATTAGCCTTGCATCGCCTTAACCACTCGACCACCCCGTCACTTTCCGTGGTCCTTTTATTTAACACTCCCGATTCAGACCATCGGCTCATTAGTAGAGCACTCAGTGAACTGAACTGAGTGTGTCAGATAAGAAAGACACAAAAAGCGCAGAGTGGGGTCCCCAGGACCGAGGATTACTGCTAAAGGAGCCGAACGACGAGGATGGGATTCGAACCCACGCGTGCAGAGCACAATGGATTAGCAGTCCATCGCCTTAACCACTCGGCCACCTCGTCATTTTAAGTGAAATTTTTTATTTAGCACTCCTGATTCAGATCATCAGTTCATTAGTAGAGAACTCAAAGAACTGAACTGAGTGTGTTAGATAAGGAGGACACACAAAAAGTTTAGCATGGGGTCCCTAGGACCAGGATTAAGGTCCAGTGCTAAAGGAACCGAACGACAAGAATGGATTCCAACCATTGCACAGAGCAAAATGGATTAGCAGTCCATCGCCTTAACCACTCGGCCACCCCGTCCCCTTGCTGACCGAGATAGGCCATGCTGCGGACCTTTTCAGCTGCTGCTGCCGTTCTTTCAGCTGGCTGTTTTGAGCACAGAGGGAATAGTGAATGAGCCGTCTTTTACACACCTCTAATCTGTTCCGTAGAAACACGGTTCAGCAACCCGTGGCAGGAGACTGTTTGTGCGGCAGTTTAAAGCTTGCTACCACCTTGTCGGTTCACATCCACGTAGGTGCAGAAAAAGGTCACGACCGTCGCCTGCATTCTTTCGCAGAGGCAATATTGTAGCCTATGAGGTTTGTCCGAGGCGCGATCATTGCTGGTTGAAAACTTTACCCAATACCCCGCCAGGATGACTTGAAATACAGTTATCTTTGGCAATTTTTGCTAGTCTCTCTGGAGGCTTAGAGTTTTGTTGAGAAATATAGCCTTGTTTCGTTTAGGGTTTTTTTTCCTCGCCAAAGAAACGGTCTGCTGATGATAGTGCGCCAGAGCCAGAAGGTTTGTTGTTTTGTCAATATGTTCTCAAGACAAGTATCGTTAAACTGCAACGCAATTACAGCTCACCGTTACCCATCGTAAACATGTTGGGCCTGTCTGGTCCGGTGGCCTCTCAGTGGCGCTAAAGCTTCGAATGCGTGTCGAGCACAATGTATTTGTTGTCTTGAAAATTCCCTTTTAGCTCTATTTCTTTTTCTCCAAACATCTATTAAGTTATATTTTTTAATCAGTTCAAATAATTCATTTCTTCCTCCATCCCTCCTAAACACCATACAATCACTAACATCTACTCTTTCTAATACAGTATTAAAATCACCCAACAAAAAAACATTTTGCCATCCTTCAATTAATACATTCAAATTCCTATAAAAAATTATCTTTTGTCCCTCTTCGTTTGGTGCATGTATGTTACATATTATTATTTCTTTATCCATCTTTATTAATTTTACTGCCATTATTCTCCCCTTCTTGTCAGAATATATTTCATTTATTTCTTTACTCACACCCCTTCTAATTAGTATTGCAACTCCCCTTTTTTTACTCTGATCATTGTTAAAGTAAATTTCTCCGTCCCAGATCTTTTTCATACCTTCCACAACCTCTTGATTCCAGAAAGTTTCTTGTAAACATAACACATCACAGTCCTTAATCAAACACACCAATCTCTGAAATTTCTCAGGTTTCGATAGTCCTCTTGCATTCAGAGATGCAATCCATAAAGAACTCATTAAAAGAAAGAGTTGAGTGTACAAACAACTACTCATCAATCTAATTCAGTTTCTCCTGACGCTACAAATGTGGAACCACTCATTTCAGCTCTTCTCTTTTCCATCATTTCATTACGCTCTTCTCTTCTTATTTTCTGTTTCTTAAGTACCTTTTCAATGTCTATAACACTTTTTACTCTTGTTTTTAAACCTTTGTTCAGTCTTTCCTTTATCTTGACTTCTGTTTCAATGCTCTTCTCCCCATTTCCTGTTTCTCTTACCTCATACTGCACTTTTGTTTCATTGTCCTCAGTTCTCTCTTTTCCATGTGTCTTTTGGTAGTCCACCTTGTTGTTCTCTTCAGGCTCCTTGTCCATCTCCATTTCACATGCTTTAGTCCCACTCCTTACTGCATTCTCCTCTAGGTTATACTCCTCCTCTTCTACATGAGTTTGTTTGTCATCTCCTCCTTCAGTCTGTTCTAATATTTGATTTGATGTTTCAGTTTGAGTGCCTCCCATCTCTTCCTGTATCTCCATATCCATTTCTTTATTTTCCTCATCGTCCGTCTCACATCTGCACCTTATCATTGCCCTGTTGCAGCCTTGGCACCGTGGAGCTGTACAGTCCCGCGCATAATGCCCCTGCTCCAGGCAATTCCTGCAGAGAAATTGAGGGCAGTCCTTTAGCTCATGCTCAGTACTTGTGCAGATCCTGCATGTTTTCCGTTGATTATCGTGGATTACTCTGAAATACTGAACTCCTTCCTCAGTCATAAATTTTGTTGTGTATGGTAAAGATGCCACCTCCTTTGGGAACTTTACTCTCAAAAAGCGTGTTCCATCTGCCACTATTGTTCCTGGGTGATATCTCCTTCTCACAGGAAGAATGGGAGTTACACCCCAACTGTTTAATTTTTGAATGATTTCCTCATCCTCTATGTAACTGGGCAAATTTAAAAAGGAGACCATTCTTTCCGTTGCACACAATTTTCTGATTTCACATATCTGACCATTTATCACAATTCCATCCAACATCACTTCACAGTCCATCTCATTTTCCATTGTCATTTCAAAGTCATTGTTTGTTTTCCTTCGAAGCCCAATAAGTTTGCCAATTCCCACTATATCTTCTACTGCTTTAATTATCATTATAATTGTTGTGCTTTCGGTGTCCATCACATTTAATGTAACTGTAGCTTCTTTCTTGTATTCTCTTTGATATTGTGTTTTTTTCTTTAATCTGTTTATCATTTGTTGACGTTGATTGTTAAAAGACTGATTTTGCTCACCTCCTTTTGTAAGTTCAGCAACTTTGTTTGTTTGCAGATCTCTCTTTCCTTCTAGTTCCATTGTTTTTGCTTGCTGTTTTCTCCTTGAAACAACCATAGCCCAAGTTTCATCAGTATTTTCTCCAGTATTTTCTTCTTGTATATTCCCTTCAACTGTTTTTGGATTCATTTCTTCATCACCGACCTCCTTCTCTTTCCGTGATAGCATTCCTTTTCTTTTTTCCAGTAAATCCGCCATTTAATAAACTTCTTCCCCCAAACAGTATTAACTGTTTGGGGTTGAAGTGAAAAAACAAAAAAAAATAAACAAACAAAAAAACTCTTCAAAGCACAAAATAAAGTCGTAATATAAAACAAACAACAAGCAACGTGGAAGAGCCTATCTCTTCCTACTGCAGCCACTCACTTCCTGTCGCTCTCTAGCGCTCTCAGCGCGGTATGG
>NW_027394277.1:8197632-8210132 GCF_049309525.1 Garra rufa
TGTCTCTGCCCTTTACTCCATATGCCTGATTTGTTTTAATTAAACCTGGCATTACTTCTTTCAACCTATTTGCTAAAACCTTTGCTAAAATCTTAAGATCCGTATTTAACATTGTAATAGGCCTATAATTCTTTAATTCTGTTTTTTCCCCTCTTTTTTTTATATATTATCTTCATTAATCCCATTCCCATTCTCTGATTTAGTTCCCCTTTTTTAAAAATCTCACCATATATCTCTTTTAAAGTATCAGATAAAAAATCTTTAAAAACCATATAAAACTCATTCCCCAGACCATCGATACCTGGACTTTTGTTCCTATTTAATTCACTAATTGCCCTTTTTATTTCTTCCACTTTTATTTCTTCATCACACTCTTTTTTTTCTGTTCCATTTACAGTAGTTTTTTTTATTAGTTCCAATAATTCTAATTTCTCTTCTTCTTTGACCCCCTCTGCACTAAACAACTCTTCATAATACACTTTTATTTCTTTTAATATTTCTTCACTTGTAGTTACAATATCCCCATTTCTTCCCTTTATTCCTTTAATCATTCCTGCCCTCCCTCTAGTTTTCTCTAAGTCAAAGAAGAACTTTGTGCATTTCTCTCCTTCTACTGTATATTTTGCTTTACTTCTTATCTTTGCACCTTCGTATTTTTCCTCTTCTATTTCTTTTAACGCTCCTTCTAATTCTTTAATTTTTTGTATGTCATTCCCATTTCCCTCTAACTCTTCCTTCAATTTTTTCCTTATCCCTCTTTCCTTATTTCTTTTACTTTTTTGTTTCAATGTACAATATTTTATTGTGAACTTTTTGATTGAATACTTGACATTTTCCCACCAAATTCTTTTGTCTTCTGCATACATTATATTTTCTTTTTCTTTTTCTATTATCTCTTTTACTTCTAAGACATAGTTTTCCTCCCTTAAAATCTCTGTATTTAAAACCTACACCCCCGGCCCTCTTTCAATTTGGTTCCAATCCATTCCCATAGAAATCATTTTATGGTCACTTAAGCTTGTTTCTTCAAATTTAATTTGACCAATAAAACCTTCCATGTTTCTAGTACATAAAATCAAATCTATTCTCGTTTTACACATAAAGTCCCCTACCAATTGTCTTCTACTATATTCTTTTGTATTCTCATTTCTTTCCCTCCATACATCCACTATATCATGTTTCTCCATCAAACCTTTCAGCTCTCTCCTTCCTTTATCTGATTTAAAGACCATACCCTCCGCCATATCCAACTTGCTAAAAACTGTATTAAAGTCCCCCATCATAATTACTTCTTTATACTTATTTAAAAATTCTCCTAGCACATTAAAAAATTCCCCCTTATCATTTTCTTCTGTTGGTGCATGGATGTTTACTAATAAAATGATTTTCCCTTCATACTCCATTTCCACCATCATACATTTTCCTTCTTCATCTTTGAAAATAGTTTTACATTTTATTCCACTATTCCCTTTTATTAAAAAAGCAATCCCTCTGCCTTGTTTTTTCACTCCATTGTTGTACAGAATATCCCCATCCCATCTTTTTCTTATATCAGCCATAACACTTTCTTTCCAATTAGTCTCTTGAAGTAAAATCATATCATTCTCTTTGCACATTTCTTTCACTTTTTCAAATTTCTTTGTATCTAAAAGTCCTCTCGCATTAAAAGTAACAATTCTTAAAAACATAAAAAAGGTAAGAGAATTTTTAAAACCAATCATTTTAGTCCGTTTCTTCCAGATCCCTTAATATTTCATACTTGTTTGCACTTTCAATCACATCTTCTTTTAATACCTTTTTCCTAGCAGTCTCTATATTAGGTTTTACCTTAATTGCTCTTCTTCTTTTAGTTGATGTTCTTTGTTTCTCCTTTTCGCATTCCTCATCATTCCCTTTTACCTCCATTTCTTCCTTATTCCTTTGAGCCCCGATTTCTCCTGTGTCCAAGACATTATGTAAGCTCTCAGTCAGTTCTGATTGTGTCCATAAATCGCTGTCCCGTTTCTCCTCTGTTGAATCCTTGTTTCCTTGTTCTCGTTCCATCTCATCCATAACTCTTTGTACATTGTCTGTGATTTCCATTTGTGTCCAAGCACCATCATCCTGTTGAGGTTGCATTGTCTGTTTGTCCTTTACGTTCTGCTGCTGTTCTGCATCCTTTCTCATAATTATCTCATTTGCCTGTGTATCTGTTGTTCCCTCCTCTCGCTGTTTGTTGTCTCGTCTATGCATCTGCACGCTTATTTGCTGACTTTCCTCCTCCATCCCTTCCTCCTCCTCTTCCTCACTTCCAATCCAACATTCACATTTATTTAAAAACTGTCTGCAATCCGGGCACTTTATCGCACTGCAGTCCCTCGCGAAGTGCCCCCTCTCCTCACATTTAAAACACTTAAAATCTGGACAGTCTTTCACCACATGTTCGGGGCTCATGCACAGCCTGCAGGTTTTAACCTGATGACTGTGCATCACCCTAAAATACTGTGGGCCCTCTGCTGTCTCTATTCTTGTGCTGTACGGGAGGGAGTCTACTTCCTTGGGGAACCTGGTTTTTACAATCCTTGTCCCATCTTCAATGTCTGTACCCGGATAGACTCTTCTTTTTATTGTTGAAAGGGGACAAACTCCCCAACCTTCCAATTTATCTAAAATTTCTTTGTCAGCAACATAAACGGGCAGATGCATAAACGAAACAACATAGTCTCTATTTTGCAGTCGTTTGACTTCACAGTTAATCCCTTTGATAGTCAATCCATCTGTTAATAATTCAGCATCTTCTTCCCGTTCGAGCGTTACCTCATATTCCTTTGTCTGTTTTGGTCTCACCGCCAGAATCCTTCCATCTCCGATCCGCTCTGTCACCGCTTTTATTACATCAATCGCCCTCGCCTCCATTGCTTGTCCTATTTCCACAGTAACTGTTGCTTCTTTCAAATAAATTCTTTTCCGGTTCTCTTTCCTTGCATCCTTCTCTGATTCTTTTCCATCTCGTTGTCGTTTACCCAGTCCGCTGTCACTCGCCCTCTGTCGTCCGTCCGCCATTGCCAGGTCTGTTTCCGTAGATCCGTCCATTGTTAACAAAAGACAAAGAAAGTAAAAAAAACGGGGGGAAAAAAACACAAAAAAACAAACAAAACAAAAACGCAAATAAATTCCTCCCAAACAGCCCAGGCTGCTGGGAGGAAAACTTTAACCAAAAAAAAAGGCTACACTTATGAAATAAACAGTAAATTAACACAAAATCAGAGTCAAACAAACAAAAGTAGAGGAGAGCCTTCCTCTCCCAACTGCTGCCAACCACTTCCTGTTGCTCTCTAGCGCCTCAGGTGGGGGTATGGCCGTAAGCGAAGGCTGCTCCAAAAAGTGGGCTATTTAAAGATCAGCCTCCGTAAAAGCCAGCATATTATATAAATAGTGAAGAAAAGGCAAAAGCTTACAGCACCTGGTATTGCCAGGCGGTCTCCCATCCAAGTACTAACCAGGCCCGACGCAGCTTAGCTTCCGAGATCAGGCGCTCTTTTTTTTTTTTTTTTTTTTATTTAAAAAAACATATTACATCACAAAAAGTACAAAATACATTTCACATTTTTTACATATGCAGATATGTACATTAATTCATTCATATTTCTGCCATTTCCATTGCAAACTATTTTCTGAATACTCTACCAATGTGTTTCCTTTTACAAACGTTTCAATAAAATCATCCTCTCTGTCACTCATTAGAAAATATTTCCATATTAAATTCACAGAGTTTTCAATTTTGTTTTTAAACAAAACCCATACATCAACTTTCCTTTTTTCATATTTTGATACATTTCTTCTTAGCCATATTACATTCTTTGCAATTGTTGTCAATAAAGTAAAGACATTCACATTACAACCTTTACCATTGTACCCAAATAAAACCATTTTTTCCCAAGCATTTTGTGTCATATTCTCATTATATTTTTCTTTCAGCATGGATTTTACAATTTTTTTCATTCTTCCCATAAAATCATCCAATTCTTCACAATAAAAAAATAGATGTAATAGACCTTCATCACTTTTCATGCATACCTTACACCTTGCATCTTTTTCTATCCCAATTTTACACAACCTCATTTCTGTTAAAATACCATTATGTCTTAATAAGAAATTAAAATCTTCTAAAATTGGATCCATATATTTCATTCCCACATTTTTCCAAATATCTATTTCATCTACATCATATCTTTCTTTCCAATAGCTGTTTGCCACAGGTTTAGCAAAAGCCCTTTCCCTAAAAACCAAATAAAAATCTTTTACTTTACATTCAAAAAAACACTTATTTTCACCATTTGTCTTTTTTAAATATAGCTCAGGCATGCCTTCATTCTCATCCTTTTCATTTTTTTCAATCCTTTCCACCCATCCTGTTGGTATTGCTTTCTTTAATTCATCGAACTGTTTTATCAGTGTTCCTTTTGTCACATTCCTTTCTATTTCAAAAATTGCATCCATAATTGCTTGTACTGGAAGATAACCATTTATTACTTCATATAAAATGTCTTTGACTTGTCTTACTCCTCCATCCCACCATTTCTTATAGTAAATTACATTCCCTTCATTTGTAACATTCGAGTTTAAAAACAGAGGTTGTTCTAACAGTTGCATTCTTCCTTTTGGTAAAATTAATACTTTATCTAAGAAAGATGACCAGGTTTCTAAAACTTCTTTATAAAAATTTGGTAGACCCATTAACATATATTTTTTTGTCTTCATCCACAGTGCGTTCCATCCCATGCTAAAATTACTAAATTTCTTTAAAAAATATTCCATTACATTTTTCCACATTGCCTTTCTCTTAACATCCATAAACCTTTTCACCAATTTAACTCTTAATGTTTTCATTCTTAACATTGGATCTAATAGCCCTAGTCCTCCTACATCAGTTCCACCAATAAGCGTATCATATGCAATTTTTGCTCTTCCCTTTCCCCATAAAAAATTTAAAACACTTTCTTTTATTCTTTTAAAAAACTCATAAGGCAATGGAGTTACACTCAGCACATACCAAATCTTAGAAAGCATTAAAGCATTTATCACTAATACCTTTCCCTTTAATGTTAAATTTCTTAATTTCCAAAATCTCAATCTTTGTTCCATTCCTTTTAATGCTCCCTCCCAATTAAAAACATCAGCTTTATTAAAATCCATACCCATCCAAATTCCTAAAAGTTTTATATGTTCTCCTTCTTCTTTAAAATGCATGTGCTGAGGTAATGTTTCCACATTCCCAATTCTCATACACAAGCTCTTTTCAATATTGACCTTAGCTCCAGACCCTTTACAATATTTCTCCACAATCCCCATTGCCTTAACAACACTTTGAATGTCTTCAACCAACAATGTTGTGTCATCTGCGTATTGGTAGATTGGCTCCTGTATATTACTTCCCTCTATTCTAATACCCTTTATCTCTGTATCTGCTTTTATTGCTAATCCCAAAGGTTCTGCTACTAGTGAATAAAGTAAAGCAGATAAAGGACATCCTTGCCTTATAGACCTTGTTAGTTGAAAACATTCTGATAAAAACCCATTGCATTTAATACACGTAAAAATATTAGAATAAAAGATCATAATCCACTTTCTAAAATTTTTCCCAAATCCAAATTCTTTGATAACATTTAGTAAATATCCATGCTCCACTCTATCAAAGGCTTTTTCTAAATCCAAACTTATTAAATATCCCTTCTTATTTTTTTCCTTCATATAAAACATTGTGTCTCTTATACTTTGAACAATATCTAGAATATCTTTATTTTGTATTCCATATGCCTGGGTAGTACTTATGATTTTAGGTAAAACTGTCCTTAATCTATTTGCTAACACCTTTGCTAAAATTTTGAAATCTGTATTTAGCATTGTTAAAGGCCTGTAATTCTTAAGATCATTAGGATTTCCTCTTTTTTTATAAATCATTTTAATCATTCCTATCTTCATTCTTTCACTTAACTCCTCTTTTTTAAAAATCTCATCATATACTTCTTTTAAAATTGGGACTAATATTTCTCTAAAATTCTTATAAAACTCGTTTGTTAACCCATCTATACCTGGGCTCTTTCCCAACGTTAACTGCTTTATTGCTGTGTCAATTTCCTCTTCTGTTATCTCATCATCACATAAAACCTTATCTTCCGTAGAGACCTTTACTTTTATTTGATTTAAAAAGAAATCTTCTTCTATTTTATCAACCCCTTGTCTCTTAAACATGTCTTCATAAAAATTCTTAATTACCAATAAAATCTCTTTTGTTCCTTGCTTTATGTCTCCATTTTTATCTAACACCTCCTTCATTAAATCTGCTCTTTGTCTATTTTTTTCTAAATCAAAAAAAAATTTTGTGCATCTTTCCCCCTCCACAACATATTTTGCTTTACTTCTAATGATCGCCCCCTTACATTTTTCATCTTCAATTTCCCTTAATTTTTCTCGTAAAATTAAGATTTTACCTATGTCTTCTTCATTTAGATTTTGCTCCTGTCTTTTTTCTTCTTTATCTATCTCTTTTCTTATCTCAGTTTCCTTTCTGATGTTAGCTTTTTTTAACAATTTACAAAATTGTATTGATAAACTCTTTATATCCAATTTCACGTTATCCCACCATATTCTTTTCTCTTCTGCGTAAATCTTATTTAATTTACTAACTTCTAATAGTTGTTTAATTCTTTCTTTGTAAGATTCTTCTTTTAAAATTGTTGCATTTAAGACCCACACCCCTGATCCTCTCTCCACTCTTACACAATCTAAAGTCATACATAAAAGAAAATGATCACTATACCCTACTTCCTTATAAAATACATTTTGGATATTTCCCTCCATTTCCTCCTTACATAAAACGTAATCAATTCTACTTTGTTTTATCTTATTCATTACCACTTGCACTCTTGAAAATTTTCTCTTTTTCCTATTTCTTTCCCGCCATATATCTATTAGATTACATTCCTTCATTATTTTCACCAATTCCTCTCTCCCTTTGTCTGTCTTAAAAACCATTTCACTTGCCAAATCCAATTCTGTAAAGACAGTATTGAAATCACCCATTAAAATAACATTCTGCCATGTTTTTAAATTAATATTCACTTTTTTAAAAAAATCTACTTTTCCCTTTTCTTCATTTGGTGCATGAATATTATAGATAATAAAAAACTCTTTTCCTTTTTCTATTTTCACCGCCATACTTTTTCCCACTCCATCATCCAATATTACTTGTTCTTTTTCACATACTCCTCTTTTAATTAGAACTGCAACCCCACAACCTACTTTATCATTTCCATTATTAAAATATATATTTCCATCCCATTTTGTTTCAAACCTTTTAACACTTTCATTTTTCCAATTTGTTTCCTGCAACACAATGACATCGGTATTTTTACATAAAACCTTCATCTTTTCAAATTTCTCCATATTCAGCAAACCCCTAGCATTCCATGACACAATTTTTAAAAACATAAAAAAACATACATTGAAAAATAAATCACAAAAACCAAACATTTTTTTTCTATTCTCCCTCCTCCTCCTCCATTAATGCTTGAAATCTATTTTCCCATAAAGTTTTTTCTTTACTCTGTTCTTTTTTTTTCTCAAGTCTCTTCTTCTTAGCAACTTCTAGATTTGGTATTACCTTAGTGATCCGTCTTCTTATAGTCTCTCTTCTATCCATTCTGAAGTCCATTTTCTCCCCTTCTTTCTTCTCCTCAGTTCTCTCTTTCTTTTCTTCCTCGTTACCTTTTGCATGTTGTTCCTCCATTTCTTCCAGTGCTCCTTGTGATATATTCAATGGTGTCCATATTCCTTCGTCCATTGCTGCTTCTTGTCCATCCTCTTCCATCTCCTGATTCTTCTCATTGGTCTTTTTATTCCCTTCATTTTCTTTTGCAGTCTCTCCAGCATTTCCAAGTTCCGTCTCTTCCACCATTTGCCCACCCACATCTTCCAAATCTGTATTTTGCGTTCCATCCAAATCTGCTATCCAACACTCACATCTTGCCATCACTTTTCTGCACTCCGGGCACTTCACCGCATCACAGTCCCTTGCGAAATGCCCCTGTTCATCGCACTGATAGCACTTGAACTCTGGGCAGTTTTTGAACACGTGTCCAGGATTCATGCACAATCGACAGGTTTTAACCTGCCGATCATGCATAATCCGGAAGTACTGCGATCCTTCCTCCGTGTCAAATTTTGTGCTGTATGGCAAGGATATGACTTCTTTTGGGAATTTCACCCTTAGGTACCTTGTACCGTCTGCTATATCGGTGCCCGGATACATTCTTCTTTTGATTTCAGATGCAGGTGTCACTCCCCAATTATGTAATTTTTCCAAAATATCAGAATCAGCAATGTAGGCGGGCAAATGTATGAAAGAAACAACATACTCTCTTGTTTGTAATTTCCTTATCTCACACAGTTTTCCTTTTATCATCAAAAAATCCTCCAAGTCCTCGCATACATCCGTATTCGTCAGTGTGATTTCATACTCCTTTCCATGTCTGGGTCTCACTGCCAGTATCTTCCCCCCTCCAACTTTTCCGTTCACTGCTTTAATTATATCTTCAGCCCTTGCATCTCTCAGTTCTGTCAAATCCACTATCACTGTAGCCTCTTTCGAGTAAATCCTCTTATTATAATCCATACGTAGATGTCCAACTTGTTGTCCTTTATCCATTCCTTTGTTCAGTAACTCTCGTCTTTCTCCTGTCATATCCGTACCGTTAGCTGGTAATCCATCCATTGTAAAAAGTGCGTGAAGAGAAAAAAAAAAACTACTCCCCAGACAGCAAACTGCTGCTGGGAAGTGTGAAAACTAACAAAAACTCACTCAAAAATAAAAAATCTTAATTAACAAAACCCACTAAACAAAACAAAAAATAAGGTGAGCCTCTCTCACCAACTGCTTCCTAATGCTGCCACGTCACTTCCTGAACTGCTCAGTAGCGCCCTCAGGTAAAACACGTCTTTCTAAAAGCCAGCATATTATATAAATATTGAAGAAAAGGCAAAAGCTTACAGCACCTGGTATTCCCTGGCGGTCTCCCATCCAAGTGTAACAATCGGCCTTATCAGCCGAGTTACAAGACTAAAATGGGGTCAGATTTAACTGTGAGAGATGACTGGTGGTTAAAAGAATGACACATAAAAGAAGATTGGTTTAAATAGATTTGGTGTATTTACAAGGTTCACATAAAAGACTTTAAAACAACACGATAAAACTAGGTAAACTCTGTTAAAAGAATACAGTTCATTTGTCCATACCCTAAAACAGTCCAAGAATCCCAGTGTGTTGATAAGTCCAATGTGAGTGTCCACCAGTGCCTGTACAATCCACAGAAAGTGTAATCCAAAGTTTGCAGGTGGTGAATGGAAAGGTGAGCTCTAAAATTAGCAAACTCCTTAATCCAACAGTTTGGTGACTGTCCTTTGTTTGTCATGCTGCTCTCTTATACAGTTGTACTTCCTGCTTCCTGTCATGTGTCTAGTCACATGGCAGGCCAACCATCCATTTATTTAAGACACACACACACTTAAAATGTTAAGAGCAATAAAATGGCCTAAAAAAACATGTAAAACACTTAACACTCTATAATACATTTAAATGATTGTAATAAATAGAGCGGTAAAACACGTCTTTCTAAAAGCCAGCATATTATATAAATAGTGAAGAAAAGGCAAAAGCTTACAGCACCTGGTATTCCCAGGCGGTCTCCCATCCAAGTACTAACCAGGCCCGACGCTGCTTTGCTTCCGAGATCAGACGAGATTGGGCGGTCTCAGCGTGGTATGGCCGTAAGCGAGGGCTGCTCCAAAAAGTGGCCTATTTAAAGATCAGCCTCCGTAAAAGCCAGCATATTATATAAATAGTGAAGAAAAGGCAAAAGCTTACAGCACCTGGTATTCCCAGGCGGTCTCCCATCCAAGTACTAACAAGGCCCGACGCTGCTTTGCTTCCGAGATCAGACGAGATCGGGTGCACTCAGCGCAGTATGGCCGTAAGCGAGGACTGCTCCAAAAAGTGGGTTATTTATAGATCAGCCTCCGTAAAAGCCATCATATTATATAAATAGTGAAGAAAAGGCAAAAGCTTACAGCACCTGGTATTCCCAGGCGGTCTCCCATCCAGAGTTACAACATTAAAATGGGGTCAGAATTAACTGTGAGAGATGACTAGTGGTTAAAAGAATGAGACATAAAAGAAGATTGGTTTAAATAGATTTGGTTTTTATACAAGGTTCACATAAAAGACTTTAAAACAACACGATAAAACTAGGTAAATGCTGTTAAAAGAATACAGTTCATTTGTCCATACCCTAAAAACAGTCCAAGAATCCCAGTGTGTTGATAAGTCCAATGTGAGTGTCCACCATTGTATATACAATCCACAGAAAGTGTAATCCAAAGTTTGGAGGTGGTGAATGGAAAGGTGAGCTCTAAAATTAGCAAACTCCTTAATCCAACAGTTTGGTGACTGTCCTTTGTTTGTCATGCTGCTCTCTTATACAGTTGTACTTCCTGCTTCCTGTCATGTGTCTAGTCACATGGCAGGCCAACCATCCATTTATTTAAGACACACACTTAAAATGTTAAGAGCAATAAAATGGCCTAAAAAAACATGTAAAACACTTAACACTCTATAATACATTTAAATGATTGTAATAAATAGAGCGGTAAAACACGTCTTTCTAAAAGCCAGCATATTATATAAATAGTGAAGAAAAGGCAAAAGCTTACAGCACCTGGTATTCCCAGGCGGTCTCCCATCCAGAGTTACAAGATTAAAATGGGGTCAGATTTAACTGTGAGAGATGACTAGTGGTTAAAAGAATGAGACATAAAAGAAGATTGGATTAAATAGATTTGGTTTATATACAAGGTTCACATAAAAGACTTTAAAGCAACACGATAAAACTAGGTAAATGCTGTTAAAAGAATACAGTTCATTTGTCCATACCCTAAAAACAGTCCAAGAATCCCAGTGTGTTGATAAGTCCAATGTGAGTGTCCACCATTGTATATACAATCCACAGAAAGTGTAATCCAAAGTTTGCAGGTGGTGAATGGAAAGGTGAGCTCTAAAATTAGCAACTCCTTAATCCAACAGTTTGGTGACTTTTTTTGTCATGCTGCTCTCTTATACAGTTGTACTTCCTGCTTCCTGTCATGTGTCTAGTCACATGGCAGGCCAACCATCCATTTATTTAAGACACACACACACTTAAAATGTTAAGAGCAATAAAATGGCCTAAAAAAACATGTAAAACACTTAACACTCTATAATACATTTAAATGATTGTAATAAATAGAGCGGTAAAACACGTCTTTCTAAAAGCCAGCATATTATATAAATAGTGAAGAAAAGGCAAAAGCTTACAGCACCTGGTATTCCCAGGCGGTCTCCCATCCAAGTACTAACCAGGCCCGACGCTGCTTTGCTTCCGAGATCAGACGAGATTGGGCGGTCTCAGCGCGGTATGGCCGTAAGCGAGGGCTGCTCCAAAAAGTGGCCTATTTAAAGATCAGCCTCCGTAAAAGCCAGCATATTATATAAATAGTGAAGAAAAGGCAAAAGCTTACAGCACCTGGTATTCCCAGGCGGTCTCCCATCTAAGTACTAACCAGGCCCGACGCTGCTTTGCTTCCGAGATCAGACGAGATCGGGCGCTCTCAGCGCGGTATGGCCGTAAGCGAGTACTGCTCCAAAAAGTGGGCTATTTATAGATCAGCCTCCGTAAAAGCCATCATATTATATAAATAGTGAAGAAAAGGCAAAAGCTTACAGCACCTGGTATTCCCAGGCGGTCTCCCATCCAAGTACTAACCAGGCCCGACGCTGCTTGGTTTCCGAGATCAGACGAGATCGGGCGCACTCAGCGCAGTATGGCCGTAAGCGAGGACTGCTCCAAAAAGTGGGTTATTTATAGATCAGCCTCCGTAAAAGCCATCATATTATATAAATAGTGAAGAAAAGGCAAAAGCTTACAGCACCTGGTATTCCCAGGCGGTCTCCCATCCAGAGTTACAACATTAAAATGGGGTCAGAATTAACTGTGAGAGATGACTAGTGGTTAAAAGAATGAGACATAAAAGAAGATTGGTTTAAATAGATTTGGTTTTTATACAAGGTTCACATAAAAGACTTTAAAACAACACGATAAAACTAGGTAAATGCTGTTAAAAGAATACAGTTCATTTGTCCATACCCTAAAAACAGTCCAAGAATCCCAGTGTGTTGATAAGTCCAATGTGAGTGTCCACCATTGTATATACAATCCACAGAAAGTGTAATCCAAAGTTTGCAGGTGGTGAATGGAAAGGTGAGCTCTAAAATTAGCAAACTCCTTAATCCAACAGTTTGGTGACTGTCCTTTGTTTGTCATGCTGCTCTCTTATACAGTTGTACTTCCTGCTTCCTGTCATGTGTCTAGTCACATGGCAGGCCAACCATCCATTTATTTAAGACACACACACACTTAAAATGTTAAGAG
>NW_027394277.1:8212632-8225132 GCF_049309525.1 Garra rufa
TGTGAGTGTCCACCATTGTATATACAATCCACAGAAAGTGTAATCCAAAGTTTGCAGGTGGTGAATGGAAAGGTGAGCTCTAAAATTAGCAACTCCTTAATCCAACAGTTTGGTGACTTTTTTTGTCATGCTGCTCTCTTATACAGTTGTACTTCCTGCTTCCTGTCATGTGTCTAGTCACATGGCAGGCCAACCATCCATTTATTAAAGACACACACACACTTAAAATGTTAAGAGTAATAAAATGGCCTAAAAAACATGTAAAACACTTAACACTCTATAATACATTTAAATGATTGTAATAAATAGAGCGGTAAAACACGTCTTTCTAAAAGCCAGCATATTATATAAATAGTGAAGAAAAGGCAAAAGCTTACAGCACCTGGTATTCCCAGGCGGTCTCCCATCCAAGTACTAACCAGGCCCGACGCTGCTTTGCTTCCGAGATCAGACGAGATCGGGCGGTCTCAGCGGAGTATGGCCGTAAGCGAGGGCTGCTCCAAAAAGTGGGCTATTTAAAGATCAGCCTCCGTAAAAGCCAGCATATTATATAAATAGTGAAGAAAAGGCAAAAGCTTACAGCACCTGGTATTCCCAGGCGGTCTCCCATCCAGAGTTACTAGATTAAAATGGGGTCAGATTTAACTGTGAGAGATGACTAGTGGTTAAAAGAATGAGACATAAAAGAAGATTGGTTTAAATAGATTTGGTTTATATACAAGGTTCACATAAAAGACTTTAAAACAACACGATAAAACTAGGTAAATGCTGTTAAAAGAATACAGTTCATTTGTCCATACCCTAAAAACAGTCCAAGAATCCTAGTGTGTTGATAAGTCCAATGTGAGTGTCCACCATTGTATATACAATCCACAGAAAGTGTAATCCAAAGTTTGCAGGTGGTGAATGGAAAGGTGAGCTCTAAAATTAGCAAACTCCTTAATCCAACAGTTTGGTGACTGTCCTTTGTTTGTCATGCTGCTCTCTTATACAGTTGTACTTCCTGCTTCCTGTCATGTGTCTAGTCACATGGCAGGCCAACCATCCATTTATTTAAGACACACACACACTTAAAATGTTAAGAGCAATAAAATGGCCTAAAAAAACATGTAAAACACTTAACACTCTATAATACATTTAAATGATTGTAATAAATAGAGCGGTAAAACACGTCTTTCTAAAAGCCAGCATATTATATAAATAGTGAAGAAAAGGCAAAAGCTTACAGCACCTGGTATTCCCAGGCGGTCTCCCATCCAGAGTTACAAGATTAAAATGGGGTCAGATTTAACTGTGAGAGATGACTAGTGGTTAAAAGAATGAGACATAAAAGAAGATTGGTTTAAATAGATTTGGTTTATATAAAAGGTTCACATAAAAGACTTTAAAACAACACGATAAAACTAGGTAAATGCTGTTAAAAGAATACAGTTCATTTGTCCATACCCTAAAAACAGTCCAAGAATCCTAGTGTGTTGATAAGTCCAATGTGAGTGTCCACCATTGTATATACAATCCACAGAAAGTGTAATCCAAAGTTTGCAGGTGGTGAATGGAAAGGTGAGCTCTAAAATTAGCAAACTCCTTAATCCAACAGTTTGGTGACTGTCCTTTGTTTGTCATGCTGCTCTCTTATACAGTTGTACTTCCTGCTTCCTGTCATGTGTCTAGTCACATGGCAGGCCAACCATCCATTTATTTAAGACACACACACACTTAAAATGTTAAGAGCAATAAAATGGCCTAAAAAAACATGTAAAACACTTAACACTCTATAATACATTTAAATGATTGTAATAAATAGAGCGGTAAAACACGTCTTTCTAAAAGCCAGCATATTATATAAATAGTGAAGAAAAGGCAAAAGCTTACAGCACCTGGTATTCCCAGGCGGTCTCCCATCCAGAGTTACAAGATTAAAATGGGGTCAGATTTAACTGTGAGAGATGACTAGTGGTTAAAAGAATGAGACATAAAAGAAGATTGGTTTAAATAGATTTGGTTTATATACAAGGTTCACATAAAAGACTTTAAAACAACACGATAAAACTAGGTAAATGCTGTTAAAAGAATACAGTTCATTTGTCCATACCCTAAAAACAGTCCAAGAATCCCAGTGTGTTGATAAGTCCAATGTGAGTGTCCACCATTGTATATACAATCCACAGAAAGTGTAATCCAAAGTTTGCAGGTGGTGAATGGAAAGGTGAGCTCTAAAATTAGCAAACTCCTTAATCCAACAGTTTGGTGACTGTCCTTTGTTTGTCATGCTGCTCTCTTATACAGTTGTACTTCCTGCTTCCTGTCATGTGTCTAGTCACATGGCAGGCCAACCATCCATTTATTTAAGACACACACACACTTAAAATGTTAAGAGCAATAAAATGGCCTAAAAAAACATGTAAAACACTTAACACTCTATAATACATTTAAATGATTGTAATAAATAGAGCGGTAAAACACGTCTTTCTAAAAGCCAGCATATTATATAAATAGTGAAGAAAAGGCAAAAGCTTACAGCACCTGGTATTCCCAGGCGGTCTCCCATCCAGAGTTACAAGATTAAAATGGGGTCAGATTTAACTGTGAGAGATGACTAGTGGTTAAAAGAATGAGACATAAAAGAAGATTGGTTTAAATAGATTTGGTTTATATACAAGGTTCACATAAAAGACTTTAAAACAACACGATAAAACTAGGTAAATGCTGTTAAAAGAATACAGTTCATTTGTCCATACCCTAAAAACAGTCCAAGAATCCCAGTGTGTTGATAAGTCCAATGTGAGTGTCCACCATTGTATATACAATCCACAGAAAGTGTAATCCAAAGTTTGCAGGTGGTGAATGGAAAGGTGAGCTCTAAAATTAGCAACTCCTTAATCCAACAGTTTGGTGACTTTTTTTGTCATGCTGCTCTCTTATACAGTTGTACTTCCTGCTTCCTGTCATGTGTCTAGTCACATGGCAGGCCAACCATCCATTTATTAAAGACACACACACACTTAAAATGTTAAGAGTAATAAAATGGCCTAAAAAACATGTAAAACACTTAACACTCTATAATACATTTAAATGATTGTAATAAATAGAGCGGTAAAACACGTCTTTCTAAAAGCCAGCATATTATATAAATAGTGAAGAAAAGGCAAAAGCTTGCAGCACCTGGTATTCCCAGGCGGTCTCCCATCCAAGTACTAACCAGGCCCGATGCTGCTTTGCTTCCGAGATCAGACGAGATCGGGCGGTCTCAGCGCAGTATGGCCGTAAGCGAGGGCTGCTCCAAAAAGTGGCCTATTTAAAGATCAGCCTCCGTAAAAGCCAGCATATTATATAAATAGTGAAGAAAAGGCAAAAGCTTACAGCACCTTGTATTCCCAGGCGGTCTCCCATCCAAGTACTAACCAGGCCCGACGCTGCTTTGCTTCCGAGATCAGACGAGATAGGGCGGTCTCAGTGCAGTATGGCCGTAAGCGAGGGCTGCTCCAAAAAGTGGGCTATTTAAAGATCAGCCTCCGTAAAAGCCAGCATATTATATAAATAGTGAAGAAAAGGCAAAAGCTTACAGCACCTGGTATTCCCAGGCGGTCTCCCATCTAAGTACTAACCAGGCCCGACGCTGCTTTGCTTCCGAGATCAGACGAGATCGGGCGCTCTCAGCGCAGTATGGCCGTAAGCGAGTACTGCTCCAAAAAGTGGGCTATTTATAGATCAGCCTCCGTAAAAGCCATCATATTATATAAATAGTGAAGAAAAGGCAAAAGCTTACAGCACCTGGTATTCCCAGGCGGTCTCCCATCCAGAGTTACAACATTAAAATGGGGTCAGAATTAACTGTGAGAGATGACTAGTGGTTAAAAGAATGAGACATAAAAGAAGATTGGTTTAAATAGATTTGGTTTTTATACAAGGTTCACATAAAAGACTTTAAAACAACATGATAAAACTAGGTAAATGCTGTTAAAAGAATACAGTTCATTTGTCCATACCCTAAAAACAGTCCAAGAATCCCAGTGTGTTGATAAGTCCAATGTGAGTGTCCACCATTGTATATACAATCCACAGAAAGTGTAATCCAAAGTTTGCAGGTGGTGAATGGAAAGGTGAGCTCTAAAATTAGCAAACTCCTTAATCCAACAGTTTGGTGACTGTCCTTTGTTTGTCATGCTGCTCTCTTATACAGTTGTACTTCCTGCTTCCTGTCATGTGTCTAGTCACATGGCAGGCCAACCATCCATTTATTTAAGACACACACACACTTAAAATGTTAAGAGCAATAAAATGGCCTAAAAAAACATGTAAAACACTTAACACTCTATAATACATTTAAATGATTGTAATAAATAGAGCGGTAAAACACGTCTTTCTAAAAGCCAGCATATTATATAAATAGTGAAGAAAAGGCAAAAGCTTACAGCACCTGGTATTCCCAGGCGGTCTCCCATCCAGAGTTACAAGATTAAAATGGGGTCAGATTTAACTGTGAGAGATGACTAGTGGTTAAAAGAATGAGACATAAAAGAAGATTGGTTTAAATAGATTTGGTTTATATAAAAGGTTCACATAAAAGACTTTAAAACAACACGATAAAACTAGGTAAATGCTGTTAAAAGAATACAGTTCATTTGTCCATACCCTAAAAACAGTCCAAGAATCCTAGTGTGTTGATAAGTCCAATGTGAGTGTCCACCATTGTATATACAATCCACAGAAAGTGTAATCCAAAGTTTGCAGGTGGTGAATGGAAAGGTGAGCTCTAAAATTAGCAAACTCCTTAATCCAACAGTTTGGTGACTGTCCTTTGTTTGTCATGCTGCTCTCTTATACAGTTGTACTTCCTGCTTCCTGTCATGTGTCTAGTCACATGGCAGGCCAACCATCCATTTATTTAAGACACACACACACTTAAAATGTTAAGAGCAATAAAATGGCCTAAAAAAACATGTAAAACACTTAACACTCTATAATACATTTAAATGATTGTAATAAATAGAGCGGTAAAACACGTCTTTCTAAAAGCCAGCATATTATATAAATAGTGAAGAAAAGGCAAAAGCTTACAGCACCTGGTATTCCCAGGCGGTCTCCCATCCAGAGTTACAAGATTAAAATGGGGTCAGATTTAACTGTGAGAGATGACTAGTGGTTAAAAGAATGAGACATAAAAGAAGATTGGTTTAAATAGATTTGGTTTATATACAAGGTTCACATAAAAGACTTTAAAACAACACGATAAAACTAGGTAAATGCTGTTAAAAGAATACAGTTCATTTGTCCATACCCTAAAAACAGTCCAAGAATCCCAGTGTGTTGATAAGTCCAATGTGAGTGTCCACCATTGTATATACAATCCACAGAAAGTGTAATCCAAAGTTTGCAGGTGGTGAATGGAAAGGTGAGCTCTAAAATTAGCAACTCCTTAATCCAACAGTTTGGTGACTTTTTTTGTCATGCTGCTCTCTTATACAGTTGTACTTCCTGCTTCCTGTCATGTGTCTAGTCACATGGCAGGCCAACCATCCATTTATTAAAGACACACACACACTTAAAATGTTAAGAGTAATAAAATGGCCTAAAAAACATGTAAAACACTTAACACTCTATAATACATTTAAATGATTGTAATAAATAGAGCGGTAAAACACGTCTTTCTAAAAGCCAGCATATTATATAAATAGTGAAGAAAAGGCAAAAGCTTACAGCACCTGGTATTCCCAGGCGGTCTCCCATCCAAGTACTAAGCAGGCCCGACGCTGCTTAGCTTCCGAGATCAGACGAGATCGGGCGCTCTTTTTTTTTTTTTTTTTTTTTCTTTTTTTTTTTTCTTTTTTTTCTAAGCAGGCCCGACGCTGCTTAGCTTCCGAGATCAGACGAGATCGGGCGCTCTTTTTTTTTTTTTTTTTTTTTTTTTTTTTTTTTTTTTTTTTTTATTATTATTATACAAGTTTAAAATTCATTACATGAATGAAATAAAAATGACAATTAAATTACATTTGAGCATATACAATTCATCATCCACAAAATACATCAAAATCAAAACATCAATTTTCTGGCATTTCAATCCCATTTCCTTTTAACACTTCCTCCACTTGTTTTGAAAATATTTTGTAAAACAGCATCTCTTTTTTTTCCATTTTAAAATAATTCCACAGTGTTAAAATGTACTCCTCAACCTTACATTTAAATAATCTCCACAGATCTAATACACACCCTTTACTCTTTCCTAAATTCCTCCTTTTCCATATAGCACTTTTCGCCAAAACCAATAACAACTCTATCACTTTTTTATTCTTGCATTTTTCCTTCACTCCCAAAATTAAAGTTTGATTCCAGTCACTCTCTTCTTTCCCATCCCTTAAACTCTTAATCATTTTCTTTAACATTTGAAAAAATGTTTCCAATTTTTCACAAAATAAAAACAAATGTAGAATACCTTCATCCTGTTTTTTACATATTTTACAAATGGCATCACTTTCCTTCCCCATTATACAAAGCCTCATTTCCGAAAAAATCACATTATGTCTGATAAAATAGTCTAGACACTCCAAATCTGTACTTCCAATCCCACTTCTTATATTCTTCCAAATATCATTCTCTTCAATTCCATTAAAATGTCTCAACCACATTTGATTTGCATTGGGTTTCTTAAAAATATATTTTTTAAGACATTGATAAAACATCCTTACATTACACAATCTCAAATCCACCATTTTGTCTTCCATTTTCATATACACATCAACTTTGCTTTCTGTTTCTTCTCTTTTTTTAATTTCTTCCAACCACTCTTTTGGTACTGCACTTTTAACTTCATCATATTGTTTTTCCAGACTAGCCACACTATATTCTTCTTTTTCTTCTTCCATAGCATCTATGATCACTTGTAACGGCAAAAATCCATCTTTAAATTCATACAACACATCTTTGACTTGCCTTATCCCTACTTCCCACCATTTCTTAAAAAATAAAATTTGTCCATTAAAAACAATGTTACTGTTCAAGAAAATAGGTTGATTGAGGACCGTTTTTCTCCCAAATGGCTTAAAATCAATCTCCTTGAGAAAAAACCCCCAAGCAACTAAAACCTCTTTATAAAAATTTGGTATCCCCTCCATCATCCAATTTTTGAGTTTCATCCATAAAATGTTATCATTTAAAAATACATTCCCACATTTTGCTAAAAAATGTTTCATTGTAATTTTCCAATCTCCCTTTTTATCCATGTCCAAATATTTTTTAACCACCTTCACTCTCATACTTTTCTTTTTTAATTCTATATCAACAAGTCCCAACCCTCCCTCTTCTGGCCTTCCAATGAGTGTGTGGTATGCTATTCTTGGGGGTTTTTTCTCCCATATAAAATCCATAATATATTCTTTTACTCTTTTTTCCACCCATTTTGGCATTGAAACCACTGATAAAATGTACCACATTTTGGTTAACATTAAAACGTTCGCTATTAAAACCTTCCCTTTCAAATTCAAAATTCTTTTTTGCCAAAAATTCAATCTGTTTTTCATTGCACCTATAACCTCTTCCCACATTCTGTCTGTTGCACTCTTCTCATCTTTACCTAGCGTTACTCCTAAAATCTTCATTTCTTGTACTTCTTTAAAACCCAGAACCTCTTTTAAATCAGACACTTCTCCAAATCTCATATAAACAGTTTTTTCCGCATTTACTTTTGCTCCTGTACCTTTACAAAACCTTGTCACCCTTTCCATTACATTTTCAACACTTTTATAATCTTCCACAATTAGTGTAGTGTCATCTGCATATTGAAATACTTTTGTTTCTTCTAGTCCCTCCTCAATTTTTATCCCTTTTATTTCTTTATCTTTTTGAATTAACATCCCTAGTGGTTCTGCTATCAGCGTATATAGCTGTGCTGATAATGGACATCCTTGTCTAATGGATCTTGTGACATTAAAAGGATTGGTTAAAAAGCCGTTACATTTTACTCTTGTCATTATATTTCTATATAAAATCCTTAACCACTCTTTAAAATTCTCCCCAAAACCAAAATGATCTAAAATCGAAAATAAAAACTCATGCTCCACTCTATCGAAAGCCTTCTCGAAGTCTAGGCTAATTATATATCCTTTCCTATTATTTTCCTTTAAAATACTCATTATGTCTCGTATACCACTTGTTGTATCCGCTATATCCCTCCCTGTCACCCCGTAGGCCTGGTTTGTCTCAATTATTTTTGGTAAGACATTCTTCAATCTACTTGATAAAATTTTAGCTAAAATCTTCAAATCTGCATTCAACATTGTAATCGGCCTATAATTCTTCAAACTCTTATTATCACCTTTTCTTTTATAAATCAACTTCATTAGTCCCATACTCATTCTTTGATCCAGCTCTTTTTTCTTAAATATTTCATCATACACTTCTTTTAAGATCTTACTTATTTCCTTCTTAAAAATCTTATAAAATTCATTCACTATTCCATCTATTCCCGGACTTTTGTTACTTTTTAGACTTTCTATCGCTTGTATTATCTCTTCTTCCTTTATTTCCTCGTCACAGTCTTTTTTGTCTTCTTCTTCTACTCTCGCTTTGATATGTTGCAGTAAGTAATTTTTGTTTTCCTCTTCTATACCTTCCTCTCTAAACAAGTCTTCATAAAAAATCCTTACTTCATTTAAGAGTAACTCTGTTCCTATTATGGACTCTTCATCTTTGTTTTTTAGTTCTTTTATTGTATCTGCCCTTCCCCTTCTTCTTTCTAGGTCAAAAAAAAATTTAGTACATTTTTCCCCTTCTATTGTGTATCTAGCTTTGCTCCTTAGTCTTGCCCCTTGACATTTTTCCTCTTCCATTTTCTTAAGCTTCTCTTCTAACTCTACTATTTTTTGAATATCCATTACCTTTTCCTTTGTTTCTTTTCTTAAACTTTCTCTAATTCCCTGTTCTTTAGCATTTTTGGCTTTTCTCATACCTTTACTAAATTCAATTGAATACTTCTTTATTTCATATTTTACATTTTCCCACCATATTCGTTTGTCTTCCCCATACATGCCATCCTTCTTTTCCTGTTCCATTAAATCATATATTCCCAATTTGTAATTCTCATCTTTTAAAATTCCAGAATTTAAAATCCACACCCCTGGTCCTTTATCCTCCTTGTTAAAATCTATTTTCCACCTTATCATCTTGTGATCACTAAAACTAGTGTCACTATAAACAATATCATCAATAAAATAATCTATATCCCTTGTACTTAAAATAAAATCAATTCTCGTTTGATTCAAAAAGTTACCAACCAAGCTCCTTCTAGTAAATTCTTTTTTGTTTTCATGTCTCTCCCTCCACACATCAGTCATGTTTCTTTCTTCCATTAAAGATACCAGCTCTTTTCTTCCCATGTCTGTTCTAAAAACCATTCCCTCCGCTATATCTCTTTTACTAAACACAGTGTTAAAATCTCCTACAATTATTACTGACTTCCATTTATCTATTATTCCTCTAATGTTTTCAAAAAACTCCCTTTTTTCTTTCTCTTCTGTTGGCGCATGAACATTCATTAAAATAAACTCTTTTTCCCCGTGACTTATTTCAACAGCATTACATTTTCCTTTTCCATCATTATATATTTCTTTCACTTTGCAGTCAATATCATTTCTTATTAAAATCGCCACTCCACTTCCTAACTTTACATCTCCATTACTATAAAACATTTCACCATTCCACATCTTTTTGACATTGTCAATTACCTCCTTTTTCCAGTTCGTTTCCTGAAATACAATAATGTCTTCTTTCTTGCATAGTTCTAGAGTATTTTTCAGTTTGTTCATATTCATTAATCCTCTTGCATTCCAGCATACAAAATTTAAAACCATACTGTACAAAAATAAATAATTAAAAACAGTCATTCTTGATTATCTTCTCCATCTTCCCCACTCAACACCTCAATTTTATTCTCTGAATACTTAAGTCTTTTCCTTTTTGCCATTTCCAAATTAGGTATTACCTTCAGTTGTTTTCTCCGTGGCATTATTCCCAGTCCTCTGTCCTTTTGGTTCTTTATTCCTTCCTCTCCTGTCAGTTCTACTACAATCAGTTCTCCTCCCCTTGATAGTGTTTCTTCCGCTGATTTCTCTTCCTCCATTCTTTCCTCCTGATCTTCTACTTCCTGTTGCTCTTCTTTTTCTTGTTCTTTACTAGTCCCATGTCCCTCTCTTCCAGTTATCTCGTACTGCTCTTCCTCTTCGTTTGTTTCTTGGGTTTCTGTAGTGTTGTTATGCATCTGCCCGTTCATTTGTTGCTCCTCCTCTTCCTCGTTGTTCTGCATCCAGCATTCACATTTGTTTAGCGTTTTAAAACAGTCTGGACACTTCACTGCATTGCATTCCCGTGCAAAATGACCATGCTCCTCACATTTGCGACACTTAAAGTCTGGACAATCCTTCAGGAAATGCTCCGGGCTCATACACAACCGGCAGGTTTTAACCTGCTTATTGTGTATCACCCGAAAATGCTGAGTTCCTTCTGCTGTCTCAAACCGCGTACTGTATGGGAGCGACGCCACCTCTCTTGGGAATTTAGCTTTGATGAACCTTGTTCCATCTTCAATATCCGTACCTGGATAACATCTCCTCTTCATACTTGAGACAGGGATAACTCCCCACCCCTCCAGTTTCGTTATGATGTCGTCGTCACTCAGATAGACGGGTATATGCATAAATGACACCACATACTCCCTGTCTTCCAACTTCCTCACTTCACAAATGTGTCCATTGATATCCAGTCCATTTAACAGTTCATCACAACATTCCTCAGATTCCATTGTTACCTCATATTGTTTCTGTTGTTTCGGGCGCACCGCCAAAATTCCCTTCACACCGATTTTCTTCGTTATTGCTTTAATGATACTCTCTGCATTGCCATCTCTTGTTTCACTCACATCAATAGTTATTGTTGCCTCTTTCCTGTATAGCCTCTTTGTGCTGCTTATGATCCTTTCTCGTTGTCCTAATTCAGTCCTTTGTTCTTTTGCCATCTCTATCTCTGCCGCCATTAACTTGTTGCTGCCGTGTAGTCCGTCCGAATCACTCATACTTGCGAAAAAACAACAAACACAAACCACTTCCCAGACAGCACACGGCTGCTGGTTAGTGGTTTAAAACAAAAAAACTTACTAACACAAACCAAAACTTATTTTCACTCACACTAACCAAATAAATCGAGAAGGTAAGAGTATCTCTCTTTCCAAACTGCAGTCACACACTTCCTGGTTTGCTCTAGGGCGCTCTCAGGGTGGTGTGGCCGTAAGCGAGGGCTGCTCCAAAAAGTGGGCTATTTAAAGATCAGCCTCCGTAAAAGCCAGCATATTATATAAATAGTGAAGAAAAGGCAAAAGCTTACAGCACCTGGTATTCCCAGGCGGTCTCCCATCCAAGTGTAACAATCGGCCTTATCAGCCGAGTTACAAGACTAAAATGGGATCAGATTTAACTGTGAGAGATGACTAGTGGTTAAAAGAATGAGACATAAAAGAAGATTGGTTTAAATAGATTTGGTTTATTTACAAGGTTCACATAAAAGACTTTAAAACAACACGATAAAACGAGGTAAACGCTGTTAAAAGAATACAGTTCATTTGTCCATACCCTAAAAACAGTCCAAGAATCCCAGTGTGTTGATAAGTCCAATGTGAGTGTCCACCGGTGTATATACAATCCACAGAAAGTGTAATCCAAAGTTTGCAGGTGGTGAATGGAAAGGTGAGCTCTAAAATGAGCAACTCCTCAATCCAACAGTTTGGTGACTGTCCTTTGTTTGTCATGCTGCTCTCTTATACAGTTGTACTTCCTGCTTCCTGTCATGTGTCTAGTCACATGGCAGGCCAACCATCCATTTTTTAAAGACACACACTCACTTAAAATGTTAAGAGTAATAAAATGGCCTAAAAAACATGTAAAACACTTAAAACTCTATAATACATTTAAACGATTGTAATAAATAGAGCGGTAAAACACGTCTTTCTAAAAGCCAGCATATTATATAAATAGTGAAGAAAAGGCAAAAGCTTACAGCACCTGGTATTCCCAGGCGGTCTCCCATCCAAGTACTAAGCAGGCCCGACGCTGCTTAGCTTCCGAGATCAGACGAGATCGGGCGCTCTCAGCGCGGTATGGCCGTAAGCGAGGGCTGCTCCAAAAAGTGGGCTATTTAAAGATCAGCCTCCGTAAAAGCCAGCATATTATATAAATAGTGAAGAAAAGGCAAAAGCTTACAGCACCTGGTATTCCCAGGCGGTCTCCCATCCAAGTGTAACAATCGGCCTTATCAGCCGAGTTACAAGACTAAAATGGGATCAGATTTAACTGTGAGAGATGACTAGTGGTTAAAAGAATGAGACATAAAAGAAGATTGGTTTAAATAGATTTGGTTTATTTACAAGGTTCACATAAAAGACTTTAAAACAACACGATAAAACGAGGTAAACGCTGTTAAAAGAATACAGTTCATTTGTCCATACCCTAAAAACAGTCCAA
>NW_027394277.1:8227632-8245132 GCF_049309525.1 Garra rufa
CTTACAGCACCTGGTATTCCCAGGCGGTCTCCCATCTAAGTACTAACCAGGCCCGACGCTGCTTTGCTTCCGAGATCAGACGAGATCGGGCGCTCTCAGCGCAGTATGGCCGTAAGCGAGTACTGCTCCAAAAAGTGGGCTATTTATAGATCAGCCTCCGTAAAAGCCATCATATTATATAAATAGTGAAGAAAAGGCAAAAGTTTACAGCACCTGGTATTCCCAGGCGGTCTCCCATCCAGAGTTACAACATTAAAATGGGGTCAGAATTAACTGTGAGAGATGACTAGTGGTTAAAAGAATGAGACATAAAAGAAGATTGGTTTAAATAGATTTGGTTTTTATACAAGGTTCACATAAAAGACTTTAAAACAACACGATAAAACTAGGTAAATGCTGTTAAAAGAATACAGTTCATTTGTCCATACCCTAAAAACAGTCCAAGAATCCCAGTGTGTTGATAAGTCCAATGTGAGTGTCCACCATTGTATATACAATCCACAGAAAGTGTAATCCAAAGTTTGCAGGTGGTGAATGGAAAGGTGAGCTCTAAAATTAGCAACTCCTTAATCCAACAGTTTGGTGACTTTTTTTGTCATGCTGCTCTCTTATACAGTTGTACTTCCTGCTTCCTGTCATGTGTCTAGTCACATGGCAGGCCAACCATCCATTTATTAAAGACACACACACACTTAAAATGTTAAGAGTAATAAAATGGCCTAAAAAACATGTAAAACACTTAACACTCTATAATACATTTAAATGATTGTAATAAATAGAGCGGTAAAACACGTCTTTCTAAAAGCCAGCATATTATATAAATAGTGAAGAAAAGGCAAAAGCTTGCAGCACCTGGTATTCCCAGGCGGTCTCCCATCCAAGTACTAACCAGGCCCGACGCTGCTTTGCTTCCGAGATCAGACGAGATCGGGCGGTCTCAGCGCAGTATGGCCGTAAGCGAGGGCTGCTCCAAAAAGTGGCCTATTTAAAGATCAGCCTCCGTAAAAGCCAGCATATTATATAAATAGTGAAGAAAAGGCAAAAGCTTACAGCACCTTGTATTCCCAGGCAGTCTCCCATCCAAGTACTAACCAGGCCCGACGCTGCTTTGCTTCCGAGATCAGACGAGATAGGGCGGTCTCAGTGCAGTATGGCCGTAAGCGAGGGCTGCTCCAAAAAGTGGGCTATTTAAAGATCAGCCTCCGTAAAAGCCAGCATATTATATAAATAGTGAAGAAAAGGCAAAAGCTTACAGCACCTGGTATTCCCAGGCGGTCTCCCATCTAAGTACTAACCAGGCCCGACGCTGCTTTGCTTCCGAGATCAGACGATATCGGGCGCTCTCAGCGCAGTATGGCCGTAAGCGAGTACTGCTCCAAAAAGTGGGCTATTTATAGATCAGCCTCCGTAAAAGCCATCATATTATATAAATAGTGAAGAAAAGGCAAAAGCTTACAGCACCTGGTATTCCCAGGCGGTCTCCCATCCAGAGTTACAACATTAAAATGGGGTCAGAATTAACTGTGAGAGATGACTAGTGGTTAAAAGAATGAGACATAAAAGAAGATTGGTTTAAATAGATTTGGTTTTTATACAAGGTTCACATAAAAGACTTTAAAACAACATGATAAAACTAGGTAAATGCTGTTAAAAGAATACAGTTCATTTGTCCATACCCTAAAAACAGTCCAAGAATCCCAGTGTGTTGATAAGTCCAATGTGAGTGTCCACCATTGTATATACAATCCACAGAAAGTGTAATCCAAAGTTTGCAGGTGGTGAATGGAAAGGTGAGCTCTAAAATTAGCAAACTCCTTAATCCAACAGTTTGGTGACTGTCCTTTGTTTGTCATGCTGCTCTCTTATACAGTTGTACTTCCTGCTTCCTGTCATGTGTCTAGTCACATGGCAGGCCAACCATCCATTTATTTAAGACACACACACACTTAAAATGTTAAGAGCAATAAAATGGCCTAAAAAAACATGTAAAACACTTAACACTCTATAATACATTTAAATGATTGTAATAAATAGAGCGGTAAAACACGTCTTTCTAAAAGCCAGCATATTATATAAATAGTGAAGAAAAGGCAAAAGCTTACAGCACCTGGTATTCCCAGGCGGTCTCCCATCCAGAGTTACAAGATTAAAATGGGGTCAGATTTAACTGTGAGAGATGACTAGTGGTTAAAAGAATGAGACATAAAAGAAGATTGGTTTAAATAGATTTGGTTTATATACAAGGTTCACATAAAAGACTTTAAAACAACACGATAAAACTAGGTAAATGCTGTTAAAAGAATACAGTTCATTTGTCCATACCCTAAAAACAGTCCAAGAATCCTAGTGTGTTGATAAGTCCAATGTGAGTGTCCACCATTGTATATACAATCCACAGAAAGTGTAATCCAAAGTTTGCAGGTGGTGAATGGAAAGGTGAGCTCTAAAATTAGCAAACTCCTTAATCCAACAGTTTGGTGACTGTCCTTTGTTTGTCATGCTGCTCTCTTATACAGTTGTACTTCCTGCTTCCTGTCATGTGTCTAGTCACATGGCAGGCCAACCATCCATTTATTTAAGACACACACACACTTAAAATGTTAAGAGCAATAAAATGGCCTAAAAAAACATGTAAAACACTTAACACTCTATAATACATTTAAATGATTGTAATAAATAGAGCGGTAAAACACGTCTTTCTAAAAGCCAGCATATTATATAAATAGTGAAGAAAAGGCAAAAGCTTACAGCACCTGGTATTCCCAGGCGTTCTCCCATCCAAGTACTAACCAGGCCCGACGCTGCTTTGCTTCCGAGATCAGACGAGATCGGGCGGTCTCAGCGCAGTATGGCCGTAAGCGAGGGCTGCTCCAAAAAGTGGGCTATTTAAAGATCAGCCTCCGTAAAAGCCAGCATATTATATAAATAGTGAAGAAAAGGCAAAAGCTTACAGCACCTGGTATTCCCAGGCGGTCTCCCATCTAAGTACTAACCAGGCCCGACGCTGCTTTGCTTCCGAGATCAGACGAGATCGGGCGCTCTCAGCGCAGTATGGCCGTAAGCGAGTACTGCTCCAAAAAGTGGGCTATTTATAGATCAGCCTCCGTAAAAGCCATCATATTATATAAATAGTGAAGAAAAGGCAAAAGTTTACAGCACCTGGTATTCCCAGGCGGTCTCCCATCCAGAGTTACAACATTAAAATGGGGTCAGAATTAACTGTGAGAGATGACTAGTGGTTAAAAGAATGAGACATAAAAGAAGATTGGTTTAAATAGATTTGGTTTTTATACAAGGTTCACATAAAAGACTTTAAAACAACACGATAAAACTAGGTAAATGCTGTTAAAAGAATACAGTTCATTTGTCCATACCCTAAAAACAGTCCAAGAATCCCAGTGTGTTGATAAGTCCAATGTGAGTGTCCACCATTGTATATACAATCCACAGAAAGTGTAATCCAAAGTTTGCAGGTGGTGAATGGAAAGGTGAGCTCTAAAATTAGCAACTCCTTAATCCAACAGTTTGGTGACTTTTTTTGTCATGCTGCTCTCTTATACAGTTGTACTTCCTGCTTCCTGTCATGTGTCTAGTCACATGGCAGGCCAACCATCCATTTATTAAAGACACACACACACTTAAAATGTTAAGAGTAATAAAATGGCCTAAAAAACATGTAAAACACTTAACACTCTATAATACATTTAAATGATTGTAATAAATAGAGCGGTAAAACACGTCTTTCTAAAAGCCAGCATATTATATAAATAGTGAAGAAAAGGCAAAAGCTTGCAGCACCTGGTATTCCCAGGCGGTCTCCCATCCAAGTACTAACCAGGCCCGACGCTGCTTTGCTTCCGAGATCAGACGAGATCGGGCGGTCTCAGCGCAGTATGGCCGTAAGCGAGGGCTGCTCCAAAAAGTGGCCTATTTAAAGATCAGCCTCCGTAAAAGCCAGCATATTATATAAATAGTGAAGAAAAGGCAAAAGCTTACAGCACCTTGTATTCCCAGGCGGTCTCCCATCCAAGTACTAACCAGGCCCGACGCTGCTTTGCTTCCGAGATCAGACGAGATAGGGCGGTCTCAGTGCAGTATGGCCGTAAGCGAGGGCTGCTCCAAAAAGTGGGCTATTTAAAGATCAGCCTCCGTAAAAGCCAGCATATTATATAAATAGTGAAGAAAAGGCAAAAGCTTACAGCACCTGGTATTCCCAGGCGGTCTCCCATCTAAGTACTAACCAGGCCCGACGCTGCTTTGCTTCCGAGATCAGACGAGATCGGGCGCTCTCAGCGCAGTATGGCCGTAAGCGAGTACTGCTCCAAAAAGTGGGCTATTTATAGATCAGCCTCCGTAAAAGCCATCATATTATATAAATAGTGAAGAAAAGGCAAAAGCTTACAGCACCTGGTATTCCCAGGCGGTCTCCCATCCAGAGTTACAACATTAAAATGGGGTCAGAATTAACTGTGAGAGATGACTAGTGGTTAAAAGAATGAGACATAAAAGAAGATTGGTTTAAATAGATTTGGTTTTTATACAAGGTTCACATAAAAGACTTTAAAACAACATGATAAAACTAGGTAAATGCTGTTAAAAGAATACAGTTCATTTGTCCATACCCTAAAAACAGTCCAAGAATCCCAGTGTGTTGATAAGTCCAATGTGAGTGTCCACCATTGTATATACAATCCACAGAAAGTGTAATCCAAAGTTTGCAGGTGGTGAATGGAAAGGTGAGCTCTAAAATTAGCAAACTCCTTAATCCAACAGTTTGGTGACTGTCCTTTGTTTGTCATGCTGCTCTCTTATACAGTTGTACTTCCTGCTTCCTGTCATGTGTCTAGTCACATGGCAGGCCAACCATCCATTTATTTAAGACACACACACACTTAAAATGTTAAGAGCAATAAAATGGCCTAAAAAAACATGTAAAACACTTAACACTCTATAATACATTTAAATGATTGTAATAAATAGAGCGGTAAAACACGTCTTTCTAAAAGCCAGCATATTATATAAATAGTGAAGAAAAGGCAAAAGCTTACAGCACCTGGTATTCCCAGGCGGTCTCCCATCCAGAGTTACAAGATTAAAATGGGGTCAGATTTAACTGTGAGAGATGACTAGTGGTTAAAAGAATGAGACATAAAAGAAGATTGGTTTAAATAGATTTGGTTTATATACAAGGTTCACATAAAAGACTTTAAAACAACACGATAAAACTAGGTAAATGCTGTTAAAAGAATACAGTTCATTTGTCCATACCCTAAAAACAGTCCAAGAATCCTAGTGTGTTGATAAGTCCAATGTGAGTGTCCACCATTGTATATACAATCCACAGAAAGTGTAATCCAAAGTTTGCAGGTGGTGAATGGAAAGGTGAGCTCTAAAATTAGCAAACTCCTTAATCCAACAGTTTGGTGACTGTCCTTTGTTTGTCATGCTGCTCTCTTATACAGTTGTACTTCCTGCTTCCTGTCATGTGTCTAGTCACATGGCAGGCCAACCATCCATTTATTTAAGACACACACACACTTAAAATGTTAAGAGCAATAAAATGGCCTAAAAAAACATGTAAAACACTTAACACTCCATAATACATTTAAATGATTGTAATAAATAGAGCGGTAAAACACGTCTTTCTAAAAGCCAGCATATTATATAAATAGTGAAGAAAAGGCAAAAGCTTACAGCACCTGGTATTCCCAGGCGGTCTCCCATCCAGAGTTACAAGATTAAAATGGGGTCAGATTTAACTGTGAGAGATGACTAGTGGTTAAAAGAATGAGACATAAAAGAAGATTGGTTTAAATAGATTTGGTTTATATACAAGGTTCACATAAAAGACTTTAAAACAACACGATAAAACTAGGTAAATGCTGTTAAAAGAATACAGTTCATTTGTCCATACCCTAAAGACAGTCCAAGAATCCCAGTGTGTTGATAAGTCCAATGTGAGTGTCCACCATTGTATATACAATCCACAGAAAGTGTAATCCAAAGTTTGCAGGTGGTGAATGGAAAGGTGAGCTCTAAAATTAGCAACTCCTTAATCCAACAGTTTGGTGACTTTTTTTGTCATGCTGCTCTCTTATACAGTTGTACTTCCTGCTTCCTGTCATGTGTCTAGTCACATGGCAGGCCAACCATCCATTTATTAAAGACACACACACACACTTAAAATGTTAAGAGTAATAAAATGGCCTAAAAAACATGTAAAACACTTAACACTCTATAATACATTTAAATGATTGTAATAAATAGAGCGGTAAAACACGTCTTTCTAAAAGCCAGCATATTATATAAATAGTGAAGAAAAGGCAAAAGCTTACAGCACCTGGTATTCCCAGGCGGTCTCCCATCCAAGTACTAAGCAGGCCCGACGCTGCTTAGCTTCCGAGATCAGACGAGATCGGGCGCTCTTTTTTTTTTTTTTTTTTTTTTTTTTTTTTTCTCTTTTTTCTAAGCAGGCCCGACGCTGCTTAGCTTCCGAGATCAGACGAGATCGGGCGCTCTCAGCGCAGTATGGCCGTAAGCGAGTACTGCTCCAAAAAGTGGGCTATTTATAGATCAGCCTCCGTAAAAGCCATCATATTATATAAATAGTGAAGAAAAGGCAAAAGCTTACAGCACCTGGTATTCCCAGGCGGTCTCCCATCCAGAGTTACAACATTAAAATGGGGTCAGAATTAACTGTGAGAGATGACTAGTGGTTAAAAGAATGAGACATAAAAGAAGATTGGTTTAAATAGATTTGGTTTATATACAAGGTTCACATAAAAGACTTTAAAACAACACGATAAAACTAGGTAAATGCTGTTAAAAGAATACAGTTCATTTGTCCATACCCTAAAAACAGTCCAAGAATCCTAGTGTGTTGATAAGTCCAATGTGAGTGTCCACCATTGTATATACAATCCACAGAAAGTGTAATCCAAAGTTTGCAGGTGGTGAATGGAAAGGTGAGCTCTAAAATTAGCAACTCCTCAATCCAACAGTTTGGTGACTGTCCTTTGTTTGTCATGCTGCTCTCTTATACAGTTGTACTTCCTGCTTCCTGTCATGTGTCTAGTCACATGGCAGGCCAACCATCCATTTTTTAAAGACACACACTCACTTAAAATGTTAAGAGTAATAAAATGGCCTAAAAAACATGTAAAACACTTAAAACTCTATAATACATTTAAATGATTGTAATAAATAGAGCGGTAAAACACGTCTTTCTAAAAGCCAGCATATTATATAAATAGTGAAGAAAAGGCAAAAGCTTACAGCACCTGGTATTCCCAGGCGGTCTCCCATCCAAGTACTAAGCAGGCCCGACGCTGCTTAGCTTCCGAGATCAGACGAGATCGGGCGCTCTCAGCGCGGTATGGCCGTAAGCGAGGGCTGCTCCAAAAAGTGGGCCATTTAAAGATCAGCCTCCGTAAAAGCCAGCATATTATATAAATAGTGAAGAAAAGGCAAAAGCTTACAGCACCTGGTATTGCCAGGCGGTCTCCCATCCAAGTGTAACAATCGGCCTTATCAGCCGAGTTACAAGACTAAAATGGGGTCAGATTTAACTGTGAGAGATGACTAGTGGTTAAAAGAATGAGACATAAAAGAAGATTGGTTTAAATAGATTTGGTTTATTTACAAGGTTCACATAAAAGACTTTAAAACAACACGATAAAACGAGGTAAACGCTGTTAAAAGAATACAGTTCATTTGTCCATACCCTAAAAACAGTCCAAGAATCCCAGTGTGTTGATAAGTCCAATGTGAGTGTCCACCGGTGTATATACAATCCACAGAAAGTGTAATCCAAAGTTTGCAGGTGGTGAATGGAAAGGTGAGCTCTAAAATTAGCAACTCCTCAATCCAACAGTTTGGTGACTGTCCTTTGTTTGTCATGCTGCTCTCTTATACAGTTGTACTTCCTGCTTCCTGTCATGTGTCTAGTCACATGGCAGGCCAACCATCCATTTTTTAAAGACACACACTCACTTAAAATGTTAAGAGTAATAAAATGGCCTAAAAAACATGTAAAACACTTAAAACTCTATAATACATTTAAATGATTGTAATAAATAGAGCGGTAAAACACGTCTTTCTAAAAGCCAGCATATTATATAAATAGTGAAGAAAAGGCAAAAGCTTACAGCACCTGGTATTCCCAGGCGGTCTCCCATCCAAGTACTAAGCAGGCCCGACGCTGCTTAGCTTCCGAGATCAGACGAGATCGGGCGCTCTCAGCGCGGTATGGCCGTAAGCGAGGGCTGCTCCAAAAAGTGGGCTATTTAAAGATCAGCCTCCGTAAAAGCCAGCATATTATATAAATAGTGAAGAAAAGGCAAAAGCTTACAGCACCTGGTATTCCCAGGCAGTCTCCCATCCAAGTACTAAGCAGGCCCGACGCTGCTTAGCTTCCGAGATCAGACGAGATCGGGCGCTCTCAGCGCGGTATGGCCGTAAGCGAGGGCTGCTCCAAAAAGTGGGCTATTTAAAGATCAGCCTCCGTAAAAGCCAGCATATTATATAAATAGTGAAGAAAAGGCAAAAGCTTACAGCACCTGGTATTCCCAGGCGGTCTCCCATCCAAGTGTAACAATCGGCCTTATCAGCCGAGTTACAAGACTAAAATGGGATCAGATTTAACTGTGAGAGATGACTAGTGGTTAAAAGAATGAGACATAAAAGAAGATTGGTTTAAATAGATTTGGTTTATTTACAAGGTTCACATAAAAGACTTTAAAACAACACGATAAAACGAGGTAAACGCTGTTAAAAGAATACAGTTCATTTGTCCATACCCTAAAAACAGTCCAAGAATCCCAGTGTGTTGATAAGTCCAATGTGAGTGTCCACCGGTGTATATACAATCCACAGAAAGTGTAATCCAAAGTTTGCAGGTGGTGAATGGAAAGGTGAGCTCTAAAATTAGCAACTCCTCAATCCAACAGTTTGGTGACTGTCCTTTGTTTGTCATGCTGCTCTCTTATACAGTTGTACTTCCTGCTTCCTGTCATGTGTCTAGTCACATGGCAGGCCAACCATCCATTTTTTAAAGACACACACTCACTTAAAATGTTAAGAGTAATAAAATGGCCTAAAAAACATGTAAAACACTTAAAACTCTATAATACATTTAAATGATTGTAATAAATAGAGCGGTAAAACACGTCTTTCTAAAAGCCAGCATATTATATAAATAGTGAAGAAAAGGCAAAAGCTTACAGCACCTGGTATTCCCAGGCGGTCTCCCATCCAAGTACTAAGCAGGCCCGACGCTGCTTAGCTTCCGAGATCAGACGAGATCGGGCGCTCTTTTTTTTTTTTTTTTTTTTTTTTTTTTTTTCTTTTTTTTCTAAGCAGGCCCGACGCTGCTTAGCTTCCGAGATCAGACGAGATCGGGCGCTCTTTTTTTTTTTTTTTTTTTTTTTATTTTTTTTTTTTTTATTATTATTATACAAGTTTAAAATTCATTACATGAATGAAATAAAAATGACAATTAAATTACATTTGA
Source organism: Garra rufa (assembly GCF_049309525.1). NCBI lineage: Eukaryota > Metazoa > Chordata > Actinopteri > Cypriniformes > Cyprinidae > Garra > Garra rufa. The sequence goes on from NW_027394277.1 coordinate 8,237,144, forward strand.
GCATATACAATTCATCATCCACAAAATACATCAAAATCAAAACATCAATTTTCTGGCATTTCAATCCCATTTCCTTTTAACACTTCCTCCACTTGTTTTGAAAATATTTTGTAAAACAGCATCTCTTTTTTTTCCATTTTAAAATAATTCCACAGTGTTAAAATGTACTCCTCAACCTTACATTTAAATAATCTCCACAGATCTAATACACACCCTTTACTCTTTCCTAAATTCCTCCTTTTCCATATAGCACTTTTCGCCAAAACCAATAACAACTCTATCACTTTTTTATTCTTGCATTTTTCCTTCACTCCCAAAATTAAAGTTTGATTCCAGTCACTCTCTTCTTTCCCATCCCTTAAACTCTTAATCATTTTCTTTAACATTTGAAAAAATGTTTCCAATTTTTCACAAAATAAAAACAAATGTAGAATACCTTCATCCTGTTTTTTACATATTTTACAAATGGCATCACTTTCCTTCCCCATTATACAAAGCCTCATTTCCGAAAAAATCACATTATGTCTGATAAAATAGTCTAGACACTCCAAATCTGTACTTCCAATCCCACTTCTTATATTCTTCCAAATATCATTCTCTTCAATTCCATTAAAATGTCTCAACCACATTTGATTTGCATTGGGTTTCTTAAAAATATATTTTTTAAGACATTGATAAAACATCCTTACATTACACAATCTCAAATCCACCATTTTGTCTTCCATTTTCATATACACATCAACTTTGCTTTCTGTTTCTTCTCTTTTTTAATTTCTTCCAACCACTCTTTTGGTACTGCACTTTTAACTTCATCATATTGTTTTTCCAGACTAGCCACACTATATTCTTCTTTTTCTTCTTCCATAGCATCTATGATCACTTGTAACGGCAAAAATCCATCTTTAAATTCATACAACACATCTTTGACTTGCCTTATCCCTACTTCCCACCATTTCTTAAAAAATAAAATTTGTCCATTAAAAACAATGTTACTGTTCAAGAAAATAGGTTGATTGAGGACCGTTTTTCTCCCAAATGGCTTAAAATCAATCTCCTTGAGAAAAAACCCCCAAGCAACTAAAACCTCTTTATAAAAATTTGGTATCCCCTCCATCATCCAATTTTTGAGTTTCATCCATAAAATGTTATCATTTAAAAATACATTCCCACATTTTGCTAAAAAATGTTTCATTGTAATTTTCCAATCTCCCTTTTTATCCATGTCCAAATATTTTTTAACCACCTTCACTCTCATACTTTTCTTTTTTAATTCTATATCAACAAGTCCCAACCCTCCCTCTTCTGGCCTTCCAATGAGTGTGTGGTATGCTATTCTTGGGGGTTTTTTCTCCCATATAAAATCCATAATATATTCTTTTACTCTTTTTTCCACCCATTTTGGCATTGAAACCACTGATAAAATGTACCACATTTTGGTTAACATTAAAACGTTCGCTATTAAAACCTTCCCTTTCAAATTCAAAATTCTTTTTTGCCAAAAATTCAATCTGTTTTTCATTGCACCTATAACCTCTTCCCACATTCTGTCTGTTGCACTCTTCTCATCTTTACCTAGCGTTACTCCTAAAATCTTCATTTCTTGTACTTCTTTAAAACCCAGAACCTCTTTTAAATCAGACACTTCTCCAAATCTCATATAAACAGTTTTTTCCGCATTTACTTTTGCTCCTGTACCTTTACAAAACCTTGTCACCCTTTCCATTACATTTTCAACACTTTTATAATCTTCCACAATTAGTGTAGTGTCATCTGCATATTGAAATACTTTTGTTTCTTCTAGTCCCTCCTCAATTTTTATCCCTTTTATTTCTTTATCTTTTTGAATTAACATCCCTAGTGGTTCTGCTATCAGCGTATATAGCTGTGCTGATAATGGACATCCTTGTCTAATGGATCTTGTGACATTAAAAGGATTGGTTAAAAAGCCGTTACATTTTACTCTTGTCATTATATTTCTATATAAAATCCTTAACCACTCTTTAAAATTCTCCCCAAAACCAAAATGATCTAAAATCGAAAATAAAAACTCATGCTCCACTCTATCGAAAGCCTTCTCGAAGTCTAGGCTAATTATATATCCTTTCCTATTATTTTCCTTTAAAATACTCATTATGTCTCGTATACCACTTGTTGTATCCGCTATATCCCTCCCTGTCACCCCGTAGGCCTGGTTTGTCTCAATTATTTTTGGTAAGACATTCTTCAATCTACTTGATAAAATTTTAGCTAAAATCTTCAAATCTGCATTCAACATTGTAATCGGCCTATAATTCTTCAAACTCTTATTATCACCTTTTCTTTTATAAATCAACTTCATTAGTCCCATACTCATTCTTTGATCCAGCTCTTTTTTCTTAAATATTTCATCATACACTTCTTTTAAGATCTTACTTATTTCCTTCTTAAAAATCTTATAAAATTCATTCACTATTCCATCTATTCCCGGACTTTTGTTACTTTTTAGACTTTCTATCGCTTGTATTATCTCTTCTTCCTTTATTTCCTCGTCACAGTCTTTTTTGTCTTCTTCTTCTACTCTCGCTTTGATATGTTGCAGTAAGTAATTTTTGTTTTCCTCTTCTATACCTTCCTCTCTAAACAAGTCTTCATAAAAAATCCTTACTTCATTTAAGAGTAACTCTGTTCCTATTATGGACTCTTCATCTTTGTTTTTTAGTTCTTTTATTGTATCTGCCCTTCCCCTTCTTCTTTCTAGGTCAAAAAAAAATTTAGTACATTTTTCCCCTTCTATTGTGTATCTAGCTTTGCTCCTTAGTCTTGCCCCTTGACATTTTTCCTCTTCCATTTTCTTAAGCTTCTCTTCTAACTCTACTATTTTTTGAATATCCATTACCTTTTCCTTTGTTTCTTTTCTTAAACTTTCTCTAATTCCCTGTTCTTTAGCATTTTTGGCTTTTCTCATACCTTTACTAAATTCAATTGAATACTTCTTTATTTCATATTTTACATTTTCCCACCATATTCGTTTGTCTTCCCCATACATGCCATCCTTCTTTTCCTGTTCCATTAAATCATATATTCCCAATTTGTAATTCTCATCTTTTAAAATTCCAGAATTTAAAATCCACACCCCTGGTCCTTTATCCTCCTTGTTAAAATCTATTTTCCACCTTATCATCTTGTGATCACTAAAACTAGTGTCACTATAAACAATATCATCAATAAAATAATCTATATCCCTTGTACTTAAAATAAAATCAATTCTCGTTTGATTCAAAAAGTTACCAACCAAGCTCCTTCTAGTAAATTCTTTTTTGTTTTCATGTCTCTCCCTCCACACATCAGTCATGTTTCTTTCTTCCATTAAAGATACCAGCTCTTTTCTTCCCATGTCTGTTCTAAAAACCATTCCCTCCGCTATATCTCTTTTACTAAACACAGTGTTAAAATCTCCTACAATTATTACTGACTTCCATTTATCTATTATTCCTCTAATGTTTTCAAAAAACTCCCTTTTTTCTTTCTCTTCTGTTGGCGCATGAACATTCATTAAAATAAACTCTTTTTCCCCGTGACTTATTTCAACAGCATTACATTTTCCTTTTCCATCATTATATATTTCTTTCACTTTGCAGTCAATATCATTTCTTATTAAAATCGCCACTCCACTTCCTAACTTTACATCTCCATTACTATAAAACATTTCACCATTCCACATCTTTTTGACATTGTCAATTACCTCCTTTTTCCAGTTCGTTTCCTGAAATACAATAATGTCTTCTTTCTTGCATAGTTCTAGAGTATTTTTCAGTTTGTTCATATTCATTAATCCTCTTGCATTCCAGCATACAAAATTTAAAACCATACTGTACAAAAATAAATAATTAAAAACAGTCATTCTTGATTATCTTCTCCATCTTCCCCACTCAACACCTCAATTTTATTCTCTGAATACTTAAGTCTTTTCCTTTTTGCCATTTCCAAATTAGGTATTACCTTCAGTTGTTTTCTCCGTGGCATTATTCCCAGTCCTCTGTCCTTTTGGTTCTTTATTCCTTCCTCTCCTGTCAGTTCTACTACAATCAGTTCTCCTCCCCTTGATAGTGTTTCTTCCGCTGATTTCTCTTCCTCCATTCTTTCCTCCTGATCTTCTACTTCCTGTTGCTCTTCTTTTTCTTGTTCTTTACTAGTCCCATGTCCCTCTCTTCCAGTTATCTCGTACTGCTCTTCCTCTTCGTTTGTTTCTTGGGTTTCTGTAGTGTTGTTATGCATCTGCCCGTTCATTTGTTGCTCCTCCTCTTCCTCGTTGTTCTGCATCCAGCATTCACATTTGTTTAGCGTTTTAAAACAGTCTGGACACTTCACTGCATTGCATTCCCGTGCAAAATGACCATGCTCCTCACATTTGCGACACTTAAAGTCTGGACAATCCTTCAGGAAATGCTCCGGGCTCATACACAACCGGCAGGTTTTAACCTGCTTATTGTGTATCACCCGAAAATGCTGAGTTCCTTCTGCTGTCTCAAACCGCGTACTGTATGGGAGCGACGCCACCTCTCTTGGGAATTTAGCTTTGATGAACCTTGTTCCATCTTCAATATCCGTACCTGGATAACATCTCCTCTTCATACTTGAGACAGGGATAACTCCCCACCCCTCCAGTTTCGTTATGATGTCGTCGTCACTCAGATAGACGGGTATATGCATAAATGACACCACATACTCCCTGTCTTCCAACTTCCTCACTTCACAAATGTGTCCATTGATATCCAGTCCATTTAACAGTTCATCACAACATTCCTCAGATTCCATTGTTACCTCATATTGTTTCTGTTGTTTCGGGCGCACCGCCAAAATTCCCTTCACACCGATTTTCTTCGTTATTGCTTTAATGATACTCTCTGCATTGCCATCTCTTGTTTCACTCACATCAATAGTTATTGTTGCCTCTTTCCTGTATAGCCTCTTTGTGCTGCTTATGATCCTTTCTCGTTGTCCTAATTCAGTCCTTTGTTCTTTTGCCATCTCTATCTCTGCCGCCATTAACTTGTTGCTGCCGTGTAGTCCGTCCGAATCACTCATACTTGCGAAAAAACAACAAACACAAACCACTTCCCAGACAGCACACGGCTGCTGGTTAGTGGTTTAAAACAAAAAAACTTACTAACACAAACCAAAACTTATTTTCACTCACACTAACCAAATAAATCGAGAAGGTAAGAGTATCTCTCTTTCCAAACTGCAGTCACACACTTCCTGGTTTGCTCTAGGGCGCTCTCAGGGTGGTGTGGCCGTAAGCGAGGGCTGCTCCAAAAAGTGGGCTATTTAAAGATCAGCCTCCGTAAAAGCCAGCATATTATATAAATAGTGAAGAAAAGGCAAAAGCTTACAGCACCTGGTATTCCCAGGCGGTCTCCCATCCAAGTGTAACAATCGGCCTTATCAGCCGAGTTACAAGACTAAAATGGGATCAGATTTAACTGTGAGAGATGACTAGTGGTTAAAAGAATGAGACATAAAAGAAGATTGGTTTAAATAGATTTGGTTTATTTACAAGGTTCACATAAAAGACTTTAAAACAACACGATAAAACGAGGTAAACGCTGTTAAAAGAATACAGTTCATTTGTCCATACCCTAAAAACAGTCCAAGAATCCCAGTGTGTTGATAAGTCCAATGTGAGTGTCCACCGGTGTATATACAATCCACAGAAAGTGTAATCCAAAGTTTGCAGGTGGTGAATGGAAAGGTGAGCTCTAAAATGAGCAACTCCTCAATCCAACAGTTTGGTGACTGTCCTTTGTTTGTCATGCTGCTCTCTTATACAGTTGTACTTCCTGCTTCCTGTCATGTGTCTAGTCACATGGCAGGCCAACCATCCATTTTTTAAAGACACACACTCACTTAAAATGTTAAGAGTAATAAAATGGCCTAAAAAACATGTAAAACACTTAAAACTCTATAATACATTTAAACGATTGTAATAAATAGAGCGGTAAAACACGTCTTTCTAAAAGCCAGCATATTATATAAATAGTGAAGAAAAGGCAAAAGCTTACAGCACCTGGTATTCCCAGGCGGTCTCCCATCCAAGTACTAAGCAGGCCCGACGCTGCTTAGCTTCCGAGATCAGACGAGATCGGGCGCTCTCAGCGCGGTATGGCCGTAAGCGAGGGCTGCTCCAAAAAGTGGGCTATTTAAAGATCAGCCTCCGTAAAAGCCAGCATATTATATAAATAGTGAAGAAAAGGCAAAAGCTTACAGCACCTGGTATTCCCAGGCGGTCTCCCATCCAAGTGTAACAATCGGCCTTATCAGCCGAGTTACAAGACTAAAATGGGATCAGATTTAACTGTGAGAGATGACTAGTGGTTAAAAGAATGAGACATAAAAGAAGATTGGTTTAAATAGATTTGGTTTATTTACAAGGTTCACATAAAAGACTTTAAAACAACACGATAAAACGAGGTAAACGCTGTTAAAAGAATACAGTTCATTTGTCCATACCCTAAAAACAGTCCAAGAATCCCAGTGTGTTGATAAGTCCAATGTGAGTGTCCACCGGTGTATATACAATCCACAGAAAGTGTAATCCAAAGTTTGCAGGTGGTGAATGGAAAGGTGAGCTCTAAAATTAGCAACTCCTCAATCCAACAGTTTGGTGACTGTCCTTTGTTTGTCATGCTGCTCTCTTATACAGTTGTACTTCCTGCTTCCTGTCATGTGTCTAGTCACATGGCAGGCCAACCATCCATTTTTTAAAGACACACACTCACTTAAAATGTTAAGAGTAATAAAATGGCCTAAAAAACATGTAAAACACTTAAAACTCTATAATACATTTAAATGATTGTAATAAATAGAGCGGTAAAACATGTCTTTCTAAAAGCCAGCATATTATATAAATAGTGAAGAAAAGGCAAAAGCTTACAGCACCTGGTATTCCCAGGCGGTCTCCCATCCAAGTACTAAGCAGGCCCGACGCTGCTTAGCTTCCGAGATCAGACGAGATCGGGCGCTCTCAGCGCGGTATGGCCGTAAACGAGGGCTGCTCCAAAAAGTGGGCTATTTAAAGATCAGCCTCCGTAAAAGCCAGCATATTATATAAATAGTGAAGAAAAGGCAAAAGCTTACAGCACCTGGTATTCCCAGGCGGTCTCCCATCCAAGTACTAAGCAGGCCCGACACTGCTTAGCTCCCGAGATCAGACGAGATCGGGCGCTCTCAGCGCGGTATGGCCGTAAGCGAGGGCTGCTCCAAAAAGTGGGCTATTTAAAGATCAGCCTCCGTAAAAGCCAGCATATTATATAAATAGTGAAGAAAAGGCAAAAGCTTACAGCACCTGGTATTCCCAGGCGGTCTCCCATCCAAGTACTAAGCAGGCCCGACGCTGCTTAGCTTCCGAGATCAGACGAGATCGGGCGCTCTCAGCGCGGTATGGCCGTAAGCGAGGGCTGCTCCAAAAAGTGGGCTATTTAAAGATCAGCCTCCGTAAAAGCCAGCATATTATATAAATAGTGAAGAAAAGGCAAAAGCTTACAGCACCTGGTATTCCCAGGCGGTCTCCCATCCAAGTGTAACAATCGGCCTTATCAGCCGAGTTACAAGACTAAAATGGGATCAGATTTAACTGTGAGAGATGACTAGTGGTTAAAAGAATGAGACATAAAAGAAGATTGGTTTAAATAGATTTGGTTTATTTACAAGGTTCACATAAAAGACTTTAAAACAACACGATAAAACGAGGTAAACGCTGTTAAAAGAATACAGTTCATTTGTCCATACCCTAAAAACAGTCCAAGAATCCCAGTGTGTTGATAAGTCCAATGTGAGTGTCCACCGGTGTATATACAATCCACAGAAAGTGTAATCCAAAGTTTGCAGGTGGTGAATGGAAAGGTGAGCTCTAAAATGAGCAACTCCTCAATCCAACAGTTTGGTGACTGTCCTTTGTTTGTCATGCTGCTCTCTTATACAGTTGTACTTCCTGCTTCCTGTCATGTGTCT
>NW_027394277.1:8250132-8260132 GCF_049309525.1 Garra rufa
TTCTTATATTCTTCCAAATATCATTCTCTTCAATTCCATTAAAATGTCTCAACCACATTTGATTTGCATTGGGTTTCTTAAAAATATATTTTTTTAAGACATTGATAAAACATCCTTACATTACACAATCTCAAATCCACCATTTTGTCTTCCATTTTCATATACACATCAACTTTGCTTTCTGTTTCTTCTCTTTTTTTAATTTCTTCCAACCACTCTTTTGGTACTGCACTTTTAACTTCATCATATTGTTTTTCCAGACTAGCCACACTATATTCTTCTTTTTCTTCTTCCATAGCATCTATGATCACTTGTAACGGCAAAAATCCATCTTTAAATTCATACAACACATCTTTGACTTGCCTTATCCCTACTTCCCACCATTTCTTAAAAAATAAAACTTGTCCATTAAAAACAATGTTACTGTTCAAGAAAATAGGTTGATTGAGGACCGTTTTTCTCCCAAATGGCTTAAAATCAATCTCCTTGAGAAAAAAACCCCAAGCAACTAAAACCTCTTTATAAAAATTTGGTATCCCCTCCATCATCCAATTTTTGAGTTTCATCCATAAAATGTTATCATTTAAAAATACATTCCCACATTTTGCTAAAAAATGTTTCATTGTAATTTTCCAATCTCCCTTTTTATCCATGTCCAAATATTTTTTAACCACCTTCACTCTCATACTTTTCTTTTTTAATTCTATATCAACAAGTCCCAACCCTCCCTCTTCTGGCCTTCCAATGAGTGTGTGGTATGCTATTCTTGGGGGTTTTTTCTCCCATATAAAATCCATAATATATTCTTTTACTCTTTTTTCCACCCATTTTGGCATTGAAACCACTGATAAAATGTACCACATTTTGGTTAACATTAAAACGTTCGCTATTAAAACCTTCCCTTTCAAATTCAAAATTCTTTTTTGCCAAAAATTCAATCTGTTTTTCATTGCACCTATAACCTCTTCCCACATTCTGTCTGTTGCACTCTTCTCATCTTTACCTAGCGTTACTCCTAAAATCTTCATTTCTTGTACTTCTTTAAAACCCAGAACCTCTTTTAAATCAGACACTTCTCCAAATCTCATATAAACAGTTTTTTCCGCATTTACTTTTGCTCCTGTACCTTTACAAAACCTTGTCACCCTTTCCATTACATTTTCAACACTTTTATAATCTTCCACAATTAGTGTAGTGTCATCTGCATATTGAAATACTTTTGTTTCTTCTAGTCCCTCCTCAATTTTTATCCCTTTTATTTCTTTATCTTTTTGAATTAACATCCCTAGTGGTTCTGCTATCAGCGTATATAGCTGTGCTGATAATGGACATCCTTGTCTAATGGATCTTGTGACATTAAAAGGATTGGTTAAAAAGCCGTTACATTTTACTCTTGTCATTATATTTCTATATAAAATCCTTAACCACTCTTTAAAATTCTCCCCAAAACCAAAATGATCTAAAATCGAAAATAAAAACTCATGCTCCACTCTATCGAAAGCCTTCTCGAAGTCTAGGCTAATTATATATCCTTTCCTATTATTTTCCTTTAAAATACTCATTATGTCTCGTATACCACTTGTTGTATCCGCTATATCCCTCCCTGTCACCCCGTAGGCCTGGTTTGTCTCAATTATTTTTGGTAAGACATTCTTCAATCTACTTGATAAAATTTTAGCTAAAATCTTCAAATCTGCATTCAACATTGTAATCGGCCTATAATTCTTCAAACTCTTATTATCACCTTTTCTTTTATAAATCAACTTCATTAGTCCCATACTCATTCTTTGATCCAGCTCTTTTTTCTTAAATATTTCATCATACACTTCTTTTAAGATCTTACTTATTTCCTTCTTAAAAATCTTATAAAATTCATTCACTATTCCATCTATTCCCGGACTTTTGTTACTTTTTAGACTTTCTATCGCTTGTATTATCTCTTCTTCCTTTATTTCCTCGTCACAGTCTTTTTTGTCTTCTTCTTCTACTCTCGCTTTGATATGTTGCAGTAAGTAATTTTTGTTTTCCTCTTCTATACCTTCCTCTCTAAACAAGTCTTCATAAAAAATCCTTACTTCATTTAAGAGTAACTCTGTTCCTATTATGGACTCTTCATCTTTGTTTTTTAGTTCTTTTATTGTATCTGCCCTTCCCCTTCTTCTTTCTAGGTCAAAAAAAAATTTAGTACATTTTTCCCCTTCTATTGTGTATCTAGCTTTGCTCCTTAGTCTTGCCCCTTGACATTTTTCCTCTTCCATTTTCTTAAGCTTCTCTTCTAACTCTACTATTTTTTGAATATCCATTACCTTTTCCTTTGTTTCTTTTCTTAAACTTTCTCTAATTCCCTGTTCTTTAGCATTTTTGGCTTTTCTCATACCTTTACTAAATTCAATTGAATACTTCTTTATTTCATATTTTACATTTTCCCACCATATTCGTTTGTCTTCCCCATACATGCCATCCTTCTTTTCCTGTTCCATTAAATCATATATTCCCAATTTGTAATTCTCATCTTTTAAAATTCCAGAATTTAAAATCCACACCCCTGGTGTCAGGAATCCGTAGGGAGGAGACTGGAAACAGAGGTGAGTAAAACGTAATGGTGTTTTATTAAACAGACTGAGAATAGACACAGGAATAGAAGGCAATGGTGGCAGGTAAGGCTTATCTGACGGTCCTTTAGCAATCTTGAAATAGAGTCCTTTAGAGATCACACTGGAAGAGAGGAATGTCCTGAAGAGAGGTCTGACGTCTGTGGTTGACATGGGAATGTAACAGTAGACCAGACAAAGAGTCTCTGAAGGAGAGGTCTATTTAACAGGTGAGGTGATTGAGAACAGGTGTTAGTATTCGGGTGATGCTGATCTGGTGGGTGGAGTTTCAGTGTTTGTGACAGATGGTGGTGGCTGCTGTGAATGCCTGACATTACCCCCTCCTCCAGGGGCGGCTCCCGACGCCCCAACACGACGTCGAGGACGGCCGCGACCACGAGGGGCTGGACGATCTGGGTGGTGACGGTGGAAATCTAGTAGGAGAGTGGGGTCTAGAACATCATCTCTTGCCACCCAGGAACGTTCCTCAGGACCATACCCCTCCCAGTCCACGAGATACTGCAGGCGGCCTCCTCGACGTCGTGAATCCAAGATCTCATGCACAGTGTAGATGGAGGGTTGGTCTAAGATCTCGGATGGAGGAGGTTCAGCTTCAGCTCGTATGGGATCTGTGGCAGAGGGAGAAAAAGGTTTAAGAAGGGAGACATGGAACGTGGGATGAATTCGGTACCTTGGAGGGAGCTGAAGCTGAAAGGTAACGTCGTTGATCTGCCTCAGGATTTTGAATGGACCAATATAGCGGGGACTCAGCTTACGGCAGGGGAGTCGCAGACGGATGTCTCTGGTGGATAACCAAACCTTGTCTCCTGGTTGGAAAGGAGGAGCGATTCGGCGTCTGACATCTGCGAAACCCTTGTGTCGTCGTATAGCCCGTTGGAGATGTTGATGAGCTGAGTCCCACACTCTCTCGCTTTCTCGAAACCAGTGGTCTACAGCGGGGACATTGGAGGGTTCCTCCGTCCAGGGAAACAGCGGAGGCTGGTATCCGAGTACGCACTGAAATGGTGTTAATCCGGTGGTGTCCTGGCGAAGGGAGTTCTGTGCGTACTCGGCCCACGGGAGGAACCTACTCCAATTGTGCTGATCGTTGGAACAGTATGCCCGAAGGTAGCGTCCAAGCTCCTGGATCTTTCGTTCAGTCTGGCCATTCGTCTGCGGATGATAACCAGAAGAGAGATTAACAGAGATACCCAACAGTTTGAAGAAGGATTTCCAGACGTGCGAGATGAATTGAGGACCCCGGTCCGAAACAATCTCCTCCGGGAGACCGAAATGACGGAAGATGATGTGGAATAAAGCTTCCGCCGTCTCCATGGCTGTGGGAAGACCCTTCAGGGGATGGAATTTGCAGGATTTGGAGAAGCGGTCAACCACAACCAGGATGCAGGTGTTACCGTCGGAGAGGGGTAAGTCAGTGACAAAGTCTACTCCTAGGTGGGACCAGGGCCTCTGTGGGATAGGTAATGGTACCAGTTTTCCTGTGGGGAGATGTCGAGGAGAGTTAGACATGGCACAGACTGAACAGCTCTGGACGTACCTGATGGTATCTCGGCGCATACTCGGCCACCAGTAACGAGGTTGGAGAAGCGAGAGGGTCCTTCTGCTGCCCGGGTGTCCAGAGCCCAGAGACTGGTGGATAGAGTCCAGAAGGAAGGGACGTTGGAGACTGGGGACATAGATCCTTCCTTCTGGACATTCCGGCGGAGCTGGCTCTTGGAGGGTGGCTTGACTAATCTCCTGATCAAGGTTCCAGATGATGGGACTGACAATTATTTGTGGATGAAGAATGGATTCAGGTTCGGTGGGAGAGTCTGTCGTGAACTGTCGGGAGAGTGCATCAGCAGGAACGTTCTTGGATCCAGGACGGTAGGTAATTCTGAAGTTGAAACGTGTAAAGAACAAAGCCCATCTGGACTGTCGAGGGTTAAGACGTTTGGCTTCTCGAAGATATTGTAGATTCTTGTGATCAGTGATGATGGTAAACGGATGAATTGCACCTTCCAGCCAATGTCGCCACTCCTCCAGAGCCAATTTGATGGACAGAAGTTCTCGGTTGCCAACATCATAGTTTTGCTCCGCCGGAGTAAGTTTCTTGGAATAATATGCACAGGGACGGAGGAGTGAAGATTCACCAGCCGCTTGAGAGAGTACTGCTCCCACTCCTACCGTTGATGCATCGACTTCCAGGAAGAAAGGACGTTCCGGATCAGGATGATGTAATAAGGGAGCAGTACTGAAGATGTTCTTAAGCTGTTGGAATGCTTCGTGGGCAGAGGAGTTCCAGGCTAGATGTTTGGGTTTACCTTTCAGGAGGGAGGTCAAAGGAGCAGTGATGGAGCTGTAGTTCTGGATAAATCGTCTGTAGAAATTGGAGAATCCGAGGAAACGTTGGAGTTCTTTTATAGAAGTGGGCTGGGGCCAAGTTTGGATGGCTTTTACCTTGTCTTGATTCATCTGCACACCCTCGGCATTGATGTTGTATCCCAGGAATTGTACTGATGGTTGATGGAATTCACACTTCTCAAGTTTGAGGAACAGCTGGTGTTGACGGAGTTTCTGGAGGACCTGTCGGATGTGCTGGCGATGTTCGGCCTGGTTCCGGGAATAGATCAAAATATCGTCTATGTAGACCACCACAAAACGATGGAGATATTCCCGGAACACCTCATTCATAAACGTTTGGAAGACTGAGGGACTTATAGATAACCCATAGGGCATGACCTGGTACTCGTAGTGCCCTGACGGAGTAATGAAGGCCGTCTTCCACTCGTCTCCCGCCCGAATACGAATGAGGTTATAAGCACTCCGCAGGTCCAACTTCGTGAAGACTTGGGCTCCACGAAGTTCTTCGAGGGTGGCAGGAACGAGTGGTAACGGGTAGGGTTGTTGGATGATTTGGGAGTTTAGGTGTCTGTAATCGATGCAGGGCCTGAGACCTCCATCCCTCTTACCCACGAAGAAAAAGCTGGAAGCGGCTGGTGAGGTGGAGGGCTGGATAAACTCCTGCTTCAGGGCTTCAGCAATATACTCCTCCATCGCCTGGCGCTCTGGGATGGACAGGGGATATACCTTTCCTTTTGGGAGCTTAGCCCCGGGCAGCAGATCGATGGCACAGTCCCATGGCCGATGAGGTGGTAGTTGTGTGGCAGCTGCTTTGCTGAATACATCCTGGTACTCAAGATATTCCGCTGGGATCTCCGGGAGACAAGCAGGTTCGGGACTTTCAACCATGGTGGATGAGATGGGTATGGAGGTGGAGCTTGGAGTTGGTAGTTGAGACAGACATTGTTGAAGACAGTGATCACTCCACCGCATGACATCGCAGGGATCCCAGCGGAACTCAGGTTGATGATGTTGTAACCAGGGACGACCTAGGATGATACTCACGGTGGAATCCTCCAGCACCAGAAATTTAATCCGTTCCGTATGAAACAAACCAACTTGTAGGGTGAGAAATGGTGACGAGTGGCGAATCTTCCCACGCCCAAGTGGCTTTCCTTGGATGGTTTTGACGGCGTATTCATGGTTGTGGCGTAAGCGTTTGACATGGAGTGATTCTAAACATTCTTGCGTGATGAAGTTCCCAGCAGAGCCTGAATCAACCAGGGCAGAGACACATACCGAATGATCAGCAGTATATATGGTTACGGGTAATAAGGAGAGTGAGGTGGTTTCAATGTCAGAACAGATGGTACTCACCACTGGGCGTGGGGGTCGGACTGGACAGTTTCTGATGAGGTGATCTGATTGTCCGCAGTACAAACAAAGTCCTGAGGTGATGCGTCGATGTCTTTCCATCTGAGACAACCGGGTTGAGGTAATTTGCATGGGTTCTGGTACTGGAGTTGCAGCTGCCACAGAGACGGACTGAGGAGCGGTTAGAGTGGGCTGGCAGGCGGCTAGTTGCTGGGCCACCCGGGTGGTACGTTGGAGGAAAGATTCCAACCCGATGGAGTTCTCGTAGAGGGCCATCGCAGCACGGATGTTAGAGTTGAGACCTTGTCGATAGGCACCCAGCAGTGCGGTTTCGTTCCAGCCGCTAGCCGCCGCCAGCGTACGAAACTGCAAGGTGTAATCAGTAATTGACGAAGATCCTTGTCGAAGACGGAATAGTTGATCGGAGTTGGATAACACATCAGAATTCATACAGAAAACTTCAGAGAAATGGGTAGTGAATTGATCAAACGAATGGATGATTGTATGTTCGGCTTGCCATATGGTTTTTGCCCATTGTAGAGCCTTACCGGAGAGGAGAGAGATGAGAAATGCCACTTTGGAATCCTCGGTGGTGAATTTATGAGGTTGCATTTTGATAAATAATCCAACTTGTAGAAGGAAACCGCTACACTCAGCCGCCTCGCCGGAAAACATTGCCGGCATGGCCATGGGACTTCCTGAGGCAGATGGCGGTGGAGGTGGTGGAAATGCCGCCTTTAAAGCATTCACAAGTTCCGAAGTTGGATCTGGAACCGCCGTTTCCTCTGTGCTCATAGTTGTAGTAGGTCTGGTCTTCTGTCAGGAATCCGTAGGGAGGAGACTGGAAACAGAGGTGAGTAAAACGTAATGGTGTTTTATTAAACAGACTGAGAATAGACACAGGAATAGAAGGCAATGGTGGCAGGTAAGGCTTATCTGACGGTCCTTTAGCAATCTTGAAATAGAGTCCTTTAGAGATCACACTGGAAGAGAGGAATGTCCTGAAGAGAGGTCTGACGTCTGTGGTTGACATGGGAATGTAACAGTAGACCAGACAAAGAGTCTCTGAAGGAGAGGTCTATTTAACAGGTGAGGTGATTGAGAACAGGTGTTAGTATTCGGGTGATGCTGATCTGGTGGGTGGAGTTTCAGTGTTTGTGACAGATGGTGGTGGCTGCTGTGAATGCCTGACACCTGGTCCTTTATCCTCCTTGTTAAAATCTATTTTCCACCTTATCATCTTGTGATCACTAAAACTAGTGTCACTATAAACAATATCATCAATAAAATAATCTATATCCCTTGTACTTAAAATAAAATCAATTCTCGTTTGATTCAAAAAGTTACCAACCAAGCTCCTTCTAGTAAATTCTTTTTTGTTTTCATGTCTCTCCCTCCACACATCAGTCATGTTTCTTTCTTCCATTAAAGATACCAGCTCTTTTCTTCCCATGTCTGTTCTAAAAACCATTCCCTCCGCTATATCTCTTTTACTAAACACAGTGTTAAAATCTCCTACAATTATTACTGACTTCCATTTATCTATTATTCCTCTAATGTTTTCAAAAAACTCCCTTTTTTCTTTCTCTTCTGTTGGCGCATGAACATTCATTAAAATAAACTCTTTTTCCCCGTGACTTATTTCAACAGCATTACATTTTCCTTTTCCATCATTATATATTTCTTTCACTTTGCAGTCAATATCATTTCTTATTAAAATCGCCACTCCACTTCCTAACTTTACATCTCCATTACTATAAAACATTTCACCATTCCACATCTTTTTGACATTGTCAATTACCTCCTTTTTCCAGTTCGTTTCCTGAAATACAATAATGTCTTCTTTCTTGCATAGTTCTAGAGTATTTTTCAGTTTGTTCATATTCATTAATCCTCTTGCATTCCAGCATACAAAATTTAAAAGCATACTGTACAAAAATAAATAATTAAAAACAGTCATTCTTGATTATCTTCTCCATCTTCCCCACTCAACACCTCAATTTTATTCTCTGAATACTTAAGTCTTTTCCTTTTTGCCATTTCCAAATTAGGTATTACCTTCAGTTGTTTTCTCCGTGGCATTATTCCCAGTCCTCTGTCCTTTTGGTTCTTTATTCCTTCCTCTCCTGTCAGTTCTACTACAATCAGTTCTCCTCCCCTTGATAGTGTTTCTTCCGCTGATTTCTCTTCCTCCATTCTTTCCTCCTGATCTTCTACTTCCTGTTGCTCTTCTTTTTCTTGTTCTTTACTAGTCCCATGTCCCTCTCTTCCAGTTATCTCGTACTGCTCTTCCTCTTCGTTTGTTTCTTGGGTTTCTGTAGTGTTGTTATGCATCTGCCCGTTCATTTGTTGCTCCTCCTCTTCCTCGTTGTTCTGCATCCAGCATTCACATTTGTTTAGCGTTTTAAAACAGTCTGGACACTTCACTGCATTGCATTCCCGTGCAAAATGACCATGCTCCTCACATTTGCGACACTTAAAGTCTGGACAATCCTTCAGGAAATGCTCCGGGCTCATACACAACCGGCAGGTTTTAACCTGCTTATTGTGTATCACCCGAAAATGCTGAGTTCCTTCTGCTGTCTCAAACCGCGTACTGTATGGGAGCGACGCCACCTCTCTTGGGAATTTAGCTTTGATGAACCTTGTTCCATCTTCAATATCCGTACCTGGATAACATCTCCTCTTCATACTTGAGACAGGGATAACTCCCCACCCCTCCAGTTTCGTTATGATGTCGTCGTCACTCAGATAGACGGGTATATGCATAAATGACACCACATACTCCCTGTCTTCCAACTTCCTCACTTCACAAATGTGTCCATTGATATCCAGTCCATTTAACAGTTCATCACAACATTCCTCAGATTCCATTGTTACCTCATATTGTTTCTGTTGTTTCGGGCGCACCGCCAAAATTCCCTTCACACCGATTTTCTTCGTTATTGCTTTAATGATACTCTCTGCATTGCCATCTCTTGTTTCACTCACATCAATAGTTATTGTTGCCTCTTTCCTGTATAGCCTCTTTGTGCTGCTTATGATCCTTTCTCGTTGTCCTAATTCAGTCCTTTGTTCTTTTGCCATCTCTATCTCTGCCGCCATTAACTTGTTGCTGCCGTGTAGTCCGTCCGAATCACTCATACTTGCGAAAAAACAACAAACACAAACCACTTCCCAGACAGCACACGGCTGCTGGTTAGTGGTTTAAAACAAAAAAACTTACTAACACAAACCAAAACTTATTTTCACTCACACTAACCAAATAAATCGAGAAGGTAAGAGTATCTCTCTTTCCAAACTGCAGTCACACACTTCCTGGTTTGCTCTAGGGCGCTCTCAGGGTGGTGTGGCCGTAAGCGAGGGCTGCTCCAAAAAGTGGGCTATTTAAAGATCAGCCTCCGTAAAAGCCAGCATATTATATAAATAGTGAAGAAAAGGCAAAAGCTTACAGCACCTGGTATTCCCAGGCGGTCTCCCATCCAAGTGTAACAATCGGCCTTATCAGCCGAGTTACAAGACTAAAATGGGATCAGATTTAACTGTGAGAGATGACTAGTGGTTAAAAGAATGAGACATAAAAGAAGATTGGTTTAAATAGATTTGGTTTATTTACAAGGTTCACATAAAAGACTTTAAAACAACACGATAAAACGAGGTAAACGCTGTTAAAAGAATACAGTTCATTTGTC
>NW_027394277.1:8262632-8269512 GCF_049309525.1 Garra rufa
CATAAAAGAAGATTGGTTTAACCCCCTGGGGACGAAAAACGCCCTGGGGCGTTTTGAGGCAATTTCCCAAAAGGAACTTTAATTACTTTGTCATTTCTGATTGTACAGATAAAAGCAGTACATCAATCGAATCTGTAAAGGGTCTACTTTTATTTGTATATACTCACAAAAACAAAAAAACATTGTGATTTTGCAAAATAAAGGGAACAAAAAGGGTGTGCTGTCTGCCGCGTTGATCTCCGTGATCTTCATTCAGAAACGCGTCATTAAAATAGACTATAACTCAGTTAATATACAACAGAGACATGAGCAATATGTCTAGAGAAAGCCTGATGTCTATACTTTCAAACGAAGTAAGTTTTATCAAAAACAAATATTCTGTGATAAAGTAATCAAAATGAAACCAACATGATGTCCAGTCTGTCTTATCTGCTTCATTAGTTTTAATTAGATCACGCCCACAAGCTTCTATCTTTTCATATTCAAATCGTCCACGTGAGGGCGCCGCGCCAAAAGTAGAAGCCCACATCACGGTAAACAAAGGAGAAATACGTTTCTTTCAAGTTAGTCCTTTCTGGAAGAAGACTCGCTGTCAGGAATAAAACTTACTTCAGAAGATGAACATTATATGAGGCATGCGATCAAGCAGAGGAGATATTTACACAAGTAAGTTTTTTTCTTTTATTAGCCTACTTGTTAGTTGTTACTGTGACAGAATGTGCACACATTTTACCAGTTAAGACTTTTTGCTAACTATAATTCCTGACTACAGCAAGTGAAACATTATAAAGTATGTTTCATTTCACTGCATCTAAATGTCTCACGATGCCAGGATGCGCCGGCGCGTTTTGAGGCACGTTTTTTAATAATGTTAAAATGAATGTAAAATTCTCCGTCAGTTTTGATCGTACAAATACAACCAATACATCATTCAAAACTGTAGAGGGTCTATTTTTATTTGTATACACTCATAATAACAATAAAACTGTGTGCTTTTATAAAAATAAGAAAACAGACAGGGTACGCACTCTGCTTTGACTGTCTCTGTCATTTATTTTCACAGACACATAAATGAAACAATCTAAATCTCAGTGATTACGTGCCTCACAGACATAATGCATATACGTATAGAAAGCTTGAAATGTTTACTTTAACATAAACCAATTCAAATTAAAAAAAAATATCTTTTTAGGTAATCTGTCTGAAAGTGTATGAAAGACTTCTGTGTTGTTTATTACACTGTAAAACCTAACAGTGGAATTCGTTAACTGAAATGAGTTAATTTAACTCAAAAATTTCTAAAAGTTATTTAAACTCAATACATATTAGTGATGTAAACTCAAACGCGAATTAGGTTAAGCAGAACTCATTTTAAATAAGTTACTAGAAATTAATTCAATCTATTATTGCCATGCACTCTATGTCTATGATTGATCACAAAATATTTAAAATAAATATAAGCTTAATCCATGATTTCTAATATAGTTTTTCGAGAAGTCACGTTTGTATAATATAGGGTTCTAGATTATTAGATCTTTCATTACTAGATAAATAGCCTAACTAAATGGTAATATATTACTTTTAATAATAAACAACCATAATAATAAACTATAATAATAACGATAATATAATAAATACATACATCTATTTCATTTAGATTTAGATTTATAATTTTAAAATAATTACTTTTACTGGAGGCAAAATATTTTCCGGGTTTTTTCAAAAACCGCGCGCATTTTTTCAGTCAATCACGTCTCATGCTCATCCTCTCACTCACATCACGGGATCACAGCAGGATGGATTGCGACGTAGTCCTGGAAAATATCAGGCAAGTTAAACTTTTCAAACGTCTTTATTGCTGTTTTAAGCACTTTCGAACGACTTGTGTTTTATTGTCAACTTTATTGTGTATAACGTTGTCTAGCAAAGATCAAGCAGCTATGGCGTCATTACATCAAAGTTATCAACAGGAGGTGTTAAATATGCAGTGTTATACACAACGGTTTGTCAGTGATAAATTAATAAATATGTTTTGTGGTTTCTCACAGTCGGACACAAACGAGTCCAGCCATTTTTATTTTTAAACTGGAGAGGCGGCTGACAGACGAACTATCTTCCACATCTTTAACCGTCACTCGCGCCACAGCTCCGAAGCAAGGTAAAGCAAACACACATTCCCTATTTTCAAAAATGTTTAAACTTTTTGTTAATCGATATTTATTATTTGCTTTGTCAGTTTCATCTAGAATATCCATGTGACGCTGACGTTTTACATTACTATACTCGCCCAAGCCCGGTGAGGAGCGTTTTGTTAACATTAAGTTAGTTAACATTTTAGACTGTTATTTGCTCCTCATGTTGTCTTATTTAAAATTCATACTAACAAATTGTCATGTTTTTTACATCAATCTTTTCAGAGCTAAGCCAGCTAGGAGTGGTGTGATGTCATTGGCAACAAGCTGCTGCAGTAAAAGCCTAAAATGAAGTAAGTAGAATTCACATTTATATTTATATGATGGGCTTTAGGATATATACAAATTGATGGGCTTTAGTGTTTATTACGAAATTACAAGATGTAATTTGTCACGTTATAAAAAGTAAAGTTCTTCAGTTTTTATTTTTTGATGAATTGCAATTAATGCAATTGCAATTGTGTCCAGAATTACCAGCAACACAAATTCAATCTCTGCTCTTCTGAAGCAATACTGTAATTTTATGTGAATATTAGATTTGAAATTTAGACCTAAACAATGATCAATGGTGAATACACAGCACAGATGAAAAATGGCAAACCTCAACTAGCATCCCACAAGAATGACATCATGACATCTAAGGACCAGTAATGTTTGTAGTGTGCTACCATTTTGATTCAGTCTGAATTGGCAGAGTGAATGACATCTTAAATTTCAGGTTGGCTGTCATTCTGTCAGTCTTTTTTATTTTGTGTTGCTTCAGAAGAATACCAGGGAAGTCTTTTAAGTTGTGATTATAGTTATAGTTATAAACTTAATTAATACAGATGAAAAAAAGATATTTTATAGGTCTAGGAACATTCCAGTTGCGTAGCTGTCTATGGAGGCTCAGAAAGTTCTCAGATATCATTAAAAATACATTAAAGGGATAGTTCAAACAAAAATGTTTAACTCAAACCATTGCAGTCTATCAGTCATATAATGGCAGTCAATAGTTACCAAATCTTTGAGGGAAAAAAACATACACAGACAAAACCCAATTAAACCCTGCGGCCCGTGGTGATAAATTGAGATCTTGAGACACAAAACAGTCTGTCTTGTGCAAGAAACTTATTTATATCATTATTTACCTCTGATCCACCGGAACTCTCCACTGTATGGAGCGTGTTCACAACAACCAGTGCATAGTGCGTCAACGTGCTCTTGTAGTCGATGAAAAGTCAACACTCCCAGATGGGTTTGCACAAGAAAACGTAATCTTTTAGTTTTTAATCAATTGCCAGAATCAGGATAAGCACAAGTAATTATCATTTTGAGTAGCCACTATGCACTACGTAAACAATGAGTGATGTGTACACATGACAGACCGCTTCCGTGCGTGCATCTACTATGGCAGATCACGTTGACGCATCACGCGCCGGCTGTTGTGAGGACAGTAGAACGTTGCGATCGATCAAAGGTAAATAATAATATAAATACTGTTCAGTTTTTTGTACAGACCGATAGTTTTGTGTCTCAAACCTCAATGTATCATCACGAGCCACAGGGTTTAAATTGGAATACGGGCTTGGAACAACATTAGAGTAAGTAATTCTCATTTTTGGGTGAACTATCACTTTTTCTCTCTGTTCTCTCTGTAACCTTAAATTGTCAAATTAAATAGTAAATTAGTAAAATGAGTTTATGTAAATTAAATTAAATTAAATCTCTAAAACATTTAGCTGATATTCACATCTGAAAATCCTGCTGATAAACAACTCTGGAAGTTGTGATGTGAAAATTAAAGTACTACAGGTTTTTTGTTTTACATTGGGTACATACCTTATTGAATAAACACTTTCCAGATCCTTCACACCTTTATTGTAATTTATGAAAATGTAAATATGTCTGATTTGTTTAGATATGATGATATTTGGTGACGTACACTAACAAAACTTTTACTGCATTTAGAAAACGGGAGCGTGATCAGGTGCAGATGGCAGCTGTCACCATCACTGTTAAGGAGGAAGAGGGAACATTATTCTTAAACCCAATGGAATGTCAGCAGAGACCACATCAACTAGATGAGCCCCAGAGACAGATCATCATTGAAGACCTCATCACCTAGACGGCCATCGACGCAAGACACGAGAACCAGATGAGTCCTCTCCAATCTGACTTTGTGGCAACATGGAACTTTTGCGTCTATGTTAATATTAGTCAGTTTCTTTCTTATTCTGAGGTTGCTGTAGCCACCAGGTCTAGTCTGTATCCAGATCAAATGGTCACTGCAGTAATGTAAAGTTGCTTTGAAACAACTTGTATTGTAAAAAGCATTGTATAAATAATTTTGACTTGGATGTTTTGATTGTATCTGAAAATGATGTCTGCCAAGTCTTGGCTCAGTGTACGGTTTTTTTTTTTTTTTTTTGCACTAATGTATTCCCTTATAGTATACATATTTAAGATTAACAGTACTTTCTATACAAAATTTAAGGAAAACCTTTTTTTTTTTTTTTTTTTTTTTTTAAATGATCCACTGTGTTTCATATCATTTATAGTTATTATTTTTAATATCATCAATTATAATTAGTATTTTAAAAAGGGATTTTGTTAAACATTTCCTTGTTTTTGCTGGCTTTGCTTATTTGGTGAAAAGTCTGATAAGATAGTGTAAATGTTATATTTTTAACTAAACAGATCAATTATTTTTATTTATGCTTTAAAACATTTGTTGTATTTCAATAAATACTTAAGAAAACCCACCTGTTCTGTCATTATTACCAGTGTTTTTGGTACGTCTTATGTAACTTTATTGCTTTGAGTTTGATGAACTTAAACCATCTAAGGCAATCGGTTTCCTCAAACCATTCAAGTAGCAAAAAGTTGATAAGACTTAGTGGGATTTGTTACCTGAATTAAAACTGACTGAGTGGAATAAACTTACATTTTTAAAGTTGAGTTAACTCAAATAATTGCCTAAGTTAATGTTAAAAAGAATAAGTTAACTAAACTCAATGTATATGAGTTTATAGTACTCATATTTTTGGGTTTTATCAAACTTAAATGGTTTAAGGCAATCAGTTTCCTTAAACGGTTTGAGTTACCGTAACTTGTCGGGTTTTACAGTGTACTTTTGTTCCTAATAAAAAGTTTAACTGCACTCACAAGTGAATCTCAAGTTATTTTGCGTGATAGTTAAATATATTCATAATACGCTACAAACAATATATATATATATATATCCCTTATGTGTTGTTAGGGACGTTTTCGTCCACTGAGGGGTGCTGTTGAGTCTTAATTTGGCCACAACTTTTTCTCTGTTAAAGCAAATGGAATGATTTTTGGTGACTAATCTTATTTTGATACATATTTTGGGAAAATGCTTTGAAATTTTTCAAAAACTCAACAGTACACTTTGGGCAAATTTACTACCCTTTCGTTATGTTTCGTGGCTGAAAACAGCCACTACTTTAAACTGCTGTAAAAATGTATCAGATAAATATTTTTTCAATTTTTTTGGCATAAATCTATTAATCAACCTCAGTCCTGCTCAAAAATACTAAATGTTTAAAAAAAATTCAGGATTTTATCTCTTTAATTGCCAAATTCCTAAATGATGTCACTGATTTGGGGAAAAAACCCCCACAAAATTACTAATTTTAAATATAAAAGGTAATTGTGGCCTGGATTTTTTTTTACCTTTTTAACAGTCTTGGACATGTGAACGATTAGTAAGAAGATTGGCTTTCATGCATTGTGAGTTTTGGCGCAGCATCCGATTTTCTTTTTTTCTCCCTGCAACAAAAAGCTTAGTTTTACATAGAGTTCTATGGAGTATAACAACATATTATAGTGTGCGTGTATGTATGTGTGTGTGAGCGTGTGTGAGTGTGTGAAAGTGAGTGAAAGTGTGTGAAAGTGTGAGAGAGACCTTTGTGCACCTTGATACCCCTGAGAAAATCTAAATAAGCACCTCAGCTCTCAGAACGACATGGAGTAAACAAAAATAAAGAAAGTATATTTATGTATTTGTTTACCATATAGTTCTGAGAGCTGAGGTGCTTTTTTTTATTTTCTGAGGTGTATCAAGGTGCACAGAGGTCTCTCTCACACTCACAGACACTCACACACACTCTCATACACTCGCACACACTTTCACACACTCACACACGCTCACACACACATACATACACGCACACTATAATATGTCGTTATACTCCATAGAACTCTATGTAAAACTACGCTTTTTTTTGCAAAGGCCTATCTAAAGGGTTAATGGGGCCAACTGATAATCAACAGTACAATTTACAAATTTGACCCCTTCCCAACAGGGAAAACCACAAACAATCAAGAATTCAGCATTATATGGTGTCATGGCTTTGCAATCAAAAAATGTGGTTATAATGGAAGTCAATGGGGCAAAAACAGCCACAAACAATAAATGAGGGAGAAAAAATGAAAATCTGATGCTGCGCCAAAACTAACAATGCATGAAAGCCAATGTTCTCACTAATCTTTCACATGTCCAAGACTGTTAAAAAGGTAAAAAAAAATCCAGGCCACAATTACCTTTTATATTGAAAATGAGTAATTTTGTGTTTTTTTTTTCCCAAAATCAGTGACATCATTTAGGAATTTGGCAATTAAAGAGTTAAAATCCTGAATTTTTTTTTAACATTTAGTATTTTTGAGCAGGACTGAGATTG
>NW_027394277.1:8270012-8295012 GCF_049309525.1 Garra rufa
TCCTTAGTTCCTCTCTGACATCTGACTGAATAGCTCATTATGCGGCTCATTATGCAGGTCTTTGTCTTCTCAGGTGTAAATCACAGCATTATTCATGATCATTCACGCCTTCTCGCATACAGCCATTCTAAACAAAAAGTGT
This sequence comes from Garra rufa, assembly GCF_049309525.1. Classification (NCBI taxonomy): domain Eukaryota; kingdom Metazoa; phylum Chordata; class Actinopteri; order Cypriniformes; family Cyprinidae; genus Garra; species Garra rufa. The sequence goes on from NW_027394277.1 coordinate 8,270,155, forward strand.
CTTCAAAAATTTAAATCTATATACTGTTTTGTGAAAACAAGTTAACTAGATGATTTTCACATCATTTGATAGAAAAAAACTTAGCCTACAACATTCAGTTTTCAAAAGTTCTGAACTCCAATGTTCTGTATGTGTTTCAAGACCTTATTTCAGTGACTTCAAAAATTTAGTTTTTCACTAAGCACGCATAAACGTTGTTTTCTCAAAAACTCAAAAATGTACATTCATGCTGCTTACATATTTTTGTAGTCCACTTTGTGCTGATTACAATGTGTTTAGATTTACAATATTAATATGTTTTTAACATATTGAAAAAAGCACAAATGTCAAGGCATGTCAAAACTTCTTCAGGGCCCCAAAACACCCTCAGACCCCAGAGGGTTAAATAGATTTGGTTTATTTACAAGGTTCACATAAAAGACTTTAAAACAACACGATAAAACGAGGTAAACGCTGTTAAAAGAATACAGTTCATTTGTCCATACCCTAAAAACAGTCCAAGAATCCCAGTGTGTTGATAAGTCCAATGTGAGTGTCCACCGGTGTATATACAATCCACAGAAAGTGTAATCCAAAGTTTGCAGGTAGTGAATGGAAAGGTGAGCTCTAAAATTAGCAACTCCTCAATCCAACAGTTTGGTGACTGTCCTTTGTTTGTCATGCTGCTCTCTTATACAGTTGTACTTCCTGCTTCCTGTCATGTGTCTAGTCACATGGCAGGCCAACCATCCATTTTTTAAAGACACACACTCACTTAAAATGTTAAGAGTAATAAAATGGCCTAAAAAACATGTAAAACACTTAAAACTCTATAATACATTTAAATGATTGTAATAAATAGAGCGGTAAAACACGTCTTTCTAAAAGCCAGCATATTATATAAATAGTGAAGAAAAGGCAAAAGCTTACAGCACCTGGTATTCCCAGGCGGTCTCCCATCCAAGTACTAAGCAGGCCCGACGCTGCTTAGCTTCCGAGATCAGACGAGATCGGGCGCTCTCAGCGCGGTATGGCCGTAAGCGAGGGCTGCTCCAAAAAGTGGGCCATTTAAAGATCAGCCTCCGTAAAAGCCAGCATATTATATAAATAGTGAAGAAAAGGCAAAAGCTTACAGCACCTGGTATTGCCAGGCGGTCTCCCATCCAAGTGTAACAATCGGCCTTATCAGCCGAGTTACAAGACTAAAATGGGGTCAGATTTAACTGTGAGAGATGACTAGTGGTTAAAAGAATGAGACATAAAAGAAGATTGGTTTAAATAGATTTGGTTTATTTACAAGGTTCACATAAAAGACTTTAAAACAACACGATAAAACGAGGTAAACGCTGTTAAAAGAATACAGTTCATTTGTCCATACCCTAAAAACAGTCCAAGAATCCCAGTGTGTTGATAAGTCCAATGTGAGTGTCCACCGGTGTATATACAATCCACAGAAAGTGTAATCCAAAGTTTGCAGGTGGTGAATGGAAAGGTGAGCTCTAAAATTAGCAACCTCTCAATCCAACAGTTTGGTGACTGTCCTTTGTTTGTCATGCTGCTCTCTTATACAGTTGTACTTCCTGCTTCCTGTCATGTGTCTAGTCACATGGCAGGCCAACCATCCATTTTTTAAAGACACACACTCACTTAAAATGTTAAGAGTAATAAAATGGCCTAAAAAACATGTAAAACACTTAAAACTCTATAATACATTTAAATGATTGTAATAAATAGAGCGGTAAAACACGTCTTTCTAAAAGCCAGCATATTATATAAATAGTGAAGAAAAGGCAAATGCTTACAGCACCTGGTATTCCCAGGCGGTCTCCCATCCAAGTACTAAGCAGGCCCGACGCTGCTTAGCTTCCGAGATCAGACGAGATCGGGCGCTCTCAGCGCGGTATGGCCGTAAGCGAGGGCTGCTCCAAAAAGTGGGCTATTTAAAGATCAGCCTCCGTAAAAGCCAGCATATTATATAAATAGTGAAGAAAAGGCAAAAGCTTACAGCACCTGGTATTCCCAGGCGGTCTCCCATCCAAGTGTAACAATCGGCCTTATCAGCCGAGTTACAAGACTAAAATGGGATCAGATTTAACTGTGAGAGATGACTAGTGGTTAAAAGAATGAGACATAAAAGAAGATTGGTTTAAATAGATTTGGTTTATTTACAAGGTTCACATAAAAGACTTTAAAACAACACGATAAAACGAGGTAAACGCTGTTAAAAGCATACAGTTCATTTGTCCATACCCTAAAAACAGTCCAAGAATCCCAGTGTGTTGATAAGTCCAATGTGAGTGTCCACCGGTGTATATACAATCCACAGAAAGTGTAATCCAAAGTTTGCAGGTGGTGAATGGAAAGGTGAGCTCTAAAATTAGCAACTCCTCAATCCAACAGTTTGGTGACTGTCCTTTGTTTGTCATGCTGCTCTCTTATACAGTTGTACTTCCTGCTTCCTGTCATGTGTCTAGTCACATGGCAGGCCAACCATCCATTTTTTAAAGACACACACTCACTTAAAATGTTAAGAGTAATAAAATGGCCTAAAAAACATGTAAAACACTTAAAACTCTATAATACATTTAAATGATTGTAATAAATAGAGCGGTAAAACACGTCTTTCTAAAAGCCAGCATATTATATAAATAGTGAAGAAAAGGCAAAAGCTTACAGCACCTGGTATTCCCAGGCGGTCTCCCATCCAAGTACTAAGCAGGCCCGACGCTGCTTAGCTTCCGAGATCAGACGAGATCGGGCGCTCTCAGCGCGGTATGGCTGTAAGCGTGGGCTGCTCCAAAAAGTGGGCTATTTAAAGATCAGCCTCCGTAAAAGCCAGCATATTATATAAATAGTGAAGAAAAGGCAAAAGCTTACAGCACCTGGTATTCCCAGGCGGTCTCCCATCCAAGTGTAACAATCGGCCTTATCAGCCGAGTTACAAGACTAAAATGGGATCAGATTTAACTGTGAGAGATGACTAGTGGTTAAAAGAATGAGACATAAAAGAAGATTGGTTTAAATAGATTTGGTTTATTTACAAGGTTCACATAAAAGACTTTAAAACAACACGATAAAACGAGGTAAACGCTGTTAAAAGAATACAGTTCATTTGTCCATACCCTAAAAACAGTCCAAGAATCCCAGTGTGTTGATAAGTCCAATGTGAGTGTCCACCGGTGTATATACAATCCACAGAAAGTGTAATCCAAAGTTTGCAGGTGGTGAATGGAAAGGTGAGCTCTAAAATGAGCAACTCCTCAATCCAACAGTTTGGTGACTGTCCTTTGTTTGTCATGCTGCTCTCTTATACAGTTGTACTTCCTGCTTCCTGTCATGTGTCTAGTCACATGGCAGGCCAACCATCCATTTTTTAAAGACACACACTCACTTAAAATGTTAAGAGTAATAAAATGGCCTAAAAAACATGTAAAACACTTAAAACTCTATAATACATTTAAATGATTGTAATAAATAGAGCGGTAAAACACGTCTTTCTAAAAGCCAGCATATTATATAAATAGTGAAGAAAAGGCAAAAGCTTACAGCACCTGGTATTCCCAGGCGGTCTCCCATCCAAGTACTAAGCAGGCCCGACGCTGCTTAGCTTCCGAGATCAGACGAGATCGGGCGCTCTCATCGCGGTATGGCCGTAAGCGAGGGCTGCTCCAAAAAGTGGGCTATTTAAAGATCAGCCTCCGTAAAAGCCAGCATATTATATAAATAGTGAAGAAAAGGCAAAAGCTTACAGCACCTGGTATTCCCAGGCGGTCTCCCATCCAAGTACTAAGCAGGCCCGACGCTGCTTAGCTTCCGAGATCAGACGAGATCGGGCGCTCTCAGCGCGGTATGGCCGTAAGCGAGGGCTGCTCCAAAAAGTGGGCTATTTAAAGATCAGCCTCCGTAAAAGCCAGCATATTATATAAATAGTGAAGAAAAGGCAAAAGCTTACAGCACCTGGTATTCCCAGGCGGTCTCCCATCCAAGTACTAAGCAGGCCCGACGCTGCTTAGCTTCCGAGATCAGACGAGATCGGGCGCTCTCAGCGCGGTATGGCCGTAAGCGAGGGCTGCTCCAAAAAGTGGGCTATTTAAAGATCAGCCTCCGTAAAAGCCAGCATATTATATAAATAGTGAAGAAAAGGCAAAAGCTTACAGCACCTGGTATTCCCAGGCGGTCTCCCATCCAAGTGTAACAATCGGCCTTATCAGCCGAGTTACAAGACTAAAATGGGATCAGATTTAACTGTGAGAGATGACTAGTGGTTAAAAGAATGAGACATAAAAGAAGATTGGTTTAAATAGATTTGGTTTATTTACAAGGTTCACATAAAAGACTTTAAAACAACACGATAAAACGAGGTAAACGCTGTTAAAAGAATACAGTTCATTTGTCCATACCCTAAAAACAGTCCAAGAATCCCAGTGTGTTGATAAGTCCAATGTGAGTGTCCACCGGTGTATATACAATCCACAGAAAGTGTAATCCAAAGTTTGCAGGTGGTGAATGGAAAGGTGAGCTCTAAAATTAGCAACTCCTCAATCCAACAGTTTGGTGACTGTCCTTTGTTTGTCATGCTGCTCTCTTATACAGTTGTACTTCCTGCTTCCTGTCATGTGTCTAGTCACATGGCAGGCCAACCATCCATTTTTTAAAGACACACACTCACTTAAAATGTTAAGAGTAATAAAATGGCCTAAAAAACATGTAAAACACTTAAAACTCTATAATACATTTAAATGATTGTAATAAATAGAGCGGTAAAACACGTCTTTCTAAAAGCCAGCATATTATATAAATAGTGAAGAAAAGGCAAAAGCTTACAGCACCTGGTATTCCCAGGCGGTCTCCCATCCAAGTACTAAGCAGGCCCGACGCTGCTTAGCTTCCGAGATCAGACGAGATCGGGCGCTCTCAGCGCGGTATGGCCGTAAGCGAGGGCTGCTCCAAAAAGTGGGCTATTTAAAGATCAGCCTCCGTAAAAGCCAGCATATTATATAAATAGTGAAGAAAAGGCAAAAGCTTACAGCACCTGGTATTCCCAGGCGGTCTCCCATCCAAGTACTAAGCAGGCCCGACGCTGCTTAGCTTCCGAGATCAGACGAGATCGGGCGCTCTCAGCGCGGTATGGCCGTAAGCGAGGGCTGCTCCAAAAAGTGGGCTATTTAAAGATCAGCCTCCGTAAAAGCCAGCATATTATATAAATAGTGAAGAAAAGGCAAAAGCTTACAGCACCTGGTATTCCCAGGCGGTCTCCCATCCAAGTACTAAGCAGGCCCGACGCTGCTTAGCTTCCGAGATCAGACGAGATCGGGCGCTCTCAGCGCGGTATGGCCGTAAGCGAGGGCTGCTCCAAAAAGTGGGCTATTTAAAGATCAGCCTCCGTAAAAGCCAGCATATTATATAAATAGTGAAGAAAAGGCAAAAGCTTACAGCACCTGGTATTCCCAGGCGGTCTCCCATCCAAGTGTAACAATCGGCCTTATCAGCCGAGTTACAAGACTAAAATGGGATCAGATTTAACTGTGAGAGATGACTAGTGGTTAAAAGAATGAGACATAAAAGAAGATTGGTTTAAATAGATTTGGTTTATTTACAAGGTTCACATAAAAGACTTTAAAACAACACGATAAAACGAGGTAAACGCTGTTAAAAGAATACAGTTCATTTGTCCATACCCTAAAAACAGTCCAAGAATCCCAGTGTGTTGATAAGTCCAATGTGAGTGTCCACCGGTGTATATACAATCCACAGAAAGTGTAATCCAAAGTTTGCAGGTGGTGAATGGAAAGGTGAGCTCTAAAATTAGCAACTCCTCAATCCAACAGTTTGGTGACTGTCCTTTGTTTGTCATGCTGCTCTCTTATACAGTTGTACTTCCTGCTTCCTGTCATGTGTCTAGTCACATGGCAGGCCAACCATCCATTTTTTAAAGACACACACTCACTTAAAATGTTAAGAGTAATAAAATGGCCTAAAAAACATGTAAAACACTTAAAACTCTATAATACATTTAAATGATTGTAATAAATAGAGCGGTAAAACACGTCTTTCTAAAAGCCAGCATATTATATAAATAGTGAAGAAAAGGCAAAAGCTTACAGCACCTGGTATTCCCAGGCGGTCTCCCATCCAAGTACTAAGCAGGCCCGACGCTGCTTAGCTTCCGAGATCAGACGAGATCGGGCGCTCTCAGCGCGGTATGGCCGTAAGCGAGGGCTGCTGCAAAAAGTGGGCTATTTAAAGATCAGCCTCCGTAAAAGCCAGCATATTATATAAATAGTGAAGAAAAGGCAAAAGCTTACAGCACCTGGTATTCCCAGGCGGTCTCCCATCCAAGTACTAAGCAGGCCCGACGCTGCTTAGCTTCCGAGATCAGACGAGATCGGGCGCTCTCAGCGCGGTATGGCCGTAAGCGAGGGCTGCTCCAAAAAGTGGGCTATTTAAAGATCAGCCTCCGTAAAAGCCAGCATATTATATAAATAGTGAAGAAAAGGCAAAAGCTTACAGCACCTGGTATTCCCAGGCGGTCTCCCATCCAAGTACTAAGCAGGCCCGACGCTGCTTAGCTTCCGAGATCAGACGAGATCGGGCGCTCTCAGCGCGGTATGGCCGTAAGCGAGGGCTGCTCCAAAAAGTGGGCTATTTAAAGATCAGCCTCCGTAAAAGCCAGCATATTATATAAATAGTGAAGAAAAGGCAAAAGCTTACAGCACCTGGTATTCCCAGGAGGTCTCCCATCCAAGTACTAAGCAGGCCCGACGCTGCTTAGCTTCCGAGATCAGACGAGATCGGGCGCTCTTTTTTTTTCTTTTTTTTTTTTTTTCCTTTATTTAAAAAAATTAAAATTTTGTTACATTTCAGAGATTCACAAGTTTTCCTTAGGTGTTACAACATTTGTGTTTAACATATTTTACATATTTCCCCATAACCACTTTATTGTATGGTCTTTGAATTCAATCATAGGGTTTCCCTTCACCAATATTTCAATAAAAACCTCCTCCTTCTCATGTGATAAAAGATAGTTCTGTATCAAGTTTACAACAATATCCATCCTGTTTTTAAACATAATCCATACATCCACCTTTTTTCCATCATATTTTGCCATGTTCCTCCTTAACCAAATTACATATTTTGCCACTGTTACACATATATTAAAAACATACATTTTACAATCTTCCATACCAAATAGAAACATTTTTTCCCATTTCTTTTGTTCCTCCACATATTTCTTTCCCAAAAGCAGTTTTGCGATTTTTTTTAACTTTCTCATAAAATCTTCCAATTTTTCACAATAGAAAAACAAATGCCGTAAACCTTCCCCTTCTTTTCTGCATACTTTACATATATCATCTTGTTCAAGTCCTATTTTACACAGTCTCATTTCAGTTAAAATACAATTGTGTCTCAATAAGTAGTTAAAATTTTCTAAAACTGGTTCAATATACTTTAATCTTACATTTCCCCATATTTCCTTTTCATTCAAATCATCATACCTTTCTTTCCAGTAGCTGAGTGCTACTGGTTTCGTAAAAGCCCTTGACCTAAAAACCACATACAAATTTTTCACTGTACATTCTTTCAATTTGATTTTTTCCCCAGCAGTCTTTTTAAGATATACCTCCGGCAATTCATTCTCATCACCTGTCTCATTATTGTCAATTTTTTCAATCCATTCCTTTGGTATTGCTTTTTTCAACTCTTCATATTGTTTCTGTAATCTTGTTTTATACACTCTTTTAAAATCATCCGCCACAGCATCCACAATAACTTGTAATGGTAAATATCCTTTTATCACTTCATATAATACATCTTTTACCTGTCTTATGCCTCCATCCCACCATTCCTTATAGTATACTACATTCCCCTCATTTACAATATTTGGGTTTAAGAAAAGAGGCTGTTCTAAAATCTGAGCTCTTCCTTTTGGTAAAATCTGTACATTTTCTAAAAATTCACCCCATGTCTCTAAAACCTCCATATAAAACCTTGGTATTCCTGCTGTCATCCAATTTTTAACCTTCATCCATAAAACATTACACCCCATTTTAAAAAGACCACATTTTTCCAGAAAGTATTCCATCACACATTTCCAAATTACTTCCTTCCTTGTTTCCAAAAAATGTTGAACATTTTTAATTCTTAAAGATTTCATTCTTAAAAAAGTGTCTAAAAGCCCCAAACCTCCTTCCTTAATATCTCCAATCAATGTTTGATATGCAATCTTGGCTCTCCCCTTTCCCCATAAAAACTTTAAAACCCCTTCTTTGATTTTCTTATAATACCCTTGAGGCAATGGGGTTACTGCCAACACATACCAAACTTTAGAAAGCAATAAAGCATTAATAATTAAAACTTTCCCCTTCAAAGTCAAATTTCTGGTCTGCCAAAATCTTAATCTTTTCTCAATTCCAATTAAAACTCCCTCCCAATTCAAATTATCTGTCTTATTAAAATCCATCCCTACCCAAATTCCTAAAATTTTAATCATCTCCTTTTCTTCTTTGAATGGTATGTGTTGTGATATTTCTTGTACATTTCCAATCCTCATACACACACTTTTCCCCACATTCACTTTTGCTCCTGAACCATTACAATAGCGCTCTAAGATCCCCATTGCCTCTTTAATACTCTGAATGTCTTCAACCAACAAAGTAGTATCGTCCGCGTATTGATACACCGGTTCTCTTTTTTCATTTTTCTCAATTTGTATTGCTTTTATGTTTCTGTCTGCCTTTATAGCCAAACCTAAAGGTTCAGCTACCAGCGTGTATAATAAGGCAGACAATGGACATCCTTGTCTTATCGACCTTGTTGGCTGAAAACATTCAGTTAAAAAACCATTACATTTTATACAAGTTAAAACATCCTTATAAAAAATTCGTATCCATTTTCTAAATTTTTCCCCAAACCCGAAACCTTTAAGAACCTCCAATAAAAACTCATGTTCTACTCTGTCAAACGCCTTCTCCAGATCTAAGCTAATTAAAAAAACCCCTTTATCTTTCTCTTTCATATAATATATTGTGTCTCTTATACTTTTAACCACATCTGCTATGTCTTTTCCTTGCACCCCATATGCTTGTGTTGTTTTAATAATCTTGGGTAAAATACTTTTTAATCTATTGGCTAAAACCTTTGCTAAAATTTTAAAATCTGTATTCAGCATTGTTATTGGTCTAAAATTCTTGAGATCTTTTGAATCACCTCTTCTTTTGTATATAATTTTTATCATTCCTATTTTCATTGTTTCACTCAATATCCCTTTCTTAAAAATTTCTTCATAAACCTCTTTTAAAATCGGTACTAATAGCTCTTTAAATTCCTTATAGAATTCATTTGTTAGACCGTCTACCCCTGGACTTTTCCTTGTCGATAATTGTTGGATTGCAATCTCTATTTCTTCTGCTTTAATATCCTCATCACAGAATTTCTTGTCTTCTTTATTTACCTTTGTTTGGATTTGTTTTATTAAAAATTCTTCATCTTCTCTTTTTATTCCTTGTTTTTTAAACAAGTCCATATAAAATTGCCTAACTGTTTTTAAAATTCCTTCCGTTTCCGTCTCTAAATTGCCATCTTTGTTTAAAACCTCTTTTATTAGATCTGCTTTTTGTCTGTTTCTTTCCAGATTAAAGAAAAATTGTGTACATCTTTCTCCCTCTACGGCATACTTTGCTTTACTTCTTACTATTGCACCTTTACACTTTTCTTCTTCCATTAATTTTAGCTTATCTTGTAACATTACTATTTCCTCCATATTCCCTTTCCCCATCTTCTCCGCCTCTTTTCTTAGCTCATTTTCTAGCTTCTTCCTTAACAGTTGTTCTTTTTGTCTTTTGATTTTTTGAAAAAATTGACTATACTCCATTGAGCTTTTCTTTATCTCCCACTTAACATTATCCCACCAAATTACTTTATCTTCCTTATACATATCATTTTTTAGATTTCCTTTTACCACCTTTTTAATTCTGTCCTTAAAATCATCACTTTTTAAAACCTCCGCATTTAAAATCCATACCCCTCTTCCTCTTTCCACTTTTGTAAAATCTATTGTCAAATGCAATAAAGAATGATCACTCAACCCTACAACTTCATAAAATACATCCTTTATCATACCTTCCATTTCCTTCATACATAGAACATAATCTATTCTACTTTGTTTTAGCTCTTTTAAAACCATCTGTCTTCTAGAAAAAGTTCTTCTTGTTCTGTTTCTTTCCCTCCAAACATCAATCAATTGGCAATCCTCCATCATCTTTTTCAATTCTTCTCTACCTTTATCTATTCTAAAAACCATGTTACTTGCCAAGTCTAATTCCGTAAAAACAGTATTAAAATCTCCAATCAAAATACCCTTTTCCCATATTCTTACATTGTCAGATATTTTACTAAAAAACCTTTTCTTTTCTTTCTCTTCATTTGGGGCGTGAATGTTATAAATAATTAAATTCTCTTCTCCTTTTTCTATTTTCACTGCTAAGCTTTTCCCCATTTTATCATCATATATCACTTGTTCTTTTCCTCCTATTCTTCTACTGGTTAAAATAGCTACACCACTTCCCACATTTTCTTCTCCATTATTAAAATACATATTCCCATCCCATTTTGTTTGGAACCTTTTCATACTTTCATTTTTCCAATTTGTTTCTTGCAACACAATCACATCAATTCCTTTACATAATACACACATCATCTCAAATTTTTCCATATTCATCAAACCTCTAGCATTCCATGATATCAGTTTTAAAAACATTGAAAAAAGGTGAAAAAAAAATTGAGTAGATAATTAATGTGTAAAAGAATTAATAATATATTCAAAAAAAGGGGGGGGGGGCTAATCTTCTTCCTCCTCCTCCTCCTCCATTAACACCTGAAAACTATTGACCCATTTAGAATTTTCTGCATCCTTATTCTGTTCTTTTCTTCTCTTTCTCTTTGCACCTTCAATATTGGGTTTTACCTTAATAGTCCTTCTTCTTACTACTTCTTTTCCGTCCCTCCATCTGTCTGTCTTTTCCAGTTCTTTATTTTCCTCCCATGCACCTATTGTTTGCTCTTCCTTGCTTTTTAGTTCTTGAATCTCCATTGCCTCTAAAGTTCTCTGTGTTAATTCCAGCGGTGTCCATATCTCTTCCCTCTCTCCTTTCTGAAAGGTCCCCAACTCCTCTTGGTTTTCTCTTTCTTTAATTTGCTCCAAGTCACCTTTTGTTTGCTCTTCCTTGCTTTTTGGTTCTTTATTCTCCATTGTCTCGAAAGTTCTCTGTGTTATTTCCAAAGGTGTCCATATATTTTCCATTTCCCCTTCCTGAGAGTTCTCAATTACCTCTTGATTTTCTACGTTGGCTTCTTTATTTGTTTCCTTTTCTGTCCCAGCCTCTTCCTCATTTTCCACTTCCTCAATTTCTGTTTCTTTCAACATTTGCCTTCCTTCATTGAAAATTTCTTCATTATGTAATACGTTCTCCCCCTCCATCCAACACTCGCATCTTACCAGCACTCTTCTGCAATCCGGGCACTTTATTGCCTCACAATCTCTTGCGAAGTGTCCTTGCTCCTCGCACTGAAAACACTTGAATTCCGGACAGTCTTTGAACATATGCCCTGGACTCATACACAACCGACAGGTTTTCACCTGCCGATCGTGTAAAATCCGGCAATATTGTGTTCCTTCCTCCGTGTTAAATTTTGTGCTATATGGGAGCGACACCACTTCCTTCGGGAATTTAACCCTTAGGTACCTCGTACCGTCTGCAATTTCTGTGCCCGGATACATCCTCCTTCTAATATCAGATGCTGGTGTTACTCCCCAATCTTTTAATTTATCAAGAATCTCTGAATCTTCAATGTAGGCCGGCAAATGTATGAAGGAAACCACATATTCTCTATCCTGCAAATGTCTTATTTTGCACATTTTTCCTTTTATCTTTAATTCATCATCCAAGTCCTTGCAATCCTCTTTACTCCTCAGTGTTATTTCATATTCCTTTGTTTGCCTAGGTCTTACTGCCAGTATCTTACCTCCTCCAATTCTTTCATTCACTGCTTTTATAATATCCTCCGCTCTTGCATCTCTCAACTCCACCATATCCACAATCACTGTTGCCTCTTTGGAGTACTTCTTTTTGTAATCCGTTCGTTTCTGTCCATCTCGTTGTCTTATTTCCCGTCCATTTTCTGTTTCGTCTCGTCTTTCTCCAGGCATATACACGTCTTCACCTTGTAATCTGTCCGTTCTTGAAGCCATAATCACTACAAAAACTTCCCAGACAGCACAATGCTGCTGGGAAGCTTAGCCACTAACAAACCAAACCAAACAAATAAAAAACAAAACAGAGTGAGCCTTTCTCACCCACTGCAGCCGAACACTTCCTGTTTTACCAGCAACTCACTAGCGCCCCCAGGGTGGTATGGCCGTAAGCGAGGGCTGCTCCAAAAAGTGGGCTATTTAAAGATCAGCCTCCGTAAAAGCCAGCATATTATATAAATAGTGAAGAAAAGGCAAAAGCTTACAGCACCTGGTATTCCCAGGCGGTCTCCCATCCAAGTGTAACAATCGGCCTTATCAGCCGAGTTACAAGACTAAAATGGGATCAGATTTAACTGTGAGAGATGACTAGTGGTTAAAAGAATGAGACATAAAAGAAGATTGGTTTAAATAGATTTGGTTTATTTACAAGGTTCACATAAAAGACTTTAAAACAACACGATAAAAGGAGGTAAACGCTGTTAAAAGAATACAGTTCATTTGTCCATACCCTAAAAACAGTCCAAGAATCCCAGTGTGTTGATAAGTCCAATGTGAGTGTCCACCGGTGTATATACAATCCACAGAAAGTGTAATCCAAAGTTTGCAGGTGGTGAATGGAAAGGTGAGCTCTAAAATTAGCAACTCCTCAATCCAACAGTTTGGTGACTGTCCTTTGTTTGTCATGCTGCTCTCTTATACAGTTGTACTTCCTGCTTCCTGTCATGTGTCTAGTCACATGGCAGGCCAACCATCCATTTTTTAAAGACACACACTCACTTAAAATGTTAAGAGTAATAAAATGGCCTAAAAAACATGTAAAACACTTAAAACTCTATAATACATTTAAATGATTGTAATAAATAGAGCGGTAAAACACGTCTTTCTAAAAGCCAGCATATTATATAAATAGTGAAGAAAAGGCAAAAGCTTACAGCACCTGGTATTCCCAGGCGGTCTCCCATCCAAGTACTAAGCAGGCCCGACGCTGCTTAGCTTCCGAGATCAGACGAGATCGGGCGCTCTCAGCGCGGTATGGCCGTAAGCGAGGGCTGCTCCAAAAAGTGGGCTATTTAAAGATCAGCCTCCGTAAAAGCCAGCATATTATATAAATAGTGAAGAAAAGGCAAAAGCTTACAGCACCTGGTATTCCCAGGCGGTCTCCCATCCAAGTGTAACAATCGGCCTTATCAGCCGAGTTACAAGACTAAAATGGGATCAGATTTAACTGTGAGAGATGACTAGTGGTTAAAAGAATGAGACATAAAAGAAGATTGGTTTAAATAGATTTGGTTTATTTACAAGGTTCACATAAAAGACTTTAAAACAACACGATAAAACGAGGTAAACGCTGTTAAAAGCATACAGTTCATTTGTCCATACCCTAAAAACAGTCCAAGAATCCCAGTGTGTTGATAAGTCCAATGTGAGTGTCCACCGGTGTATATACAATCCACAGAAAGTGTAATCCAAAGTTTGCAGGTGGTGAATGGAAAGGTGAGCTCTAAAATTAGCAACTCCTCAATCCAACAGTTTGGTGACTGTCCTTTGTTTGTCATGCTGCTCTCTTATACAGTTGTACTTCCTGCTTCCTGTCATGTGTCTAGTCACATGGCAGGCCAACCATCCATTTTTTAAAGACACACACTCACTTAAAATGTTAAGAGTAATAAAATGGCCTAAAAAACATGTAAAACACTTAAAACTCTATAATACATTTAAATGATTGTAATAAATAGAGCGGTAAAACACGTCTTTCTAAAAGCCAGCATATTATATAAATAGTGAAGAAAAGGCAAAAGCTTACAGCACCTGGTATTCCCAGGCGGTCTCCCATCCAAGTACTAAGCAGGTCCGACGCTGCTTAGCTTCCGAGATCAGACGAGATCGGGCGCTCTCAGCGCGGTATGGCCGTAAGCGAGGGCTGCTCCAAAAAGTGGGCTATTTAAAGATCAGCCTCCGTAAAAGCCAGCATATTATATAAATAGTGAAGAAAAGGCAAAAGCTTACAGCACCTGGTATTCCCAGGCGGTCTCCCATCCAAGTACTAAGCAGGCCCGACGCTGCTTAGCTTCCGAGATCAGACGAGATCGGGCGCTCTCAGCGCGGTATGGCCGTAAGCGAGGGCTGCTCCAAAAAGTGGGCTATTTAAAGATCAGCCTCCGTAAAAGCCAGCATATTATATAAATAGTGAAGAAAAGGCAAAAGCTTACAGCACCTGGTATTCCCAGGCGGTCTCCCATCCAAGTGTAACAATCGGCCTTATCAGCCGAGTTACAAGACTAAAATGGGGTCAGATTTAACTGTGAGAGATGACTAGTGGTTAAAAGAATGAGACATAAAAGAAGATTGGTTTAAATAGATTTGGTTTATTTACAAGGTTCACATAAAAGACTTTAAAACAACACGATAAAACGAGGTAAACGCTGTTAAAAGAATACAGTTCATTTGTCCATACCCTAAAAACAGTCCAAGAATCCCAGTGTGTTGATAAGTCCAATGTGAGTGTCCACCGGTGTATATACAATCCACAGAAAGTGTAATCCAAAGTTTGCAGGTGGTGAATGGAAAGGTGAGCTCTAAAATTAGCAACTCCTCAATCCAACAGTTTGGTGACTGTCCTTTGTTTGTCATGCTGCTCTCTTATACAGTTGTACTTCCTGCTTCCTGTCATGTGTCTAGTCACATGACAGGCCAACCATCCATTTATTAAAGACACATACACTTAAAATGTTAAGAGTAATAAAATGGCCTAAAAAACATGTAAAACACTTAAAACTCTATAATACATGTAAATGATTGTAATAAATAGAGCGGTAAAACACGTCTTTCTAAAAGCCAGCATATTATATAAATAGTGAAGAAAAGGCAAAAGCTTACAGCACCTGGAATTCCCAGGCGGTCTCCCATCCAAGTACTAACCAGGCCCAACGCTGCTTAGCTTCCGAGATCAGACGAGATCAGGCGCTCTCAGTGCGGTATGGCCATAAGCGAGGGCTGCTCCAAAAAGTGGGCTATTTAAAGATCAGCCTCCGTAAAAGCCAGCATATTATATAAATAGTGAAGAAAAGGCAAAAGCTTACAGCACCTGGTATTCCCAGGCGGTCTCCCATCCAAGTACTAAGCAGGCCCGACGCTGCTTAGCTTCCGAGATCAGACGAGATCGGGCGCTCTCAGCGCGGTATGGCCGTAAGCGAGGGCTGCTGCAAAAAGTGGGCTATTTAAAGATCAGCCTCCGTAAAAGCCAGCATATTATATAAATAGTGAAGAAAAGGCAAAAGCTTACAGCACCTGGTATTCCCAGGCGGTCTCCCATCCAAGTACTAAGCAGGCCCGACGCTGCTTAGCTTCCGAGATCAGACGAGATCGGGCGCTCTCAGCGCGGTATGGCCGTAAGCGAGGGCTGCTCCAAAAAGTGGGCTATTTAAAGATCAGCCTCCGTAAAAGCCAGCATATTATATAAATAGTGAAGAAAAGGCAAAAGCTTACAGCACCTGGTATTCCCAGGCGGTCTCCCATCCAAGTACTAAGCAGGCCCGACGCTGCTTAGCTTCCGAGATCAGACGAGATCGGGCGCTCTCAGCGCGGTATGGCCGTAAGCGAGGGCTGCTCCAAAAAGTGGGCTATTTAAAGATCAGCCTCCGTAAAAGCCAGCATATTATATAAATAGTGAAGAAAAGGCAAAAGCTTACAGCACCTGGTATTCCCAGGAGGTCTCCCATCCAAGTACTAAGCAGGCCCGACGCTGCTTAGCTTCCGAGATCAGACGAGATCGGGCGCTCTTTTTTTTTCTTTTTTTTTTTTTTTCCTTTATTTAAAAAAATTAAAATTTTGTTACATTTCAGAGATTCACAAGTTTTCCTTAGGTGTTACAACATTTGTGTTTAACATATTTTACATATTTCCCCATAACCACTTTATTGTATGGTCTTTGAATTCAATCATAGGGTTTCCCTTCACCAATATTTCAATAAAAACCTCCTCCTTCTCATGTGATAAAAGATAGTTCTGTATCAAGTTTACAACAATATCCATCCTGTTTTTAAACATAATCCATACATCCACCTTTTTTCCATCATATTTTGCCATGTTCCTCCTTAACCAAATTACATATTTTGCCACTGTTACACATATATTAAAAACATACATTTTACAATCTTCCATACCAAATAGAAACATTTTTTCCCATTTCTTTTGTTCCTCCACATATTTCTTTCCCAAAAGCAGTTTTGCGATTTTTTTTAACTTTCTCATAAAATCTTCCAATTTTTCACAATAGAAAAACAAATGCCGTAAACCTTCCCCTTCTTTTCTGCATACTTTACATATATCATCTTGTTCAAGTCCTATTTTACACAGTCTCATTTCAGTTAAAATACAATTGTGTCTCAATAAGTAGTTAAAATTTTCTAAAACTGGTTCAATATACTTTAATCTTACATTTCCCCATATTTCCTTTTCATTCAAATCATCATACCTTTCTTTCCAGTAGCTGAGTGCTACTGGTTTCGTAAAAGCCCTTGACCTAAAAACCACATACAAATTTTTCACTGTACATTCTTTCAATTTGATTTTTTCCCCAGCAGTCTTTTTAAGATATACCTCCGGCAATTCATTCTCATCACCTGTCTCATTATTGTCAATTTTTTCAATCCATTCCTTTGGTATTGCTTTTTTCAACTCTTCATATTGTTTCTGTAATCTTGTTTTATACACTCTTTTAAAATCATCCGCCACAGCATCCACAATAACTTGTAATGGTAAATATCCTTTTATCACTTCATATAATACATCTTTTACCTGTCTTATGCCTCCATCCCACCATTCCTTATAGTATACTACATTCCCCTCATTTACAATATTTGGGTTTAAGAAAAGAGGCTGTTCTAAAATCTGAGCTCTTCCTTTTGGTAAAATCTGTACATTTTCTAAAAATTCACCCCATGTCTCTAAAACCTCCATATAAAACCTTGGTATTCCTGCTGTCATCCAATTTTTAACCTTCATCCATAAAACATTACACCCCATTTTAAAAAGACCACATTTTTCCAGAAAGTATTCCATCACACATTTCCAAATTACTTCCTTCCTTGTTTCCAAAAAATGTTGAACATTTTTAATTCTTAAAGATTTCATTCTTAAAAAAGTGTCTAAAAGCCCCAAACCTCCTTCCTTAATATCTCCAATCAATGTTTGATATGCAATCTTGGCTCTCCCCTTTCCCCATAAAAACTTTAAAACCCCTTCTTTGATTTTCTTATAATACCCTTGAGGCAATGGGGTTACTGCCAACACATACCAAACTTTAGAAAGCAATAAAGCATTAATAATTAAAACTTTCCCCTTCAAAGTCAAATTTCTGGTCTGCCAAAATCTTAATCTTTTCTCAATTCCAATTAAAACTCCCTCCCAATTCAAATTATCTGTCTTATTAAAATCCATCCCTACCCAAATTCCTAAAATTTTAATCATCTCCTTTTCTTCTTTGAATGGTATGTGTTGTGATATTTCTTGTACATTTCCAATCCTCATACACACACTTTTCCCCACATTCACTTTTGCTCCTGAACCATTACAATAGCGCTCTAAGATCCCCATTGCCTCTTTAATACTCTGAATGTCTTCAACCAACAAAGTAGTATCGTCCGCGTATTGATACACCGGTTCTCTTTTTTCATTTTTCTCAATTTGTATTGCTTTTATGTTTCTGTCTGCCTTTATAGCCAAACCTAAAGGTTCAGCTACCAGCGTGTATAATAAGGCAGACAATGGACATCCTTGTCTTATCGACCTTGTTGGCTGAAAACATTCAGTTAAAAAACCATTACATTTTATACAAGTTAAAACATCCTTATAAAAAATTCGTATCCATTTTCTAAATTTTTCCCCAAACCCGAAACCTTTAAGAACCTCCAATAAAAACTCATGTTCTACTCTGTCAAACGCCTTCTCCAGATCTAAGCTAATTAAAAAAACCCCTTTATCTTTCTCTTTCATATAATATATTGTGTCTCTTATACTTTTAACCACATCTGCTATGTCTTTTCCTTGCACCCCATATGCTTGTGTTGTTTTAATAATCTTGGGTAAAATACTTTTTAATCTATTGGCTAAAACCTTTGCTAAAATTTTAAAATCTGTATTCAGCATTGTTATTGGTCTAAAATTCTTGAGATCTTTTGAATCACCTCTTCTTTTGTATATAATTTTTATCATTCCTATTTTCATTGTTTCACTCAATATCCCTTTCTTAAAAATTTCTTCATAAACCTCTTTTAAAATCGGTACTAATAGCTCTTTAAATTCCTTATAGAATTCATTTGTTAGACCGTCTACCCCTGGACTTTTCCTTGTCGATAATTGTTGGATTGCAATCTCTATTTCTTCTGCTTTAATATCCTCATCACAGAATTTCTTGTCTTCTTTATTTACCTTTGTTTGGATTTGTTTTATTAAAAATTCTTCATCTTCTCTTTTTATTCCTTGTTTTTTAAACAAGTCCATATAAAATTGCCTAACTGTTTTTAAAATTCCTTCCGTTTCCGTCTCTAAATTGCCATCTTTGTTTAAAACCTCTTTTATTAGATCTGCTTTTTGTCTGTTTCTTTCCAGATTAAAGAAAAATTGTGTACATCTTTCTCCCTCTACGGCATACTTTGCTTTACTTCTTACTATTGCACCTTTACACTTTTCTTCTTCCATTAATTTTAGCTTATCTTGTAACATTACTATTTCCTCCATATTCCCTTTCCCCATCTTCTCCGCCTCTTTTCTTAGCTCATTTTCTAGCTTCTTCCTTAACAGTTGTTCTTTTTGTCTTTTGATTTTTTGAAAAAATTGACTATACTCCATTGAGCTTTTCTTTATCTCCCACTTAACATTATCCCACCAAATTACTTTATCTTCCTTATACATATCATTTTTTAGATTTCCTTTTACCACCTTTTTAATTCTGTCCTTAAAATCATCACTTTTTAAAACCTCCGCATTTAAAATCCATACCCCTCTTCCTCTTTCCACTTTTGTAAAATCTATTGTCAAATGCAATAAAGAATGATCACTCAACCCTACAACTTCATAAAATACATCCTTTATCATACCTTCCATTTCCTTCATACATAGAACATAATCTATTCTACTTTGTTTTAGCTCTTTTAAAACCATCTGTCTTCTAGAAAAAGTTCTTCTTGTTCTGTTTCTTTCCCTCCAAACATCAATCAATTGGCAATCCTCCATCATCTTTTTCAATTCTTCTCTACCTTTATCTATTCTAAAAACCATGTTACTTGCCAAGTCTAATTCCGTAAAAACAGTATTAAAATCTCCAATCAAAATACCCTTTTCCCATATTCTTACATTGTCAGATATTTTACTAAAAAACCTTTTCTTTTCTTTCTCTTCATTTGGGGCGTGAATGTTATAAATAATTAAATTCTCTTCTCCTTTTTCTATTTTCACTGCTAAGCTTTTCCCCATTTTATCATCATATATCACTTGTTCTTTTCCTCCTATTCTTCTACTGGTTAAAATAGCTACACCACTTCCCACATTTTCTTCTCCATTATTAAAATACATATTCCCATCCCATTTTGTTTGGAACCTTTTCATACTTTCATTTTTCCAATTTGTTTCTTGCAACACAATCACATCAATTCCTTTACATAATACACACATCATCTCAAATTTTTCCATATTCATCAAACCTCTAGCATTCCATGATATCAGTTTTAAAAACATTGAAAAAAGGTGAAAAAAAAATTGAGTAGATAATTAATGTGTAAAAGAATTAATAATATATTCAAAAAAAGGGGGGGGGGGGCTAATCTTCTTCCTCCTCCTCCTCCTCCATTAACACCTGAAAACTATTGACCCATTTAGAATTTTCTGCATCCTTATTCTGTTCTTTTCTTCTCTTTCTCTTTGCACCTTCAATATTGGGTTTTACCTTAATAGTCCTTCTTCTTACTACTTCTTTTCCGTCCCTCCATCTGTCTGTCTTTTCCAGTTCTTTATTTTCCTCCCATGCACCTATTGTTTCCTCTTCCTTGCTTTTTAGTTCTTGAATCTCCATTGCCTCTAAAGTTCTCTGTGTTAATTCCAGCGGTGTCCATATCTCTTCCCTCTCTCCTTTCTGAAAGGTCCCCAACTCCTCTTGGTTTTCTCTTTCTTTAATTTGCTCCAAGTCACCTTTTGTTTGCTCTTCCTTGCTTTTTGGTTCTTTATTCTCCATTGTCTCGAAAGTTCTCTGTGTTATTTCCAAAGGTGTCCATATATTTTCCATTTCCCCTTCCTGAGAGTTCTCAATTACCTCTTGATTTTCTACGTTGGCTTCTTTATTTGTTTCCTTTTCTGTCCCAGCCTCTTCCTCATTTTCCACTTCCTCAATTTCTGTTTCTTTCAACATTTGCCTTCCTTCATTGAAAATTTCTTCATTATGTAATACGTTCTCCCCCTCCATCCAACACTCGCATCTTACCAGCACTCTTCTGCAATCCGGGCACTTTATTGCCTCACAATCTCTTGCGAAGTGTCCTTGCTCCTCGCACTGAAAACACTTGAATTCCGGACAGTCTTTGAACATATGCCCTGGACTCATACACAACCGACAGGTTTTCACCTGCCGATCGTGTAAAATCCGGCAATATTGTGTTCCTTCCTCCGTGTTAAATTTTGTGCTATATGGGAGCGACACCACTTCCTTCGGGAATTTAACCCTTAGGTACCTCGTACCGTCTGCAATTTCTGTGCCCGGATACATCCTCCTTCTAATATCAGATGCTGGTGTTACTCCCCAATCTTTTAATTTATCAAGAATCTCTGAATCTTCAATGTAGGCCGGCAAATGTATGAAGGAAACCACATATTCTCTATCCTGCAAATGTCTTATTTTGCACATTTTTCCTTTTATCTTTAATTCATCATCCAAGTCCTTGCAATCCTCTTTACTCCTCAGTGTTATTTCATATTCCTTTGTTTGCCTAGGTCTTACTGCCAGTATCTTACCTCCTCCAATTCTTTCATTCACTGCTTTTATAATATCCTCCGCTCTTGCATCTCTCAACTCCACCATATCCACAATCACTGTTGCCTCTTTGGAGTACTTCTTTTTGTAATCCGTTCGTTTCTGTCCATCTCGTTGTCTTATTTCCCGTCCATTTTCTGTTTCGTCTCGTCTTTCTCCAGGCATATACACGTCTTCACCTTGTAATCTGTCCGTTCTTGAAGCCATAATCACTACAAAAACTTCCCAGACAGCACAATGCTGCTGGGAAGCTTAGCCACTAACAAACCAAACCAAACAAATAAAAAACAAAACAGAGTGAGCCTTTCTCACCCACTGCAGCCGAACACTTCCTGTTTTACCAGCAACTCACTAGCGCCCCCAGGGTGGTATGGCCGTAAGCGAGGGCTGCTCCAAAAAGTGGGCTATTTAAAGATCAGCCTCCGTAAAAGCCAGCATATTATATAAATAGTGAAGAAAAGGCAAAAGCTTACAGCACCTGGTATTCCCAGGCGGTCTCCCATCCAAGTGTAACAATCGGCCTTATCAGCCGAGTTACAAGACTAAAATGGGATCAGATTTAACTGTGAGAGATGACTAGTGGTTAAAAGAATGAGACATAAAAGAAGATTGGTTTAAATAGATTTGGTTTATTTACAAGGTTCACATAAAAGACTTTAAAACAACACGATAAAAGGAGGTAAACGCTGTTAAAAGAATACAGTTCATTTGTCCATACCCTAAAAACAGTCCAAGAATCCCAGTGTGTTGATAAGTCCAATGTGAGTGTCCACCGGTGTATATACAATCCACAGAAAGTGTAATCCAAAGTTTGCAGGTGGTGAATGGAAAGGTGAGCTCTAAAATTAGCAACTCCTCAATCCAACAGTTTGGTGACTGTCCTTTGTTTGTCATGCTGCTCTCTTATACAGTTGTACTTCCTGCTTCCTGTCATGTGTCTAGTCACATGGCAGGCCAACCATCCATTTTTTAAAGACACACACTCACTTAAAATGTTAAGAGTAATAAAATGGCCTAAAAAACATGTAAAACACTTAAAACTCTATAATACATTTAAATGATTGTAATAAATAGAGCGGTAAAACACGTCTTTCTAAAAGCCAGCATATTATATAAATAGTGAAGAAAAGGCAAAAGCTTACAGCACCTGGTATTCCCAGGCGGTCTCCCATCCAAGTACTAAGCAGGCCCGACGCTGCTTAGCTTCCGAGATCAGACGAGATCGGGCGCTCTCAGCGCGGTATGGCCGTAAGCGAGGGCTGCTCCAAAAAGTGGGCTATTTAAAGATCAGCCTCCGTAAAAGCCAGCATATTATATAAATAGTGAAGAAAAGGCAAAAGCTTACAGCACCTGGTATTCCCAGGCGGTCTCCCATCCAAGTGTAACAATCGGCCTTATCAGCCGAGTTACAAGACTAAAATGGGATCAGATTTAACTGTGAGAGATGACTAGTGGTTAAAAGAATGAGACATAAAAGAAGATTGGTTTAAATAGATTTGGTTTATTTACAAGGTTCACATAAAAGACTTTAAAACAACACGATAAAACGAGGTAAACGCTGTTAAAAGCATACAGTTCATTTGTCCATACCCTAAAAACAGTCCAAGAATCCCAGTGTGTTGATAAGTCCAATGTGAGTGTCCACCGGTGTATATACAATCCACAGAAAGTGTAATCCAAAGTTTGCAGGTGGTGAATGGAAAGGTGAGCTCTAAAATTAGCAACTCCTCAATCCAACAGTTTGGTGACTGTCCTTTGTTTGTCATGCTGCTCTCTTATACAGTTGTACTTCCTGCTTCCTGTCATGTGTCTAGTCACATGGCAGGCCAACCATCCATTTTTTAAAGACACACACTCACTTAAAATGTTAAGAGTAATAAAATGGCCTAAAAAACATGTAAAACACTTAAAACTCTATAATACATTTAAATGATTGTAATAAATAGAGCGGTAAAACACGTCTTTCTAAAAGCCAGCATATTATATAAATAGTGAAGAAAAGGCAAAAGCTTACAGCACCTGGTATTCCCAGGCGGTCTCCCATCCAAGTACTAAGCAGGTCCGACGCTGCTTAGCTTCCGAGATCAGACGAGATCGGGCGCTCTCAGCGCGGTATGGCCGTAAGCGAGGGCTGCTCCAAAAAGTGGGCTATTTAAAGATCAGCCTCCGTAAAAGCCAGCATATTATATAAATAGTGAAGAAAAGGCAAAAGCTTACAGCACCTGGTATTCCCAGGCGGTCTCCCATCCAAGTACTAAGCAGGCCCGACGCTGCTTAGCTTCCGAGATCAGACGAGATCGGGCGCTCTCAGCGCGGTATGGCCGTAAGCGAGGGCTGCTCCAAAAAGTGGGCTATTTAAAGATCAGCCTCCGTAAAAGCCAGCATATTATATAAATAGTGAAGAAAAGGCAAAAGCTTACAGCACCTGGTATTCCCAGGCGGTCTCCCATCCAAGTGTAACAATCGGCCTTATCAGCCGAGTTACAAGACTAAAATGGGGTCAGATTTAACTGTGAGAGATGACTAGTGGTTAAAAGAATGAGACATAAAAGAAGATTGGTTTAAATAGATTTGGTTTATTTACAAGGTTCACATAAAAGACTTTAAAACAACACGATAAAACGAGGTAAACGCTGTTAAAAGAATACAGTTCATTTGTCCATACCCTAAAAACAGTCCAAGAATCCCAGTGTGTTGATAAGTCCAATGTGAGTGTCCACCGGTGTATATACAATCCACAGAAAGTGTAATCCAAAGTTTGCAGGTGGTGAATGGAAAGGTGAGCTCTAAAATGAGCAACTCCTCAATCCAACAGTTTGGTGACTGTCCTTTGTTTGTCATGCTGTTCTCTTATACAGTTGTACTTCCTGCTTCCTGTCATGTGTCTAGTCACATGGCAGGCCAACCATCCATTTTTTAAAGACACACACTCACTTAAAATGTTAAGAGTAATAAAATGGCCTAAAAAACATGTAAAACACTTAAAACTCTATAATACATTTAAATGATTGTAATAAATAGAGCGGTAAAACACGTCTTTCTAAAAGCCAGCATATTATATAAATAGTGAAGAAAAGGCAAAAGCTTACAGCACCTGGTATTCCCAGGCGGTCTCCCATCCAAGTACTAAGCAGGCCCGACGCTGCTTAGCTTCCGAGATCAGACGAGATCGGGCGCTCTCAGCGCGGTATGGCCGTAAGCGAGGGCTGCTCCAAAAAGTGGGCTATTTAAAGATCAGCCTCCGTAAAAGCCAGCATATTATATAAATAGTGAAGAAAAGGCAAAAGCTTACAGCACCTGGTATTCCCAGGCGGTCTCCCATCCAAGTACTAAGCAGGCCCGACGCTGCTTAGCTTCCGAGATCAGACGAGATCGGGCGCTCTCAGCGCGGTATGGCCGTAAGCGAGGGCTGCTCCAAAAAGTGGGCTATTTAAAGATCAGCCTCCGTAAAAGCCAGCATATTATATAAATAGTGAAGAAAAGGCAAAAGCTTACAGCACCTGGTATTCCCAGGCGGTCTCCCATCCAAGTGTAACAATCGGCCTTATCAGCCGAGTTACAAGACTAAAATGGGATCAGATTTAACTGTGAGAGATGACTAGTGGTTAAA
>NW_027394277.1:8315012-8335012 GCF_049309525.1 Garra rufa
TCCATATTCTACTTTGCCACATAAATACTTTTTTATTGTCTTAACTCTTATTGCTTTCCTTTTCACATCTAAATCCATCAATTTCAAACCCCCCTCACTGTAATCTGCTATTAATGTTTTTGCTGATATTTTTACTCCTTTCCCACCCCACACAAAAATATTCACAGCCTCTTTTATTCCATTTAACACCCAGTCTGGTAAATCAATTGCTCCCATCACATAATTACATTTAGTTAACAATAAAGAATTAACCACTACCACTTTTCCTCTTAGTCTTAATTCCCTTAGTCTCCAAAACTGTAACACTTGCTTGATTTTGTTTAGCACTCCTGACCATGTTGCATCTCTTGCCTCTTTTGCATTCTCTCCTACGTTTACCCCTAAAATTTTTATAAAATCTTTCGTTATTTTAAATGGAACATCTGACCCTTCCACCCTTATTCCTCCTATACTCATTATTTCAGATTTTTCCACATTTATTTTAGCACCTGACGCTTTCCCATATTTTTCCATCTGTTTTCTAATTTTATTTATACTCTCTATATCCCTAACTGTAAAAGTTGTATCATCTGCATATTGATGTATTACACTCAATCCTCCATTTGGTATTTGAATACCTTTTATTTCCTTGTCATTTTTGATGAGTGTCGCCAGTGGCTCAGCTGTTATTGAATACAATATTGCAGACAACGGACAGCCTTGCCTTACTGACCTCTCTAACTGAAAGGGGTCAGTTAACACCCCATTAACCTTAACACAACTTTTAGCATTTACATATATTAATTTTATCCACTTTTGCATTCTCTCTCCAAACCCAAATCTCCCCATTGTCTGTTCTATAAAGCTATGTTCCACCCTATCAAAAGCCTTATTTAAGTCTATAGATAAAACCAATCCCCCTTTCCCATCTTTCCCCATCCCTTCTACTACGTCCCTTATTGTGCAAATTGTATCTGTAATGTCTCTTCCCTTTATGCTATAAGCTTGGCTTGGTGATACTATTGACCCTACCACCTCTTTTATCCTATTTGCCAGCACTTTTGTCAGTATTTTATAATCCGTGTTTAACAGACTCAACGGTCTATAATTTTCTAGCTTAAGTGGACTTCCTTTATTTTTATATAGTATTGTGATTACTCCTAGCCCCATAGACTCTGGCATTTCACCTCTCTCTTCCATACTTCTATAAACCTTCCACAATATTGGTGCTACAGTCTCTTCAAAAGTCTTGTAAAACTCATGCGTTAAGCCGTCTGAGCCCGGGCTTTTATTCTTCTTTGTCTGTTTTATTGCTTCTTTTATTTCTTCGATACCTATGTCACTTTCACATGTATTTTTCTCACTTTCACTTAACCTCACACTCACAGAGTTCAAAACTTCCTCCACACACTCCTGTTTAACCCCTTCTTTCTTAAATAGCTTCTTATAAAATATTTCTACTTCTCTTATTATCTCCACATAATCAGTAATCTTATCTCCTTTTTCATTTTCCAACTCTGTTATATACTTTTTCATCTGCTTTTTCTTTTCTAAGTTTAGAAAGAACTTTGTGCTTCTTTCTCCCTCTAACGCATACTGCGCTCTACTCCTTATTATTGCACCCTTGCTTTTTTCTTTTTCATACTCCTCTATTTCTGCATTTATCTGCATAAAGCGTTCTTTATCTTGCTCGGGATTACTTTCTATTTTTTCTGCTTCCCTCTTCAATTCATTTTGCATTACCTCAACTTTGCTCCTTCTCTTAAAATTCCTTTGTTTGGCATATCTAATACTTCTTTTTTTAATTATCCCTTTCATTTTTTCCCACCACTCACATACATTTTCATCAAATAAGATATTTTCCATTTCATAATCTATACATTTTCTGATATTTTCTTTATATGCCTCTTCTTTTAGCAAGTCTGCATTCAAACACCACATTCCTCCCCCCCTCTCCTCCTCGTTCACACCCATCTTTACCATCATCATAGCATGGTCACTTACTCCCACAAACTTATATCTCACATTTTTTATATATTTTAACATTTCCCTTTTGGTTAAACATAAATCTATACGGCTTTGTTTCAAGACTCCCATCACCAATTGTCTTCTAGAGAAGTCTTTTTTGTAGGGATTCTCATCCCTCCATACATCAACTATGTCCTCATTTTGCATCCATTCAGTTAAATATTTTCTGGATACATCTGACTTAAAGTTTGCGCTGCTTGACGCGTCCAGTCTTGTGCACCATACATTAAAGTCACCGACTATTATAAAGTTGCCTTTACACAGCGGCTTAATTTCTTTAAAGACTTCTTTTCTTTCATTTTCTGTGTTAGGTGCATAAATGTTTATCAGCCTGAACAGTTCATTGTGAAATACAAATTCAATCACTAACAATCTCCCATTTCCATCCTTGTATATTTGCTTCACATTGTTTAATCGATCTCCTTTTATCAGGGTTGCCACGCCACAGGATTTTGCAGTCCCATGATTAGAAATAATTTCACCTTCCCACCTCTTTCTTATGTTGTCCATTATTTCATCAGACCAGTGTGTCTCTTGCAAACAGAGTATATCCGCTTTTAACAAACCCTTCACCTTCTCAAACTTATTTTCATCTCTTAACCCATTGCTATTCAAACAGGCAATGTTCATAATGCCCCACATAGCAAGTATCATAATTTTGAAAAAAATCATACTCATTTTGCTCAATCCATGCACTTACTTTCTGCAGTGTGCTCCTCCATTTCTTTCTTCTTTCTTTTCTTCTGCACCCTTTTTCCTTCGCTTGTGTCCATGTCCTCGTCCTCGATTGTCTCTAGACTCTCTGGCACTCCTCCACATCCCTCCACTTGCAGCTTTTCGCCTTGCCCTTTTGCACTGTCACCCTCCTGACTCTCTCCATCACCTTTCGCTGTTTCCCCTTCTCCATTTTCACACTCCAAGCCCTTCATAGCCATCTCCTTTCCGGGTTCCGCTCTCCTTTCTTTCTTTTTTCTTTCTCTCTCTCTCTGCCTCTGCCCTGGAGCCTCCTCCTCTTGACTGCTCACATTCTCAATCGCTCTCCACTCCACTGTTCTTTCTTCTCCACTCCATGCATCCCTTCTTTCTTCTCCAGTCGCTTCACCTTCCTTTCCTTCGATCTCCACCTCTTCATCCACCTCATACAGATCCGAATCCTCCTCATTGCTGTTTTCCTCATCCATCTCCGGCAGTGTTTCACACACACATAATCCAGGTCGCATATTGCACATAATGCAGTTCACCTCCTTGCACTCTCTGGCGTAATGTCCCTGCTTGTCACATTTAAAACATCTGAAGCTTGGGCAGTCTCTTACAATGTGACCTGGCTGAATGCACAGGCGACAGACTTTCACTTGCCTGTCATGTATCACTCTGAAGTGCTCAGTCCCTCCTAGTGTCTCAAACTTTGTTGAATATGGCAGTGATTTTACCACATCATTGAATTTTACCTTTAAAAATCTTGTCCCATCAGCGATATCTGTCCCCGGCCACATTCTCCTTTTCACTCTTGAGACCGCTTTAACTCCCCATTCCGACAGCTTTCTCAGTATCTCCTCATCCTGAATATACATTGGTAGACCAAGAAATGAGACCACCATCTCCATACAGTCCACCTCTTTCGCCATAATCCGACTGTTCTTTATCTTTAGCCCATCCAACAACTTCTTCTTTCCTTTTTCCTCTTCCATTGTCAGCTCGTATTCTTTTGGTGTTTTGTATCTACAGCCGATCACCACTCCACACTCTTCTCTCACTTTCTTCAGTATCTCCATCATCGTTATTCTATCTTCTCCTTCTATTTCCACCAGCACTGTGAGCCTCTTTTCATAATTCCTTCTTCTTTGGTCCCGTTCTCCATCCATTTCCCTTGTGTTCCTTTTCTCCAGGCCTCTTCCCACCTCCATTTTGTCATCCAACATTGTAGCCATCTCAGCACAGAAAGTATCTATCCCCAAACAGCAATAGCCGTTTGGGGATTAAATAACTTGACTACCCACCAATTCCTCTTTTTCAAAAAGGTTGTTTTAAAAACACAGGCTTCAGTTTCCAGTTCTCAAAACTCAAAACACTCTCTGTTTGCTTTCTCCAACAAGCTGTACCACTTCCTGCTTCCACTAGAGGGCGCTCAGCGTGGTATGGCCGTAAGCGAGGGCTGCTCCAAAAAGTGGGCTATTTAAAGATCAGCCTCCGTAAAAGCCAGCATATTATATAAATAGTGAAGAAAAGGCAAAAGCTTACAGCACCTGGTATTCCCAGGCGGTCTCCCATCCAAGTACTAAGCAGGCCCGACGCTGCTTAGCTTCCGAGATCAGACGAGATCGGGCGCTCTCAGCGCGGTATGGCCGTAAGCGAGGGCTGCTCCAAAAAGTGGGCTATTTAAAGATCAGCCTCCGTAAAAGCCAGCATATTATATAAATAGTGAAGAAAAGGCAAAAGCTTACAGCACCTGGTATTCCCAGGCGGTCTCCCATCCAAGTACTAAGCAGGCCCGACGCTGCTTAGCTTCCGAGATCAGACGAGATCGGGCGCTCTCAGCGCGGTATGGCCGTAAGCGAGGGCTGCTCCAAAAAGTGGGCTATTTAAAGATCAGCCTCCGTAAAAGCCAGCATATTATATAAATAGTGAAGAAAAGGCAAAAGCTTACAGCACCTGGTATTCCCAGGCGGTCTCCCATCCAAGTACTAAGCAGGCCCGACGCTGCTTAGCTTCCGAGATCAGACGAGATCGGGCGCTCTCAGCGCGGTATGGCCGTAAGCGAGGGCTGCTCCAAAAAGTGGGCTATTTAAAGATCAGCCTCCGTAAAAGCCAGCATATTATATAAATAGTGAAGAAAAGGCAAAAGCTTACAGCACCTGGTATTCCCAGGCGGTCTCCCATCCAAGTGTAACAATCGGCCTTATCAGCCGAGTTACAAGACTAAAATGGGATCAGATTTAACTGTGAGAGATGACTAGTGGTTAAAAGAATGAGACATAAAAGAAGATTGGTTTAAATAGATTTGGTTTATTTACAAGGTTCACATAAAAGACTTTAAAACAACACGATAAAACGAGGTAAACGCTGTTAAAAGAATACAGTTCATTTGTCCATACCCTAAAAACAGTCCAAGAATCCCAGTGTGTTGATAAGTCCAATGTGAGTGTCCACCGGTGTATATACAATCCACAGAAAGTGTAATCCAAAGTTTGCAGGTGGTGAATGGAAAGGTGAGCTCTAAAATTAGCAACTCCTCAATCCAACAGTTTGGTGACTGTCCTTTGTTTGTCATGCTGCTCTCTTATACAGTTGTACTTCCTGCTTCCTGTCATGTGTCTAGTCACATGGCAGGCCAACCATCCATTTTTTAAAGACACACACTCACTTAAAATGTTAAGAGTAATAAAATGGCCTAAAAAACATGTAAAACACTTAAAACTCTATAATACATTTAAATGATTGTAATAAATAGAGCGGTAAAACACGTCTTTCTAAAAGCCAGCATATTATATAAATAGTGAAGAAAAGGCAAAAGCTTACAGCACCTGGTATTCCCAGGCGGTCTCCCATCCAAGTACTAAGCAGGCCCGACGCTGCTTAGCTTCCGAGATCAGACGAGATCGGGCGCTCTCAGCGCGGTATGGCCGTAAGCGAGGGCTGCTCCAAAAAGTGGGCTATTTAAAGATCAGCCTCCGTAAAAGCCAGCATATTATATAAATAGTGAAGAAAAGGCAAAAGCTTACAGCACCTGGTATTCCCAGGCGGTCTCCCATCCAAGTACTAAGCAGGCCCGACGCTGCTTAGCTTCCGAGATCAGACGAGATCGGGTGCTCTCAGCGCGGTATGGCCGTAAGCGAGGGCTGCTCCAAAAAGTGGGCTATTTAAAGATCAGCCTCCGTAAAAGCCAGCATATTATATAAATAGTGAAGAAAAGGCAAAAGCTTACAGCACCTGGTATTCCCAGGCGGTCTCCCATCCAAGTACTAAGCAGGCCCGACGCTGCTTAGCTTCCGAGATCAGACGAGATCGGGCGCTCTCAGCGCGGTATGGCCGTAAGCGAGGGCTGCTCCAAAAAGTGGGCTATTTAAAGATCAGCCTCCGTAAAAGCCAGCATATTATATAAATAGTGAAGAAAAGGCAAAAGCTTACAGCACCTGGTATTCCCAGGCGGTCTCCCATCCAAGTACTAAGCAGGCCCGACGCTGCTTAGCTTCCGAGATCAGACGAGATCGGGCGCTCTCAGCGCGGTATGGCCGTAAGCGAGGGCTGCTCCAAAAAGTGGGCTATTTAAAGATCAGCCTCCGTAAAAGCCAGCATATTATATAAATAGTGAAGAAAAGGCAAAAGCTTACAGCACCTGGTATTCCCAGGCGGTCTCCCATCCAAGTGTAACAATCGGCCTTATCAGCCGAGTTACAAGACTAAAATGGGATCAGATTTAACTGTGAGAGATGACTAGTGGTTAAAAGAATGAGACATAAAAGAAGATTGGTTTAAATAGATTTGGTTTATTTACAAGGTTCACATAAAAGACTTTAAAACAACACGATAAAACGAGGTAAACGCTGTTAAAAGAATACAGTTCATTTGTCCATACCCTAAAAACAGTCCAAGAATCCCAGTGTGTTGATAAGTCCAATGTGAGTGTCCACCGGTGTATATACAATCCACAGAAAGTGTAATCCAAAGTTTGCAGGTGGTGAAAGGAAAGGTGAGCTCTAAAATTAGCAACTCCTCAATCCAACAGTTTGGTGACTGTCCTTTGTTTGTCATGCTGCTCTCTTATACAGTTGTACTTCCTGCTTCCTGTCATGTGTCTAGTCACATGGCAGGCCAACCATCCATTTTTTAAAGACACACACTCACTTAAAATGTTAAGAGTAATAAAATGGCCTAAAAAACATGTAAAACACTTAAAACTCTATAATACATTTAAATGATTGTAATAAATAGAGCGGTAAAACACGTCTTTCTAAAAGCCAGCATATTATATAAATAGTGAAGAAAAGGCAAAAGCTTACAGCACCTGGTATTCCCAGGCGGTCTCCCATCCAAGTACTAAGCAGGCCCGACGCTGCTTAGCTTCCGAGATCAGACGAGATCGGGCGCTCTCAGCGCGGTATGGCCGTAAGCGAGGGCTGCTCCAAAAAGTGGGCTATTTAAAGATCAGCCTCCGTAAAAGCCAGCATATTATATAAATAGTGAAGAAAAGGCAAAAGCTTACAGCACCTGGTATTCCCAGGCGGTCTCCCATCCAAGTACTAAGCAGGCCCGACGCTGCTTAGCTTCCGAGATCAGACGAGATCGGGTGCTCTCAGCGCGGTATGGCCGTAAGCGAGGGCTGCTCCAAAAAGTGGGCTATTTAAAGATCAGCCTCCGTAAAAGCCAGCATATTATATAAATAGTGAAGAAAAGGCAAAAGCTTACAGCACCTGGTATTCCCAGGCGGTCTCCCATCCAAGTACTAAGCAGGCCCGACGCTGCTTAGCTTCCGAGATCAGACGAGATCGGGCGCTCTCAGCGCGGTATGGCCGTAAGCGAGGGCTGCTCCAAAAAGTGGGCTATTTAAAGATCAGCCTCCGTAAAAGCCAGCATATTATATAAATAGTGAAGAAAAGGCAAAAGCTTACAGCACCTGGTATTCCCAGGCGGTCTCCCATCCAAGTACTAAGCAGGCCCGACGCTGCTTAGCTTCCGAGATCAGACGAGATCGGGCGCTCTCAGCGCGGTATGGCCGTAAGCGAGGGCTGCTCCAAAAAGTGGGCTATTTAAAGATCAGCCTCCGTAAAAGCCAGCATATTATATAAATAGTGAAGAAAAGGCAAAAGCTTACAGCACCTGGTATTCCCAGGCGGTCTCCCATCCAAGTGTAACAATCGGCCTTATCAGCCGAGTTACAAGACTAAAATGGGATCAGATTTAACTGTGAGAGATGACTAGTGGTTAAAAGAATGAGACATAAAAGAAGATTGGTTTAAATAGATTTGGTTTATTTACAAGGTTCACATAAAAGACTTTAAAACAACACGATAAAACGAGGTAAACGCTGTTAAAAGAATACAGTTCATTTGTCCATACCCTAAAAACAGTCCAAGAATCCCAGTGTGTTGATAAGTCCAATGTGAGTGTCCACCGGTGTATATACAATCCACAGAAAGTGTAATCCAAAGTTTGCAGGTGGTGAAAGGAAAGGTGAGCTCTAAAATTAGCAACTCCTCAATCCAACAGTTTGGTGACTGTCCTTTGTTTGTCATGCTGCTCTCTTATACAGTTGTACTTCCTGCTTCCTGTCATGTGTCTAGTCACATGGCAGGCCAACCATCCATTTTTTAAAGACACACACTCACTTAAAATGTTAAGAGTAATAAAATGGCCTAAAAAACATGTAAAACACTTAAAACTCTATAATACATTTAAATGATTGTAATAAATAGAGCGGTAAAACACGTCTTTCTAAAAGCCAGCATATTATATAAATAGTGAAGAAAAGGCAAAAGCTTACAGCACCTGGTATTCCCAGGCGGTCTCCCATCCAAGTACTAAGCAGGCCCGACGCTGCTTAGCTTCCGAGATCAGACGAGATCGGGCGCTCTCAGCGCGGTATGGCCGTAAGCAAGGGCTGCTCCAAAAAGTGGGCTATTTAAAGATCAGCCTCCGTAAAAGCCAGCATATTATATAAATAGTGAAGAAAAGGCAAAAGCTTACAGCACCTGGTATTCCCAGGCGGTCTCCCATCCAAGTGTAACAATCGGCCTTATCAGCCGAGTTACAAGACTAAAATGGGATCAGATTTAACTGTGAGAGATGACTAGTGGTTAAAAGAATGAGACATAAAAGAAGATTGGTTTAAATAGATTTGGTTTATTTACAAGGTTCACATAAAAGACTTTAAAACAACACGATAAAACGAGGTAAACGCTGTTAAAAGAATACAGTTCATTTGTCCATACCCTAAAAACAGTCCAAGAATCCCAGTGTGTTGATAAGTCCAATGTGAGTGTCCACCGGTGTATATACAATCCACAGAAAGTGTAATCCAAAGTTTGCAGGTGGTGAATGGAAAGGTGAGCTCTAAAATTAGCAACTCCTCAATCCAACAGTTTGGTGACTGTCCTTTGTTTGTCATGCTGCTCTCTTATACAGTTGTACTTCCTGCTTCCTGTCATGTGTCTAGTCACATGGCAGGCCAACCATCCATTTTTTAAAGACACACACTCACTTAAAATGTTAAGAGTAATAAAATGGCCTAAAAAACATGTAAAACACTTAAAACTCTATAATACATTTAAATGATTGTAATAAATAGAGCGGTAAAACACGTCTTTCTAAAAGCCAGCATATTATATAAATAGTGAAGAAAAGGCAAAAGCTTACAGCACCTGGTATTCCCAGGCGGTCTCCCATCCAAGTACTAAGCAGGCCCGACGCTGCTTAGCTTCCGAGATCAGACGAGATCGGGCGCTCTCAGCGCGGTATGGCCGTAAGCGAGGGCTGCTCCAAAAAGTGGGCTATTTAAAGATCAGCCTCCGTAAAAGCCAGCATATTATATAAATAGTGAAGAAAAGGCAAAAGCTTACAGCACCTGGTATTCCCAGGCGGTCTCCCATCCAAGTACTAAGCAGGCCCGACGCTGCTTAGCTTCCGAGATCAGACGAGATCGGGCGCTCTCAGCGCGGTATGGCCGTAAGCGAGGGCTGCTCCAAAAAGTGGGCTATTTAAAGATCAGCCTCCGTAAAAGCCAGCATATTATATAAATAGTGAAGAAAAGGCAAAAGCTTACAGCACCTGGTATTCCCAGGCGGTCTCCCATCCAAGTACTAAGCAGGCCCGACGCTGCTTAGCTTCCGAGATCAGACGAGATCGGGCGCTCTCAGCGCGGTATGGCCGTAAGCGAGGGCTGCTCCAAAAAGTGGGCTATTTAAAGATCAGCCTCCGTAAAAGCCAGCATATTATATAAATAGTGAAGAAAAGGCAAAAGCTTACAGCACCTGGTATTCCCAGGCGGTCTCCCATCCAAGTGTAACAATCGGCCTTATCAGCCGAGTTACAAGACTAAAATGGGATCAGATTTAACTGTGAGAGATGACTAGTGGTTAAAAGAATGAGACATAAAAGAAGATTGGTTTAAATAGATTTGGTTTATTTACAAGGTTCACATAAAAGACTTTAAAACAACACGATAAAACGAGGTAAACGCTGTTAAAAGAATACAGTTCATTTGTCCATACCCTAAAAACAGTCCAAGAATCCCAGTGTGTTGATAAGTCCAATGTGAGTGTCCACCGGTGTATATACAATCCACAGAAAGTGTAATCCAAAGTTTGCAGGTGGTGAATGGAAAGGTGAGCTCTAAAATTAGCAACTCCTCAATCCAACAGTTTGGTGACTGTCCTTTGTTTGTCATGCTGCTCTCTTATACAGTTGTACTTCCTGCTTCCTGTCATGTGTCTAGTCACATGGCAGGCCAACCATCCATTTTTTAAAGACA
Organism: Garra rufa; assembly: GCF_049309525.1. Lineage (NCBI taxonomy): Eukaryota > Metazoa > Chordata > Actinopteri > Cypriniformes > Cyprinidae > Garra > Garra rufa. Next base: position 8,325,484 of record NW_027394277.1, read on the forward strand.
CACACTCACTTAAAATGTTAAGAGTAATAAAATGGCCTAAAAAACATGTAAAACACTTAAAACTCTATAATACATTTAAATGATTGTAATAAATAGAGCGGTAAAACACGTCTTTCTAAAAGCCAGCATATTATATAAATAGTGAAGAAAAGGCAAAAGCTTACAGCACCTGGTATTCCCAGGCGGTCTCCCATCCAAGTACTAAGCAGGCCCGACGCTGCTTAGCTTCCGAGATCAGACGAGATCGGGCGCTCTCAGCGCGGTATGGCCGTAAGCGAGGGCTGCTGCAAAAAGTGGGCTATTTAAAGATCAGCCTCCGTAAAAGCCAGCATATTATATAAATAGTGAAGAAAAGGCAAAAGCTTACAGCACCTGATATTCCCAGGCGGTCTCCCATCCAAGTACTAAGCAGGCCCGACGCTGCTTAGCTTCCGAGATCAGACGAGATCGGGCGCTCTCAGCGCGGTATGGCCGTAAGCGAGGGCTGCTCCAAAAAGTGGGCTATTTAAAGATCAGCCTCCGTAAAAGCCAGCATATTATATAAATAGTGAAGAAAAGGCAAAAGCTTACAGCACCTGGTATTCCCAGGCGGTCTCCCATCCAAGTACTAAGCAGGCCCGACGCTGCTTAGCTTCCGAGATCAGACGAGATCGGGCGCTCTCAGCGCGGTATGGCCGTAAGCGAGGGCTGCTCCAAAAAGTGGGCTATTTAAAGATCAGCCTCCGTAAAAGCCAGCATATTATATAAATAGTGAAGAAAAGGCAAAAGCTTACAGCACCTGGTATTCCCAGGAGGTCTCCCATCCAAGTACTAAGCAGGCCCGACGCTGCTTAGCTTCCGAGATCAGACGAGATCGGGCGCTCTTTTTTTTTTTTTTTTTTTTTTTTTCCTTTATTTAAAAAAATTAAAATTTTGTTACATTTCAGAGATTCACAAGTTTTCCTTAGGTGTTACAACATTTGTGTTTAACATATTTTACATATTTCCCCATAACCACTTTATTGTATGGTCTTTGAATTCAATCATAGGGTTTCCCTTCACCAATATTTCAATAAAAACCTCCTCCTTCTCATGTGATAAAAGATAGTTCTGTATCAAGTTTACAACAATATCCATCCTGTTTTTAAACATAATCCATACATCCACCTTTTTTCCATCATATTTTGCCATGTTCCTCCTTAACCAAATTACATATTTTGCCACTGTTACACATATATTAAAAACATACATTTTACAATCTTCCATACCAAATAGAAACATTTTTTCCCATTTCTTTTGTTCCTCCACATATTTCTTTCCCAAAAGCAGTTTTGCGATTTTTTTTAACTTTCTCATAAAATCTTCCAATTTTTCACAATAGAAAAACAAATGCCGTAAACCTTCCCCTTCTTTTCTGCATACTTTACATATATCATCTTGTTCAAGTCCTATTTTACACAGTCTCATTTCAGTTAAAATACAATTGTGTCTCAATAAGTAGTTAAAATTTTCTAAAACTGGTTCAATATACTTTAATCTTACATTTCCCCATATTTCCTTTTCATTCAAATCATCATACCTTTCTTTCCAGTAGCTGAGTGCTACTGGTTTCGTAAAAGCCCTTGACCTAAAAACCACATACAAATTTTTCACTGTACATTCTTTCAATTTGATTTTTTCCCCAGCAGTCTTTTTAAGATATACCTCCGGCAATTCATTCTCATCACCTGTCTCATTATTGTCAATTTTTTCAATCCATTCCTTTGGTATTGCTTTTTTCAACTCTTCATATTGTTTCTGTAATCTTGTTTTATACACTCTTTTAAAATCATCCGCCACAGCATCCACAATAACTTGTAATGGTAAATATCCTTTTATCACTTCATATAATACATCTTTTACCTGTCTTATGCCTCCATCCCACCATTCCTTATAGTATACTACATTCCCCTCATTTACAATATTTGGGTTTAAGAAAAGAGGCTGTTCTAAAATCTGAGCTCTTCCTTTTGGTAAAATCTGTACATTTTCTAAAAATTCACCCCATGTCTCTAAAACCTCCATATAAAACCTTGGTATTCCTGCTGTCATCCAATTTTTAACCTTCATCCATAAAACATTACACCCCATTTTAAAAAGACCACATTTTTCCAGAAAGTATTCCATCACACATTTCCAAATTACTTCCTTCCTTGTTTCCAAAAAATGTTGAACATTTTTAATTCTTAAAGATTTCATTCTTAAAAAAGTGTCTAAAAGCCCCAAACCTCCTTCCTTAATATCTCCAATCAATGTTTGATATGCAATCTTGGCTCTCCCCTTTCCCCATAAAAACTTTAAAACCCCTTCTTTGATTTTCTTATAATACCCTTGAGGCAATGGGGTTACTGCCAACACATACCAAACTTTAGAAAGCAATAAAGCATTAATAATTAAAACTTTCCCCTTCAAAGTCAAATTTCTGGTCTGCCAAAATCTTAATCTTTTCTCAATTCCAATTAAAACTCCCTCCCAATTCAAATTATCTGTCTTATTAAAATCCATCCCTACCCAAATTCCTAAAATTTTAATCATCTCCTTTTCTTCTTTGAATGGTATGTGTTGTGATATTTCTTGTACATTTCCAATCCTCATACACACACTTTTCCCCACATTCACTTTTGCTCCTGAACCATTACAATAGCGCTCTAAGATCCCCATTGCCTCTTTAATACTCTGAATGTCTTCAACCAACAAAGTAGTATCGTCCGCGTATTGATACACCGGTTCTCTTTTTTCATTTTTCTCAATTTGTATTGCTTTTATGTTTCTGTCTGCCTTTATAGCCAAACCTAAAGGTTCAGCTACCAGCGTGTATAATAAGGCAGACAATGGACATCCTTGTCTTATCGACCTTGTTGGCTGAAAACATTCAGTTAAAAAACCATTACATTTTATACAAGTTAAAACATCCTTATAAAAAATTCGTATCCATTTTCTAAATTTTTCCCCAAACCCGAAACCTTTAAGAACCTCCAATAAAAACTCATGTTCTACTCTGTCAAACGCCTTCTCCAGATCTAAGCTAATTAAAAAAACCCCTTTATCTTTCTCTTTCATATAATATATTGTGTCTCTTATACTTTTAACCACATCTGCTATGTCTTTTCCTTGCACCCCATATGCTTGTGTTGTTTTAATAATCTTGGGTAAAATACTTTTTAATCTATTGGCTAAAACCTTTGCTAAAATTTTAAAATCTGTATTCAGCATTGTTATTGGTCTAAAATTCTTGAGATCTTTTGAATCACCTCTTCTTTTGTATATAATTTTTATCATTCCTATTTTCATTGTTTCACTCAATATCCCTTTCTTAAAAATTTCTTCATAAACCTCTTTTAAAATCGGTACTAATAGCTCTTTAAATTCCTTATAGAATTCATTTGTTAGACCGTCTACCCCTGGACTTTTCCTTGTCGATAATTGTTGGATTGCAATCTCTATTTCTTCTGCTTTAATATCCTCATCACAGAATTTCTTGTCTTCTTTATTTACCTTTGTTTGGATTTGTTTTATTAAAAATTCTTCATCTTCTCTTTTTATTCCTTGTTTTTTAAACAAGTCCATATAAAATTGCCTAACTGTTTTTAAAATTCCTTCCGTTTCCGTCTCTAAATTGCCATCTTTGTTTAAAACCTCTTTTATTAGATCTGCTTTTTGTCTGTTTCTTTCCAGATTAAAGAAAAATTGTGTACATCTTTCTCCCTCTACGGCATACTTTGCTTTACTTCTTACTATTGCACCTTTACACTTTTCTTCTTCCATTAATTTTAGCTTATCTTGTAACATTACTATTTCCTCCATATTCCCTTTCCCCATCTTCTCCGCCTCTTTTCTTAGCTCATTTTCTAGCTTCTTCCTTAACAGTTGTTCTTTTTGTCTTTTGATTTTTTGAAAAAATTGACTATACTCCATTGAGCTTTTCTTTATCTCCCACTTAACATTATCCCACCAAATTACTTTATCTTCCTTATACATATCATTTTTTAGATTTCCTTTTACCACCTTTTTAATTCTGTCCTTAAAATCATCACTTTTTAAAACCTCCGCATTTAAAATCCATACCCCTCTTCCTCTTTCCACTTTTGTAAAATCTATTGTCAAATGCAATAAAGAATGATCACTCAACCCTACAACTTCATAAAATACATCCTTTATCATACCTTCCATTTCCTTCATACATAGAACATAATCTATTCTACTTTGTTTTAGCTCTTTTAAAACCATCTGTCTTCTAGAAAAAGTTCTTCTTGTTCTGTTTCTTTCCCTCCAAACATCAATCAATTGGCAATCCTCCATCATCTTTTTCAATTCTTCTCTACCTTTATCTATTCTAAAAACCATGTTACTTGCCAAGTCTAATTCCGTAAAAACAGTATTAAAATCTCCAATCAAAATACCCTTTTCCCATATTCTTACATTGTCAGATATTTTACTAAAAAACCTTTTCTTTTCTTTCTCTTCATTTGGGGCGTGAATGTTATAAATAATTAAATTCTCTTCTCCTTTTTCTATTTTCACTGCTAAGCTTTTCCCCATTTTATCATCATATATCACTTGTTCTTTTCCTCCTATTCTTCTACTGGTTAAAATAGCTACACCACTTCCCACATTTTCTTCTCCATTATTAAAATACATATTCCCATCCCATTTTGTTTGGAACCTTTTCATACTTTCATTTTTCCAATTTGTTTCTTGCAACACAATCACATCAATTCCTTTACATAATACACACATCATCTCAAATTTTTCCATATTCATCAAACCTCTAGCATTCCATGATATCAGTTTTAAAAACATTGAAAAAAGGTGAAAAAAAAATTGAGTAGATAATTAATGTGTAAAAGAATTAATAATATATTCAAAAAAAGGGGGGGGGGGCTAATCTTCTTCCTCCTCCTCCTCCTCCATTAACACCTGAAAACTATTGACCCATTTAGAATTTTCTGCATCCTTATTCTGTTCTTTTCTTCTCTTTCTCTTTGCACCTTCAATATTGGGTTTTACCTTAATAGTCCTTCTTCTTACTACTTCTTTTCCGTCCCTCCATCTGTCTGTCTTTTCCAGTTCTTTATTTTCCTCCCATGCACCTATTGTTTGCTCTTCCTTGCTTTTTAGTTCTTGAATCTCCATTGCCTCTAAAGTTCTCTGTGTTAATTCCAGCGGTGTCCATATCTCTTCCCTCTCTCCTTTCTGAAAGGTCCCCAACTCCTCTTGGTTTTCTCTTTCTTTAATTTGCTCCAAGTCACCTTTTGTTTGCTCTTCCTTGCTTTTTGGTTCTTTATTCTCCATTGTCTCGAAAGTTCTCTGTGTTATTTCCAAAGGTGTCCATATATTTTCCATTTCCCCTTCCTGAGAGTTCTCAATTACCTCTTGATTTTCTACGTTGGCTTCTTTATTTGTTTCCTTTTCTGTCCCAGCCTCTTCCTCATTTTCCACTTCCTCAATTTCTGTTTCTTTCAACATTTGCCTTCCTTCATTGAAAATTTCTTCATTATGTAATACGTTCTCCCCCTCCATCCAACACTCGCATCTTACCAGCACTCTTCTGCAATCCGGGCACTTTATTGCCTCACAATCTCTTGCGAAGTGTCCTTGCTCCTCGCACTGAAAACACTTGAATTCCGGACAGTCTTTGAACATATGCCCTGGACTCATACACAACCGACAGGTTTTCACCTGCCGATCGTGTAAAATCCGGCAATATTGTGTTCCTTCCTCCGTGTTAAATTTTGTGCTATATGGGAGCGACACCACTTCCTTCGGGAATTTAACCCTTAGGTACCTCGTACCGTCTGCAATTTCTGTGCCCGGATACATCCTCCTTCTAATATCAGATGCTGGTGTTACTCCCCAATCTTTTAATTTATCAAGAATCTCTGAATCTTCAATGTAGGCCGGCAAATGTATGAAGGAAACCACATATTCTCTATCCTGCAAATGTCTTATTTTGCACATTTTTCCTTTTATCTTTAATTCATCATCCAAGTCCTTGCAATCCTCTTTACTCCTCAGTGTTATTTCATATTCCTTTGTTTGCCTAGGTCTTACTGCCAGTATCTTACCTCCTCCAATTCTTTCATTCACTGCTTTTATAATATCCTCCGCTCTTGCATCTCTCAACTCCACCATATCCACAATCACTGTTGCCTCTTTGGAGTACTTCTTTTTGTAATCCGTTCGTTTCTGTCCATCTCGTTGTCTTATTTCCCGTCCATTTTCTGTTTCGTCTCGTCTTTCTCCAGGCATATACACGTCTTCACCTTGTAATCTGTCCGTTCTTGAAGCCATAATCACTACAAAAACTTCCCAGACAGCACAATGCTGCTGGGAAGCTTAGCCACTAACAAAAAAACAAATCAAAAATAAGAAAAAACAACTGTCCACAAACCAAACAAATAAAAAACAAAACAGAGTGAGCCTTTCTCACCCACTGCAGCCGAACACTTCCTGTTTTACCAGCAACTCACTAGCGCCCCCAGGGTGGTATGGCCGTAAGCGAGGGCTGCTCCAAAAAGTGGGCTATTTAAAGATCAGCCTCCGTAAAAGCCAGCATATTATATAAATAGTGAAGAAAAGGCAAAAGCTTACAGCACCTGGTATTCCCAGGCGGTCTCCCATCCAAGTGTAACAATCGGCCTTATCAGCCGAGTTACAAGACTAAAATGGGATCAGATTTAACTGTGAGAGATGACTAGTGGTTAAAAGAATGAGACATAAAAGAAGATTGGTTTAAATAGATTTGGTTTATTTACAAGGTTCACATAAAAGACTTTAAAACAACACGATAAAAGGAGGTAAACGCTGTTAAAAGAATACAGTTCATTTGTCCATACCCTAAAAACAGTCCAAGAATCCCAGTGTGTTGATAAGTCCAATGTGAGTGTCCACCGGTGTATATACAATCCACAGAAAGTGTAATCCAAAGTTTGCAGGTGGTGAATGGAAAGGTGAGCTCTAAAATTAGCAACTCCTCAATCCAACAGTTTGGTGACTGTCCTTTGTTTGTCATGCTGCTCTCTTATACAGTTGTACTTCCTGCTTCCTGTCATGTGTCTAGTCACATGGCAGGCCAACCATCCATTTTTTAAAGACACACACTCACTTAAAATGTTAAGAGTAATAAAATGGCCTAAAAAACATGTAAAACACTTAAAACTCTATAATACATTTAAATGATTGTAATAAATAGAGCGGTAAAACACGTCTTTCTAAAAGCCAGCATATTATATAAATAGTGAAGAAAAGGCAAAAGCTTACAGCACCTGGTATTCCCAGGCGGTCTCCCATCCAAGTACTAAGCAGGCCCGACGCTGCTTAGCTTCCGAGATCAGACGAGATCGGGCGCTCTCAGCGCGGTATGGCCGTAAGCGAGGGCTGCTCCAAAAAGTGGGCTATTTAAAGATCAGCCTCCGTAAAAGCCAGCATATTATATAAATAGTGAAGAAAAGGCAAAAGCTTACAGCACCTGGTATTCCCAGGCGGTCTCCCATCCAAGTGTAACAATCGGCCTTATCAGCCGAGTTACAAGACTAAAATGGGATCAGATTTAACTGTGAGAGATGACTAGTGGTTAAAAGAATGAGACATAAAAGAAGATTGGTTTAAATAGATTTGGTTTATTTACAAGGTTCACATAAAAGACTTTAAAACAACACGATAAAACGAGGTAAACGCTGTTAAAAGCATACAGTTCATTTGTCCATACCCTAAAAACAGTCCAAGAATCCCAGTGTGTTGATAAGTCCAATGTGAGTGTCCACCGGTGTATATACAATCCACAGAAAGTGTAATCCAAAGTTTGCAGGTGGTGAATGGAAAGGTGAGCTCTAAAATTAGCAACTCCTCAATCCAACAGTTTGGTGACTGTCCTTTGTTTGTCATGCTGCTCTCTTATACAGTTGTACTTCCTGCTTCCTGTCATGTGTCTAGTCACATGGCAGGCCAACCATCCATTTTTTAAAGACACACACTCACTTAAAATGTTAAGAGTAATAAAATGGCCTAAAAAACATGTAAAACACTTAAAACTCTATAATACATTTAAATGATTGTAATAAATAGAGCGGTAAAACACGTCTTTCTAAAAGCCAGCATATTATATAAATAGTGAAGAAAAGGCAAAAGCTTACAGCACCTGGTATTCCCAGGCGGTCTCCCATCCAAGTACTAAGCAGGTCCGACGCTGCTTAGCTTCCGAGATCAGACGAGATCGGGCGCTCTCAGCGCGGTATGGCCGTAAGCGAGGGCTGCTCCAAAAAGTGGGCTATTTAAAGATCAGCCTCCGTAAAAGCCAGCATATTATATAAATAGTGAAGAAAAGGCAAAAGCTTACAGCACCTGGTATTCCCAGGCGGTCTCCCATCCAAGTACTAAGCAGGCCCGACGCTGCTTAGCTTCCGAGATCAGACGAGATCGGGCGCTCTCAGCGCGGTATGGCCGTAAGCGAGGGCTGCTCCAAAAAGTGGGCTATTTAAAGATCAGCCTCCGTAAAAGCCAGCATATTATATAAATAGTGAAGAAAAGGCAAAAGCTTACAGCACCTGGTATTCCCAGGCGGTCTCCCATCCAAGTGTAACAATCGGCCTTATCAGCCGAGTTACAAGACTAAAATGGGGTCAGATTTAACTGTGAGAGATGACTAGTGGTTAAAAGAATGAGACATAAAAGAAGATTGGTTTAAATAGATTTGGTTTATTTACAAGGTTCACATAAAAGACTTTAAAACAACACGATAAAACGAGGTAAACGCTGTTAAAAGAATACAGTTCATTTGTCCATACCCTAAAAACAGTCCAAGAATCCCAGTGTGTTGATAAGTCCAATGTGAGTGTCCACCGGTGTATATACAATCCACAGAAAGTGTAATCCAAAGTTTGCAGGTGGTGAATGGAAAGGTGAGCTCTAAAATGAGCAACTCCTCAATCCAACAGTTTGGTGACTGTCCTTTGTTTGTCATGCTGCTCTCTTATACAGTTGTACTTCCTGCTTCCTGTCATGTGTCTAGTCACATGGCAGGCCAACCATCCATTTTTTAAAGACACACACTCACTTAAAATGTTAAGAGTAATAAAATGGCCTAAAAAACATGTAAAACACTTAAAACTCTATAATACATTTAAATGATTGTAATAAATAGAGCGGTAAAACACGTCTTTCTAAAAGCCAGCATATTATATAAATAGTGAAGAAAAGGCAAAAGCTTACAGCACCTGGTATTCCCAGGCGGTCTCCCATCCAAGTACTAAGCAGGCCCGACGCTGCTTAGCTTCCGAGATCAGACGAGATCGGGCGCTCTCAGCGCGGTATGGCCGTAAGCGAGGGCTGCTCCAAAAAGTGGGCTATTTAAAGATCAGCCTCCGTAAAAGCCAGCATATTATATAAATAGTGAAGAAAAGGCAAAAGCTTACAGCACCTGGTATTCCCAGGCGGTCTCCCATCCAAGTACTAAGCAGGCCCGACGCTGCTTAGCTTCCGAGATCAGACGAGATCGGGCGCTCTCAGCGCGGTA
>NW_027394277.1:8342512-8401912 GCF_049309525.1 Garra rufa
TGCTTTCTCAATTTCATCATCCCACCCCACCACACAATCATATATTGCTCTATTCGGTAAAAAACCTTTTACATATTCGTAAGCCATATCCTTTACTTTCCTTACCCCCGCTCTCATGAACAGTCTGTTGTAAAGCATTTTCCCTCCCCTCCTTATTCTTGGGTTCAGGAAAATTGGCTGATTGTGTATTTGGTTTATGTTTTCACATTCATAGTTTACATTTATCACAAATTCAGCCCATGCAGTAAACACTTCTTGGTAAAACAAAGGCAACTTTTCAATCATTGGCTTTTTTAAAACCATAAACACTCCTTCTTCACCACACCCTCCTCCTTCATTTAAATATTTTCTCTTATACCCCTTCCATCCATATTCTACTTTGCCACATAAATACTTTTTTATTGTCTTAACTCTTATTGCTTTCCTTTTCACATCTAAATCCATCAATTTCAAACCCCCCTCACTGTAATCTGCTATTAATGTTTTTGCTGATATTTTTACTCCTTTCCCACCCCACACAAAAATATTCACAGCCTCTTTTATTCCATTTAACACCCAGTCTGGTAAATCAATTGCTCCCATCACATAATTACATTTAGTTAACAATAAAGAATTAACCACTACCACTTTTCCTCTTAGTCTTAATTCCCTTAGTCTCCAAAACTGTAACACTTGCTTGATTTTGTTTAGCACTCCTGACCATGTTGCATCTCTTGCCTCTTTTGCATTCTCTCCTACGTTTACCCCTAAAATTTTTATAAAATCTTTCGTTATTTTAAATGGAACATCTGACCCTTCCACCCTTATTCCTCCTATACTCATTATTTCAGATTTTTCCACATTTATTTTAGCACCTGACGCTTTCCCATATTTTTCCATCTGTTTTCTAATTTTATTTATACTCTCTATATCCCTAACTGTAAAAGTTGTATCATCTGCATATTGATGTATTACACTCAATCCTCCATTTGGTATTTGAATACCTTTTATTTCCTTGTCATTTTTGATGAGTGTCGCCAGTGGCTCAGCTGTTATTGAATACAATATTGCAGACAACGGACAGCCTTGCCTTACTGACCTCTCTAACTGAAAGGGGTCAGTTAACACCCCATTAACCTTAACACAACTTTTAGCATTTACATATATTAATTTTATCCACTTTTGCATTCTCTCTCCAAACCCAAATCTCCCCATTGTCTGTTCTATAAAGCTATGTTCCACCCTATCAAAAGCCTTATTTAAGTCTATAGATAAAACCAATCCCCCTTTCCCATCTTTCCCCATCCCTTCTACTACGTCCCTTATTGTGCAAATTGTATCTGTAATGTCTCTTCCCTTTATGCTATAAGCTTGGCTTGGTGATACTATTGACCCTACCACCTCTTTTATCCTATTTGCCAGCACTTTTGTCAGTATTTTATAATCCGTGTTTAACAGACTCAACGGTCTATAATTTTCTAGCTTAAGTGGACTTCCTTTATTTTTATATAGTATTGTGATTACTCCTAGCCCCATAGACTCTGGCATTTCACCTCTCTCTTCCATACTTCTATAAACCTTCCACAATATTGGTGCTACAGTCTCTTCAAAAGTCTTGTAAAACTCATGCGTTAAGCCGTCTGAGCCCGGGCTTTTATTCTTCTTTGTCTGTTTTATTGCTTCTTTTATTTCTTCGATACCTATGTCACTTTCACATGTATTTTTCTCACTTTCACTTAACCTCACACTCACAGAGTTCAAAACTTCCTCCACACACTCCTGTTTAACCCCTTCTTTCTTAAATAGCTTCTTATAAAATATTTCTACTTCTCTTATTATCTCCACATAATCAGTAATCTTATCTCCTTTTTCATTTTCCAACTCTGTTATATACTTTTTCATCTGCTTTTTCTTTTCTAAGTTTAGAAAGAACTTTGTGCTTCTTTCTCCCTCTAACGCATACTGCGCTCTACTCCTTATTATTGCACCCTTGCTTTTTTCTTTTTCATACTCCTCTATTTCTGCATTTATCTGCATAAAGCGTTCTTTATCTTGCTCGGGATTACTTTCTATTTTTTCTGCTTCCCTCTTCAATTCATTTTGCATTACCTTAACTTTGCTCCTTCTCTTAAAATTCCTTTGTTTGGCATATCTAATACTTCTTTTTTTAATTATCCCTTTCATTTTTTCCCACCACTCACATACATTTTCATCAAATAAGATATTTTCCATTTCATAATCTATACATTTTCTGATATTTTCTTTATATGCCTCTTCTTTTAGCAAGTCTGCATTCAAACACCACATTCCTCCCCCCCTCTCCTCCTCGTTCACACCCATCTTTACCATCATCATAGCATGGTCACTTACTCCCACAAACTTATATCTCACATTTTTTATATATTTTAACATTTCCCTTTTGGTTAAACATAAATCTATACGGCTTTGTTTCAAGACTCCCATCACCAATTGTCTTCTAGAGAAGTCTTTTTTGTAGGGATTCTCATCCCTCCATACATCAACTATGTCCTCATTTTGCATCCATTCAGTTAAATATTTTCTGGATACATCTGACTTAAAGTTTGCGCTGCTTGACGCGTCCAGTCTTGTGCACCATACATTAAAGTCACCGACTATTATAAAGTTGCCTTTACACAGCGGCTTAATTTCTTTAAAGACTTCTTTTCTTTCATTTTCTGTGTTAGGTGCATAAATGTTTATCAGCCTGAACAGTTCATTGTGAAATACAAATTCAATCACTAACAATCTCCCATTTCCATCCTTGTATATTTGCTTCACATTGTTTAATCGATCTCCTTTTATCAGGGTTGCCACGCCACAGGATTTTGCAGTCCCATGATTAGAAATAATTTCACCTTCCCACCTCTTTCTTATGTTGTCCATTATTTCATCAGACCAGTGTGTCTCTTGCAAACAGAGTATATCCGCTTTTAACAAACCCTTCACCTTCTCAAACTTATTTTCATCTCTTAACCCATTGCTATTCAAACAGGCAATGTTCATAATGCCCCACATAGCAAGTATCATAATTTTGAAAAAAATCATACTCATTTTGCTCAATCCATGCACTTACTTTCTGCAGTGTGCTCCTCCATTTCTTTCTTCTTTCTTTTCTTCTGCACCCTTTTTCCTTCGCTTGTGTCCATGTCCTCGTCCTCGATTGTCTCTAGACTCTCTGGCACTCCTCCACATCCCTCCACTTGCAGCTTTTCGCCTTGCCCTTTTGCACTGTCACCCTCCTGACTCTCTCCATCACCTTTCGCTGTTTCCCCTTCTCCATTTTCACACTCCAAGCCCTTCATAGCCATCTCCTTTCCGGGTTCCGCTCTCCTTTCTTTCTTTTTTCTTTCTCTCTCTCTCTGCCTCTGCCCTGGAGCCTCCTCCTCTTGACTGCTCACATTCTCAATCGCTCTCCACTCCACTGTTCTTTCTTCTCCACTCCATGCATCCCTTCTTTCTTCTCCAGTCGCTTCACCTTCCTTTCCTTCGATCTCCACCTCTTCATCCACCTCATACAGATCCGAATCCTCCTCATTGCTGTTTTCCTCATCCATCTCCGGCAGTGTTTCACACACACATAATCCAGGTCGCATATTGCACATAATGCAGTTCACCTCCTTGCACTCTCTGGCGTAATGTCCCTGCTTGTCACATTTAAAACATCTGAAGCTTGGGCAGTCTCTTACAATGTGACCTGGCTGAATGCACAGGCGACAGACTTTCACTTGCCTGTCATGTATCACTCTGAAGTGCTCAGTCCCTCCTAGTGTCTCAAACTTTGTTGAATATGGCAGTGATTTTACCACATCATTGAATTTTACCTTTAAAAATCTTGTCCCATCAGCGATATCTGTCCCCGGCCACATTCTCCTTTTCACTCTTGAGACCGCTTTAACTCCCCATTCCGACAGCTTTCTCAGTATCTCCTCATCCTGAATATACATTGGTAGACCAAGAAATGAGACCACCATCTCCATACAGTCCACCTCTTTCGCCATAATCCGACTGTTCTTTATCTTTAGCCCATCCAACAACTTCTTCTTTCCTTTTTCCTCTTCCATTGTCAGCTCGTATTCTTTTGGTGTTTTGTATCTACAGCCGATCACCACTCCACACTCTTCTCTCACTTTCTTCAGTATCTCCATCATCGTTATTCTATCTTCTCCTTCTATTTCCACCAGCACTGTGAGCCTCTTTTCATAATTCCTTCTTCTTTGGTCCCGTTCTCCATCCATTTCCCTTGTGTTCCTTTTCTCCAGGCCTCTTCCCACCTCCATTTTGTCATCCAACATTGTAGCCATCTCAGCACAGAAAGTATCTATCCCCAAACAGCAATAGCCGTTTGGGGATTAAATAACTTGACTACCCACCAATTCCTCTTTTTCAAAAAGGTTGTTTTAAAAACACAGGCTTCAGTTTCCAGTTCTCAAAACTCAAAACACTCTCTGTTTGCTTTCTCCAACAAGCTGTACCACTTCCTGCTTCCACTAGAGGGCGCTCAGCGTGGTATGGCCGTAAGCGAGGGCTGCTCCAAAAAGTGGGCTATTTAAAGATCAGCCTCCGTAAAAGCCAGCATATTATATAAATAGTGAAGAAAAGGCAAAAGCTTACAGCACCTGGTATTCCCAGGCGGTCTCCCATCCAAGTACTAAGCAGGCCCGACGCTGCTTAGCTTCCGAGATCAGACGAGATCGGGCGCTCTCAGCGCGGTATGGCCGTAAGCGAGGGCTGCTCCAAAAAGTGGGCTATTTAAAGATCAGCCTCCGTAAAAGCCAGCATATTATATAAATAGTGAAGAAAAGGCAAAAGCTTACAGCACCTGGTATTCCCAGGCGGTCTCCCATCCAAGTACTAAGCAGGCCCGACGCTGCTTAGCTTCCGAGATCAGACGAGATCGGGCGCTCTCAGCGCGGTATGGCCGTAAGCGAGGGCTGCTCCAAAAAGTGGGCTATTTAAAGATCAGCCTCCGTAAAAGCCAGCATATTATATAAATAGTGAAGAAAAGGCAAAAGCTTACAGCACCTGGTATTCCCAGGCGGTCTCCCATCCAAGTACTAAGCAGGCCCGACGCTGCTTAGCTTCCGAGATCAGACGAGATCGGGCGCTCTCAGCGCGGTATGGCCGTAAGCGAGGGCTGCTCCAAAAAGTGGGCTATTTAAAGATCAGCCTCCGTAAAAGCCAGCATATTATATAAATAGTGAAGAAAAGGCAAAAGCTTACAGCACCTGGTATTCCCAGGCGGTCTCCCATCCAAGTGTAACAATCGGCCTTATCAGCCGAGTTACAAGACTAAAATGGGATCAGATTTAACTGTGAGAGATGACTAGTGGTTAAAAGAATGAGACATAAAAGAAGATTGGTTTAAATAGATTTGGTTTATTTACAAGGTTCACATAAAAGACTTTAAAACAACACGATAAAACGAGGTAAACGCTGTTAAAAGAATACAGTTCATTTGTCCATACCCTAAAAACAGTCCAAGAATCCCAGTGTGTTGATAAGTCCAATGTGAGTGTCCACCGGTGTATATACAATCCACAGAAAGTGTAATCCAAAGTTTGCAGGTGGTGAATGGAAAGGTGAGCTCTAAAATTAGCAACTCCTCAATCCAACAGTTTGGTGACTGTCCTTTGTTTGTCATGCTGCTCTCTTATACAGTTGTACTTCCTGCTTCCTGTCATGTGTCTAGTCACATGGCAGGCCAACCATCCATTTTTTAAAGACACACACTCACTTAAAATGTTAAGAGTAATAAAATGGCCTAAAAAACATGTAAAACACTTAAAACTCTATAATACATTTAAATGATTGTAATAAATAGAGCGGTAAAACACGTCTTTCTAAAAGCCAGCATATTATATAAATAGTGAAGAAAAGGCAAAAGCTTACAGCACCTGGTATTCCCAGGCGGTCTCCCATCCAAGTACTAAGCAGGCCCGACGCTGCTTAGCTTCCGAGATCAGACGAGATCGGGCGCTCTCAGCGCGGTATGGCCGTAAGCGAGGGCTGCTCCAAAAAGTGGGCTATTTAAAGATCAGCCTCCGTAAAAGCCAGCATATTATATAAATAGTGAAGAAAAGGCAAAAGCTTACAGCACCTGGTATTCCCAGGCGGTCTCCCATCCAAGTACTAAGCAGGCCCGACGCTGCTTAGCTTCCGAGATCAGACGAGATCGGGCGCTCTCAGCGCGGTATGGCCGTAAGCGAGGGCTGCTCCAAAAAGTGGGCTATTTAAAGATCAGCCTCCGTAAAAGCCAGCATATTATATAAATAGTGAAGAAAAGGCAAAAGCTTACAGCACCTGGTATTCCCAGGCGGTCTCCCATCCAAGTACTAAGCAGGCCCGACGCTGCTTAGCTTCCGAGATCAGACGAGATCGGGCGCTCTCAGCGCGGTATGGCCGTAAGCGAGGGCTGCTCCAAAAAGTGGGCTATTTAAAGATCAGCCTCCGTAAAAGCCAGCATATTATATAAATAGTGAAGAAAAGGCAAAAGCTTACAGCACCTGGTATTCCCAGGCGGTCTCCCATCCAAGTGTAACAATCGGCCTTATCAGCCGAGTTACAAGACTAAAATGGGATCAGATTTAACTGTGAGAGATGACTAGTGGTTAAAAGAATGAGACATAAAAGAAGATTGGTTTAAATAGATTTGGTTTATTTACAAGGTTCACATAAAAGACTTTAAAACAACACGATAAAACGAGGTAAACGCTGTTAAAAGAATACAGTTCATTTGTCCATACCCTAAAAACAGTCCAAGAATCCCAGTGTGTTGATAAGTCCAATGTGAGTGTCCACCGGTGTATATACAATCCACAGAAAGTGTAATCCAAAGTTTGCAGGTGGTGAATGGAAAGGTGAGCTCTAAAATTAGCAACTCCTCAATCCAACAGTTTGGTGACTGTCCTTTGTTTGTCATGCTGCTCTCTTATACAGTTGTACTTCCTGCTTCCTGTCATGTGTCTAGTCACATGGCAGGCCAACCATCCATTTTTTAAAGACACACACTCACTTAAAATGTTAAGAGTAATAAAATGGCCTAAAAAACATGTAAAACACTTAAAACTCTATAATACATTTAAATGATTGTAATAAATAGAGCGGTAAAACACGTCTTTCTAAAAGCCAGCATATTATATAAATAGTGAAGAAAAGGCAAAAGCTTACAGCACCTGGTATTCCCAGGCGGTCTCCCATCCAAGTACTAAGCAGGCCCGACGCTGCTTAGCTTCCGAGATCAGACGAGATCGGGCGCTCTCAGCGCGGTATGGCCGTAAGCGAGGGCTGCTCCAAAAAGTGGGCTATTTAAAGATCAGCCTCCGTAAAAGCCAGCATATTATATAAATAGTGAAGAAAAGGCAAAAGCTTACAGCACCTGGTATTCCCAGGCGGTCTCCCATCCAAGTACTAAGCAGGCCCGACGCTGCTTAGCTTCCGAGATCAGACGAGATCGGGTGCTCTCAGCGCGGTATGGCCGTAAGCGAGGGCTGCTCCAAAAAGTGGGCTATTTAAAGATCAGCCTCCGTAAAAGCCAGCATATTATATAAATAGTGAAGAAAAGGCAAAAGCTTACAGCACCTGGTATTCCCAGGCGGTCTCCCATCCAAGTACTAAGCAGGCCCGACGCTGCTTAGCTTCCGAGATCAGACGAGATCGGGCGCTCTCAGCGCGGTATGGCCGTAAGCGAGGGCTGCTCCAAAAAGTGGGCTATTTAAAGATCAGCCTCCGTAAAAGCCAGCATATTATATAAATAGTGAAGAAAAGGCAAAAGCTTACAGCACCTGGTATTCCCAGGCGGTCTCCCATCCAAGTACTAAGCAGGCCCGACGCTGCTTAGCTTCCGAGATCAGACGAGATCGGGCGCTCTCAGCGCGGTATGGCCGTAAGCGAGGGCTGCTCCAAAAAGTGGGCTATTTAAAGATCAGCCTCCGTAAAAGCCAGCATATTATATAAATAGTGAAGAAAAGGCAAAAGCTTACAGCACCTGGTATTCCCAGGCGGTCTCCCATCCAAGTGTAACAATCGGCCTTATCAGCCGAGTTACAAGACTAAAATGGGATCAGATTTAACTGTGAGAGATGACTAGTGGTTAAAAGAATGAGACATAAAAGAAGATTGGTTTAAATAGATTTGGTTTATTTACAAGGTTCACATAAAAGACTTTAAAACAACACGATAAAACGAGGTAAACGCTGTTAAAAGAATACAGTTCATTTGTCCATACCCTAAAAACAGTCCAAGAATCCCAGTGTGTTGATAAGTCCAATGTGAGTGTCCACCGGTGTATATACAATCCACAGAAAGTGTAATCCAAAGTTTGCAGGTGGTGAAAGGAAAGGTGAGCTCTAAAATTAGCAACTCCTCAATCCAACAGTTTGGTGACTGTCCTTTGTTTGTCATGCTGCTCTCTTATACAGTTGTACTTCCTGCTTCCTGTCATGTGTCTAGTCACATGGCAGGCCAACCATCCATTTTTTAAAGACACACACTCACTTAAAATGTTAAGAGTAATAAAATGGCCTAAAAAACATGTAAAACACTTAAAACTCTATAATACATTTAAATGATTGTAATAAATAGAGCGGTAAAACACGTCTTTCTAAAAGCCAGCATATTATATAAATAGTGAAGAAAAGGCAAAAGCTTACAGCACCTGGTATTCCCAGGCGGTCTCCCATCCAAGTACTAAGCAGGCCCGACGCTGCTTAGCTTCCGAGATCAGACGAGATCGGGCGCTCTCAGCGCGGTATGGCCGTAAGCGAGGGCTGCTCCAAAAAGTGGGCTATTTAAAGATCAGCCTCCGTAAAAGCCAGCATATTATATAAATAGTGAAGAAAAGGCAAAAGCTTACAGCACCTGGTATTCCCAGGCGGTCTCCCATCCAAGTACTAAGCAGGCCCGACGCTGCTTAGCTTCCGAGATCAGACGAGATCGGGTGCTCTCAGCGCGGTATGGCCGTAAGCGAGGGCTGCTCCAAAAAGTGGGCTATTTAAAGATCAGCCTCCGTAAAAGCCAGCATATTATATAAATAGTGAAGAAAAGGCAAAAGCTTACAGCACCTGGTATTCCCAGGCGGTCTCCCATCCAAGTACTAAGCAGGCCCGACGCTGCTTAGCTTCCGAGATCAGACGAGATCGGGCGCTCTCAGCGCGGTATGGCCGTAAGCGAGGGCTGCTCCAAAAAGTGGGCTATTTAAAGATCAGCCTCCGTAAAAGCCAGCATATTATATAAATAGTGAAGAAAAGGCAAAAGCTTACAGCACCTGGTATTCCCAGGCGGTCTCCCATCCAAGTACTAAGCAGGCCCGACGCTGCTTAGCTTCCGAGATCAGACGAGATCGGGCGCTCTCAGCGCGGTATGGCCGTAAGCGAGGGCTGCTCCAAAAAGTGGGCTATTTAAAGATCAGCCTCCGTAAAAGCCAGCATATTATATAAATAGTGAAGAAAAGGCAAAAGCTTACAGCACCTGGTATTCCCAGGCGGTCTCCCATCCAAGTACTAAGCAGGCCCGACGCTGCTTACCTTCCGAGATCAGACGAGATCGGGCGCTCTCAGCGCGGCATGGCCGTAAGCGAGGGCTGCTCCAAAAAGTGGGCTATTTAAAGATCAGCCTCCGTAAAAGCCAGCATATTATATAAATAGTGAAGAAAAGGCAAAAGCTTACAGCACCTGGTATTCCCAGGCGGTCTCCCATCCAAGTACTAAGCAGGCCCGACGCTGCTTAGCTTCCGAGATCAGACGAGATCGGGCGCTCTCAGCGCGGTATGGCCGTAAGCGAGGGCTGCTCCAAAAAGTGGGCTATTTAAAGATCAGCCTCCGTAAAAGCCAGCATATTATATAAATAGTGAAGAAAAGGCAAAAGCTTACAGCACCTGGTATTCCCAGGCGGTCTCCCATCCAAGTGTAACAATCGGCCTTATCAGCCGAGTTACAAGACTAAAATGGGATCAGATTTAACTGTGAGAGATGACTAGTGGTTAAAAGAATGAGACATAAAAGAAGATTGGTTTAAATAGATTTGGTTTATTTACAAGGTTCACATAAAAGACTTTAAAACAACACGATAAAACGAGGTAAACGCTGTTAAAAGAATACAGTTCATTTGTCCATACCCTAAAAACAGTCCAAGAATCCCAGTGTGTTGATAAGTCCAATGTGAGTGTCCACCGGTGTATATACAATCCACAGAAAGTGTAATCCAAAGTTTGCAGGTGGTGAAAGGAAAGGTGAGCTCTAAAATTAGCAACTCCTCAATCCAACAGTTTGGTGACTGTCCTTTGTTTGTCATGCTGCTCTCTTATACAGTTGTACTTCCTGCTTCCTGTCATGTGTCTAGTCACATGGCAGGCCAACCATCCATTTTTTAAAGACACACACTCACTTAAAATGTTAAGAGTAATAAAATGGCCTAAAAAACATGTAAAACACTTAAAACTCTATAATACATTTAAATGATTGTAATAAATAGAGCGGTAAAACACGTCTTTCTAAAAGCCAGCATATTATATAAATAGTGAAGAAAAGGCAAAAGCTTACAGCACCTGGTATTCCCAGGCGGTCTCCCATCCAAGTACTAAGCAGGCCCGACGCTGCTTAGCTTCCGAGATCAGACGAGATCGGGCGCTCTCAGCGCGGTATGGCCGTAAGCAAGGGCTGCTCCAAAAAGTGGGCTATTTAAAGATCAGCCTCCGTAAAAGCCAGCATATTATATAAATAGTGAAGAAAAGGCAAAAGCTTACAGCACCTGGTATTCCCAGGCGGTCTCCCATCCAAGTGTAACAATCGGCCTTATCAGCCGAGTTACAAGACTAAAATGGGATCAGATTTAACTGTGAGAGATGACTAGTGGTTAAAAGAATGAGACATAAAAGAAGATTGGTTTAAATAGATTTGGTTTATTTACAAGGTTCACATAAAAGACTTTAAAACAACACGATAAAACGAGGTAAACGCTGTTAAAAGAATACAGTTCATTTGTCCATACCCTAAAAACAGTCCAAGAATCCCAGTGTGTTGATAAGTCCAATGTGAGTGTCCACCGGTGTATATACAATCCACAGAAAGTGTAATCCAAAGTTTGCAGGTGGTGAATGGAAAGGTGAGCTCTAAAATTAGCAACTCCTCAATCCAACAGTTTGGTGACTGTCCTTTGTTTGTCATGCTGCTCTCTTATACAGTTGTACTTCCTGCTTCCTGTCATGTGTCTAGTCACATGGCAGGCCAACCATCCATTTTTTAAAGACACACACTCACTTAAAATGTTAAGAGTAATAAAATGGCCTAAAAAACATGTAAAACACTTAAAACTCTATAATACATTTAAATGATTGTAATAAATAGAGCGGTAAAACACGTCTTTCTAAAAGCCAGCATATTATATAAATAGTGAAGAAAAGGCAAAAGCTTACAGCACCTGGTATTCCCAGGCGGTCTCCCATCCAAGTACTAAGCAGGCCCGACGCTGCTTAGCTTCCGAGATCAGACGAGATCGGGCGCTCTCAGCGCGGTATGGCCGTAAGCGAGGGCTGCTCCAAAAAGTGGGCTATTTAAAGATCAGCCTCCGTAAAAGCCAGCATATTATATAAATAGTGAAGAAAAGGCAAAAGCTTACAGCACCTGGTATTCCCAGGCGGTCTCCCATCCAAGTACTAAGCAGGCCCGACGCTGCTTAGCTTCCGAGATCAGACGAGATCGGGCGCTCTCAGCGCGGTATGGCCGTAAGCGAGGGCTGCTCCAAAAAGTGGGCTATTTAAAGATCAGCCTCCGTAAAAGCCAGCATATTATATAAATAGTGAAGAAAAGGCAAAAGCTTACAGCACCTGGTATTCCCAGGCGGTCTCCCATCCAAGTACTAAGCAGGCCCGACGCTGCTTAGCTTCCGAGATCAGACGAGATCGGGCGCTCTCAGCGCGGTATGGCCGTAAGCGAGGGCTGCTCCAAAAAGTGGGCTATTTAAAGATCAGCCTCCGTAAAAGCCAGCATATTATATAAATAGTGAAGAAAAGGCAAAAGCTTACAGCACCTGGTATTCCCAGGCGGTCTCCCATCCAAGTGTAACAATCGGCCTTATCAGCCGAGTTACAAGACTAAAATGGGATCAGATTTAACTGTGAGAGATGACTAGTGGTTAAAAGAATGAGACATAAAAGAAGATTGGTTTAAATAGATTTGGTTTATTTACAAGGTTCACATAAAAGACTTTAAAACAACACGATAAAACGAGGTAAACGCTGTTAAAAGAATACAGTTCATTTGTCCATACCCTAAAAACAGTCCAAGAATCCCAGTGTGTTGATAAGTCCAATGTGAGTGTCCACCGGTGTATATACAATCCACAGAAAGTGTAATCCAAAGTTTGCAGGTGGTGAATGGAAAGGTGAGCTCTAAAATTAGCAACTCCTCAATCCAACAGTTTGGTGACTGTCCTTTGTTTGTCATGCTGCTCTCTTATACAGTTGTACTTCCTGCTTCCTGTCATGTGTCTAGTCACATGGCAGGCCAACCATCCATTTTTTAAAGACACACACTCACTTAAAATGTTAAGAGTAATAAAATGGCCTAAAAAACATGTAAAACACTTAAAACTCTATAATACATTTAAATGATTGTAATAAATAGAGCGGTAAAACACGTCTTTCTAAAAGCCAGCATATTATATAAATAGTGAAGAAAAGGCAAAAGCTTACAGCACCTGGTATTCCCAGGCGGTCTCCCATCCAAGTACTAAGCAGGCCCGACGCTGCTTAGCTTCCGAGATCAGACGAGATCGGGCGCTCTCAGCGCGGTATGGCCGTAAGCGAGGGCTGCTGCAAAAAGTGGGCTATTTAAAGATCAGCCTCCGTAAAAGCCAGCATATTATATAAATAGTGAAGAAAAGGCAAAAGCTTACAGCACCTGGTATTCCCAGGCGGTCTCCCATCCAAGTACTAAGCAGGCCCGACGCTGCTTAGCTTCCGAGATCAGACGAGATCGGGCGCTCTCAGCGCGGTATGGCCGTAAGCGAGGGCTGCTCCAAAAAGTGGGCTATTTAAAGATCAGCCTCCGTAAAAGCCAGCATATTATATAAATAGTGAAGAAAAGGCAAAAGCTTACAGCACCTGGTATTCCCAGGCGGTCTCCCATCCAAGTACTAAGCAGGCCCGACGCTGCTTAGCTTCCGAGATCAGACGAGATCGGGCGCTCTCAGCGCGGTATGGCCGTAAGCGAGGGCTGCTCCAAAAAGTGGGCTATTTAAAGATCAGCCTCCGTAAAAGCCAGCATATTATATAAATAGTGAAGAAAAGGCAAAAGCTTACAGCACCTGGTATTCCCAGGAGGTCTCCCATCCAAGTACTAAGCAGGCCCGACGCTGCTTAGCTTCCGAGATCAGACGAGATCGGGCGCTCTTTTTTTTTTTTTTTTTTTTTTTTCCTTTATTTAAAAAAATTAAAATTTTGTTACATTTCAGAGATTCACAAGTTTTCCTTAGGTGTTACAACATTTGTGTTTAACATATTTTACATATTTCCCCATAACCACTTTATTGTATGGTCTTTGAATTCAATCATAGGGTTTCCCTTCACCAATATTTCAATAAAAACCTCCTCCTTCTCATGTGATAAAAGATAGTTCTGTATCAAGTTTACAACAATATCCATCCTGTTTTTAAACATAATCCATACATCCACCTTTTTTCCATCATATTTTGCCATGTTCCTCCTTAACCAAATTACATATTTTGCCACTGTTACACATATATTAAAAACATACATTTTACAATCTTCCATACCAAATAGAAACATTTTTTCCCATTTCTTTTGTTCCTCCACATATTTCTTTCCCAAAAGCAGTTTTGCGATTTTTTTTAACTTTCTCATAAAATCTTCCAATTTTTCACAATAGAAAAACAAATGCCGTAAACCTTCCCCTTCTTTTCTGCATACTTTACATATATCATCTTGTTCAAGTCCTATTTTACACAGTCTCATTTCAGTTAAAATACAATTGTGTCTCAATAAGTAGTTAAAATTTTCTAAAACTGGTTCAATATACTTTAATCTTACATTTCCCCATATTTCCTTTTCATTCAAATCATCATACCTTTCTTTCCAGTAGCTGAGTGCTACTGGTTTCGTAAAAGCCCTTGACCTAAAAACCACATACAAATTTTTCACTGTACATTCTTTCAATTTGATTTTTTCCCCAGCAGTCTTTTTAAGATATACCTCCGGCAATTCATTCTCATCACCTGTCTCATTATTGTCAATTTTTTCAATCCATTCCTTTGGTATTGCTTTTTTCAACTCTTCATATTGTTTCTGTAATCTTGTTTTATACACTCTTTTAAAATCATCCGCCACAGCATCCACAATAACTTGTAATGGTAAATATCCTTTTATCACTTCATATAATACATCTTTTACCTGTCTTATGCCTCCATCCCACCATTCCTTATAGTATACTACATTCCCCTCATTTACAATATTTGGGTTTAAGAAAAGAGGCTGTTCTAAAATCTGAGCTCTTCCTTTTGGTAAAATCTGTACATTTTCTAAAAATTCACCCCATGTCTCTAAAACCTCCATATAAAACCTTGGTATTCCTGCTGTCATCCAATTTTTAACCTTCATCCATAAAACATTACACCCCATTTTAAAAAGACCACATTTTTCCAGAAAGTATTCCATCACACATTTCCAAATTACTTCCTTCCTTGTTTCCAAAAAATGTTGAACATTTTTAATTCTTAAAGATTTCATTCTTAAAAAAGTGTCTAAAAGCCCCAAACCTCCTTCCTTAATATCTCCAATCAATGTTTGATATGCAATCTTGGCTCTCCCCTTTCCCCATAAAAACTTTAAAACCCCTTCTTTGATTTTCTTATAATACCCTTGAGGCAATGGGGTTACTGCCAACACATACCAAACTTTAGAAAGCAATAAAGCATTAATAATTAAAACTTTCCCCTTCAAAGTCAAATTTCTGGTCTGCCAAAATCTTAATCTTTTCTCAATTCCAATTAAAACTCCCTCCCAATTCAAATTATCTGTCTTATTAAAATCCATCCCTACCCAAATTCCTAAAATTTTAATCATCTCCTTTTCTTCTTTGAATGGTATGTGTTGTGATATTTCTTGTACATTTCCAATCCTCATACACACACTTTTCCCCACATTCACTTTTGCTCCTGAACCATTACAATAGCGCTCTAAGATCCCCATTGCCTCTTTAATACTCTGAATGTCTTCAACCAACAAAGTAGTATCGTCCGCGTATTGATACACCGGTTCTCTTTTTTCATTTTTCTCAATTTGTATTGCTTTTATGTTTCTGTCTGCCTTTATAGCCAAACCTAAAGGTTCAGCTACCAGCGTGTATAATAAGGCAGACAATGGACATCCTTGTCTTATCGACCTTGTTGGCTGAAAACATTCAGTTAAAAAACCATTACATTTTATACAAGTTAAAACATCCTTATAAAAAATTCGTATCCATTTTCTAAATTTTTCCCCAAACCCGAAACCTTTAAGAACCTCCAATAAAAACTCATGTTCTACTCTGTCAAACGCCTTCTCCAGATCTAAGCTAATTAAAAAAACCCCTTTATCTTTCTCTTTCATATAATATATTGTGTCTCTTATACTTTTAACCACATCTGCTATGTCTTTTCCTTGCACCCCATATGCTTGTGTTGTTTTAATAATCTTGGGTAAAATACTTTTTAATCTATTGGCTAAAACCTTTGCTAAAATTTTAAAATCTGTATTCAGCATTGTTATTGGTCTAAAATTCTTGAGATCTTTTGAATCACCTCTTCTTTTGTATATAATTTTTATCATTCCTATTTTCATTGTTTCACTCAATATCCCTTTCTTAAAAATTTCTTCATAAACCTCTTTTAAAATCGGTACTAATAGCTCTTTAAATTCCTTATAGAATTCATTTGTTAGACCGTCTACCCCTGGACTTTTCCTTGTCGATAATTGTTGGATTGCAATCTCTATTTCTTCTGCTTTAATATCCTCATCACAGAATTTCTTGTCTTCTTTATTTACCTTTGTTTGGATTTGTTTTATTAAAAATTCTTCATCTTCTCTTTTTATTCCTTGTTTTTTAAACAAGTCCATATAAAATTGCCTAACTGTTTTTAAAATTCCTTCCGTTTCCGTCTCTAAATTGCCATCTTTGTTTAAAACCTCTTTTATTAGATCTGCTTTTTGTCTGTTTCTTTCCAGATTAAAGAAAAATTGTGTACATCTTTCTCCCTCTACGGCATACTTTGCTTTACTTCTTACTATTGCACCTTTACACTTTTCTTCTTCCATTAATTTTAGCTTATCTTGTAACATTACTATTTCCTCCATATTCCCTTTCCCCATCTTCTCCGCCTCTTTTCTTAGCTCATTTTCTAGCTTCTTCCTTAACAGTTGTTCTTTTTGTCTTTTGATTTTTTGAAAAAATTGACTATACTCCATTGAGCTTTTCTTTATCTCCCACTTAACATTATCCCACCAAATTACTTTATCTTCCTTATACATATCATTTTTTAGATTTCCTTTTACCACCTTTTTAATTCTGTCCTTAAAATCATCACTTTTTAAAACCTCCGCATTTAAAATCCATACCCCTCTTCCTCTTTCCACTTTTGTAAAATCTATTGTCAAATGCAATAAAGAATGATCACTCAACCCTACAACTTCATAAAATACATCCTTTATCATACCTTCCATTTCCTTCATACATAGAACATAATCTATTCTACTTTGTTTTAGCTCTTTTAAAACCATCTGTCTTCTAGAAAAAGTTCTTCTTGTTCTGTTTCTTTCCCTCCAAACATCAATCAATTGGCAATCCTCCATCATCTTTTTCAATTCTTCTCTACCTTTATCTATTCTAAAAACCATGTTACTTGCCAAGTCTAATTCCGTAAAAACAGTATTAAAATCTCCAATCAAAATACCCTTTTCCCATATTCTTACATTGTCAGATATTTTACTAAAAAACCTTTTCTTTTCTTTCTCTTCATTTGGGGCGTGAATGTTATAAATAATTAAATTCTCTTCTCCTTTTTCTATTTTCACTGCTAAGCTTTTCCCCATTTTATCATCATATATCACTTGTTCTTTTCCTCCTATTCTTCTACTGGTTAAAATAGCTACACCACTTCCCACATTTTCTTCTCCATTATTAAAATACATATTCCCATCCCATTTTGTTTGGAACCTTTTCATACTTTCATTTTTCCAATTTGTTTCTTGCAACACAATCACATCAATTCCTTTACATAATACACACATCATCTCAAATTTTTCCATATTCATCAAACCTCTAGCATTCCATGATATCAGTTTTAAAAACATTGAAAAAAGGTGAAAAAAAAATTGAGTAGATAATTAATGTGTAAAAGAATTAATAATATATTCAAAAAAAGGGGGGGGGGGGCTAATCTTCTTCCTCCTCCTCCTCCTCCATTAACACCTGAAAACTATTGACCCATTTAGAATTTTCTGCATCCTTATTCTGTTCTTTTCTTCTCTTTCTCTTTGCACCTTCAATATTGGGTTTTACCTTAATAGTCCTTCTTCTTACTACTTCTTTTCCGTCCCTCCATCTGTCTGTCTTTTCCAGTTCTTTATTTTCCTCCCATGCACCTATTGTTTGCTCTTCCTTGCTTTTTAGTTCTTGAATCTCCATTGCCTCTAAAGTTCTCTGTGTTAATTCCAGCGGTGTCCATATCTCTTCCCTCTCTCCTTTCTGAAAGGTCCCCAACTCCTCTTGGTTTTCTCTTTCTTTAATTTGCTCCAAGTCACCTTTTGTTTGCTCTTCCTTGCTTTTTGGTTCTTTATTCTCCATTGTCTCGAAAGTTCTCTGTGTTATTTCCAAAGGTGTCCATATATTTTCCATTTCCCCTTCCTGAGAGTTCTCAATTACCTCTTGATTTTCTACGTTGGCTTCTTTATTTGTTTCCTTTTCTGTCCCAGCCTCTTCCTCATTTTCCACTTCCTCAATTTCTGTTTCTTTCAACATTTGCCTTCCTTCATTGAAAATTTCTTCATTATGTAATACGTTCTCCCCCTCCATCCAACACTCGCATCTTACCAGCACTCTTCTGCAATCCGGGCACTTTATTGCCTCACAATCTCTTGCGAAGTGTCCTTGCTCCTCGCACTGAAAACACTTGAATTCCGGACAGTCTTTGAACATATGCCCTGGACTCATACACAACCGACAGGTTTTCACCTGCCGATCGTGTAAAATCCGGCAATATTGTGTTCCTTCCTCCGTGTTAAATTTTGTGCTATATGGGAGCGACACCACTTCCTTCGGGAATTTAACCCTTAGGTACCTCGTACCGTCTGCAATTTCTGTGCCCGGATACATCCTCCTTCTAATATCAGATGCTGGTGTTACTCCCCAATCTTTTAATTTATCAAGAATCTCTGAATCTTCAATGTAGGCCGGCAAATGTATGAAGGAAACCACATATTCTCTATCCTGCAAATGTCTTATTTTGCACATTTTTCCTTTTATCTTTAATTCATCATCCAAGTCCTTGCAATCCTCTTTACTCCTCAGTGTTATTTCATATTCCTTTGTTTGCCTAGGTCTTACTGCCAGTATCTTACCTCCTCCAATTCTTTCATTCACTGCTTTTATAATATCCTCCGCTCTTGCATCTCTCAACTCCACCATATCCACAATCACTGTTGCCTCTTTGGAGTACTTCTTTTTGTAATCCGTTCGTTTCTGTCCATCTCGTTGTCTTATTTCCCGTCCATTTTCTGTTTCGTCTCGTCTTTCTCCAGGCATATACACGTCTTCACCTTGTAATCTGTCCGTTCTTGAAGCCATAATCACTACAAAAACTTCCCAGACAGCACAATGCTGCTGGGAAGCTTAGCCACTAACAAAAAAACAAATCAAAAATAAGAAAAAACAACTGTCCACAAACCAAACAAATAAAAAACAAAACAGAGTGAGCCTTTCTCACCCACTGCAGCCGAACACTTCCTGTTTTACCAGCAACTCACTAGCGCCCCCAGGGTGGTATGGCCGTAAGCGAGGGCTGCTCCAAAAAGTGGGCTATTTAAAGATCAGCCTCCGTAAAAGCCAGCATATTATATAAATAGTGAAGAAAAGGCAAAAGCTTACAGCACCTGGTATTCCCAGGCGGTCTCCCATCCAAGTGTAACAATCGGCCTTATCAGCCGAGTTACAAGACTAAAATGGGATCAGATTTAACTGTGAGAGATGACTAGTGGTTAAAAGAATGAGACATAAAAGAAGATTGGTTTAAATAGATTTGGTTTATTTACAAGGTTCACATAAAAGACTTTAAAACAACACGATAAAAGGAGGTAAACGCTGTTAAAAGAATACAGTTCATTTGTCCATACCCTAAAAACAGTCCAAGAATCCCAGTGTGTTGATAAGTCCAATGTGAGTGTCCACCGGTGTATATACAATCCACAGAAAGTGTAATCCAAAGTTTGCAGGTGGTGAATGGAAAGGTGAGCTCTAAAATTAGCAACTCCTCAATCCAACAGTTTGGTGACTGTCCTTTGTTTGTCATGCTGCTCTCTTATACAGTTGTACTTCCTGCTTCCTGTCATGTGTCTAGTCACATGGCAGGCCAACCATCCATTTTTTAAAGACACACACTCACTTAAAATGTTAAGAGTAATAAAATGGCCTAAAAAACATGTAAAACACTTAAAACTCTATAATACATTTAAATGATTGTAATAAATAGAGCGGTAAAACACGTCTTTCTAAAAGCCAGCATATTATATAAATAGTGAAGAAAAGGCAAAAGCTTACAGCACCTGGTATTCCCAGGCGGTCTCCCATCCAAGTACTAAGCAGGCCCGACGCTGCTTAGCTTCCGAGATCAGACGAGATCGGGCGCTCTCAGCGCGGTATGGCCGTAAGCGAGGGCTGCTCCAAAAAGTGGGCTATTTAAAGATCAGCCTCCGTAAAAGCCAGCATATTATATAAATAGTGAAGAAAAGGCAAAAGCTTACAGCACCTGGTATTCCCAGGCGGTCTCCCATCCAAGTGTAACAATCGGCCTTATCAGCCGAGTTACAAGACTAAAATGGGATCAGATTTAACTGTGAGAGATGACTAGTGGTTAAAAGAATGAGACATAAAAGAAGATTGGTTTAAATAGATTTGGTTTATTTACAAGGTTCACATAAAAGACTTTAAAACAACACGATAAAACGAGGTAAACGCTGTTAAAAGAATACAGTTCATTTGTCCATACCCTAAAAACAGTCCAAGAATCCCAGTGTGTTGATAAGTCCAATGTGAGTGTCCACCGGTGTATATACAATCCACAGAAAGTGTAATCCAAAGTTTGCAGGTGGTGAATGGAAAGGTGAGCTCTAAAATTAGCAACTCCTCAATCCAACAGTTTGGTGACTGTCCTTTGTTTGTCATGCTGCTCTCTTATACAGTTGTACTTCCTGCTTCCTGTCATGTGTCTAGTCACATGGCAGGCCAACCATCCATTTTTTAAAGACACACACTCACTTAAAATGTTAAGAGTAATAAAATGGCCTAAAAAACATGTAAAACACTTAAAACTCTATAATACATTTAAATGATTGTAATAAATAGAGCGGTAAAACACGTCTTTCTAAAAGCCAGCATATTATATAAATAGTGAAGAAAAGGCAAAAGCTTACAGCACCTGGTATTCCCAGGCGGTCTCCCATCCAAGTACTAAGCAGGCCCGACGCTGCTTAGCTTCCGAGATCAGACGAGATCGGGCGCTCTCAGCGCGGTATGGCCGTAAGCGAGGGCTGCTCCAAAAAGTGGGCTATTTAAAGATCAGCCTCCGTAAAAGCCAGCATATTATATAAATAGTGAAGAAAAGGCAAAAGCTTACAGCACCTGGTATTCCCAGGCGGTCTCCCATCCAAGTACTAAGCAGGCCCGACGCTGCTTAGCTTCCGAGATCAGACGAGATCGGGCGCTCTCAGCGCGGTATGGCCGTAAGCGAGGGCTGCTCCAAAAAGTGGGCTATTTAAAGATCAGCCTCCGTAAAAGCCAGCATATTATATAAATAGTGAAGAAAAGGCAAAAGCTTACAGCACCTGGTATTCCCAGGCGGTCTCCCATCCAAGTACTAAGCAGGCCCGACGCTGCTTAGCTTCCGAGATCAGACGAGATCGGGCGCTCTCAGCGCGGTATGGCCGTAAGCGAGGGCTGCTCCAAAAAGTGGGCTATTTAAAGATCAGCCTCCGTAAAAGCCAGCATATTATATAAATAGTGAAGAAAAGGCAAAAGCTTACAGCACCTGGTATTCCCAGGCGGTCTCCCATCCAAGTGTAACAATCGGCCTTATCAGCCGAGTTACAAGACTAAAATGGGATCAGATTTAACTGTGAGAGATGACTAGTGGTTAAAAGAATGAGACATAAAAGAAGATTGGTTTAAATAGATTTGGTTTATTTACAAGGTTCACATAAAAGACTTTAAAACAACACGATAAAACGAGGTAAACGCTGTTAAAAGAATACAGTTCATTTGTCCATACCCTAAAAACAGTCCAAGAATCCCAGTGTGTTGATAAGTCCAATGTGAGTGTCCACCGGTGTATATACAATCCACAGAAAGTGTAATCCAAAGTTTGCAGGTGGTGAAAGGAAAGGTGAGCTCTAAAATTAGCAACTCCTCAATCCAACAGTTTGGTGACTGTCCTTTGTTTGTCATGCTGCTCTCTTATACAGTTGTACTTCCTGCTTCCTGTCATGTGTCTAGTCACATGGCAGGCCAACCATCCATTTTTTAAAGACACACACTCACTTAAAATGTTAAGAGTAATAAAATGGCCTAAAAAACATGTAAAACACTTAAAACTCTATAATACATTTAAATGATTGTAATAAATAGAGCGGTAAAACACGTCTTTCTAAAAGCCAGCATATTATATAAATAGTGAAGAAAAGGCAAAAGCTTACAGCACCTGGTATTCCCAGGCGGTCTCCCATCCAAGTACTAAGCAGGCCCGACGCTGCTTAGCTTCCGAGATCAGACGAGATCGGGCGCTCTCAGCGCGGTATGGCCGTAAGCGAGGGCTGCTCCAAAAAGTGGGCTATTTAAAGATCAGCCTCCGTAAAAGCCAGCATATTATATAAATAGTGAAGAAAAGGCAAAAGCTTACAGCACCTGGTATTCCCAGGCGGTCTCCCATCCAAGTACTAAGCAGGCCCGACGCTGCTTAGCTTCCGAGATCAGACGAGATCGGGTGCTCTCAGCGCGGTATGGCCGTAAGCGAGGGCTGCTCCAAAAAGTGGGCTATTTAAAGATCAGCCTCCGTAAAAGCCAGCATATTATATAAATAGTGAAGAAAAGGCAAAAGCTTACAGCACCTGGTATTCCCAGGCGGTCTCCCATCCAAGTACTAAGCAGGCCCGACGCTGCTTAGCTTCCGAGATCAGACGAGATCGGGCGCTCTCAGCGCGGTATGGCCGTAAGCGAGGGCTGCTCCAAAAAGTGGGCTATTTAAAGATCAGCCTCCGTAAAAGCCAGCATATTATATAAATAGTGAAGAAAAGGCAAAAGCTTACAGCACCTGGTATTCCCAGGCGGTCTCCCATCCAAGTACTAAGCAGGCCCGACGCTGCTTAGCTTCCGAGATCAGACGAGATCGGGCGCTCTCAGCGCGGTATGGCCGTAAGCGAGGGCTGCTCCAAAAAGTGGGCTATTTAAAGATCAGCCTCCGTAAAAGCCAGCATATTATATAAATAGTGAAGAAAAGGCAAAAGCTTACAGCACCTGGTATTCCCAGGCGGTCTCCCATCCAAGTACTAAGCAGGCCCGACGCTGCTTAGCTTCCGAGATCAGACGAGATCGGGCGCTCTCAGCGCGGCATGGCCGTAAGCGAGGGCTGCTCCAAAAAGTGGGCTATTTAAAGATCAGCCTCCGTAAAAGCCAGCATATTATATAAATAGTGAAGAAAAGGCAAAAGCTTACAGCACCTGGTATTCCCAGGCGGTCTCCCATCCAAGTACTAAGCAGGCCCGACGCTGCTTAGCTTCCGAGATCAGACGAGATCGGGCGCTCTCAGCGCGGTATGGCCGTAAGCGAGGGCTGCTCCAAAAAGTGGGCTATTTAAAGATCAGCCTCCGTAAAAGCCAGCATATTATATAAATAGTGAAGAAAAGGCAAAAGCTTACAGCACCTGGTATTCCCAGGCGGTCTCCCATCCAAGTGTAACAATCGGCCTTATCAGCCGAGTTACAAGACTAAAATGGGATCAGATTTAACTGTGAGAGATGACTAGTGGTTAAAAGAATGAGACATAAAAGAAGATTGGTTTAAATAGATTTGGTTTATTTACAAGGTTCACATAAAAGACTTTAAAACAACACGATAAAACGAGGTAAACGCTGTTAAAAGAATACAGTTCATTTGTCCATACCCTAAAAACAGTCCAAGAATCCCAGTGTGTTGATAAGTCCAATGTGAGTGTCCACCGGTGTATATACAATCCACAGAAAGTGTAATCCAAAGTTTGCAGGTGGTGAAAGGAAAGGTGAGCTCTAAAATTAGCAACTCCTCAATCCAACAGTTTGGTGACTGTCCTTTGTTTGTCATGCTGCTCTCTTATACAGTTGTACTTCCTGCTTCCTGTCATGTGTCTAGTCACATGGCAGGCCAACCATCCATTTTTTAAAGACACACACTCACTTAAAATGTTAAGAGTAATAAAATGGCCTAAAAAACATGTAA
Organism: Garra rufa; assembly: GCF_049309525.1. Lineage (NCBI taxonomy): Eukaryota > Metazoa > Chordata > Actinopteri > Cypriniformes > Cyprinidae > Garra > Garra rufa. The sequence continues at coordinate 8,366,236 of NW_027394277.1, forward strand.
AACACTTAAAACTCTATAATACATTTAAATGATTGTAATAAATAGAGCGGTAAAACACGTCTTTCTAAAAGCCAGCATATTATATAAATAGTGAAGAAAAGGCAAAAGCTTACAGCACCTGGTATTCCCAGGCGGTCTCCCATCCAAGTACTAAGCAGGCCCGACGCTGCTTAGCTTCCGAGATCAGACGAGATCGGGCGCTCTCAGCGCGGTATGGCCGTAAGCAAGGGCTGCTCCAAAAAGTGGGCTATTTAAAGATCAGCCTCCGTAAAAGCCAGCATATTATATAAATAGTGAAGAAAAGGCAAAAGCTTACAGCACCTGGTATTCCCAGGCGGTCTCCCATCCAAGTACTAAGCAGGCCCGACGCTGCTTAGCTTCCGAGATCAGACGAGATCGGGCGCTCTCAGCGCGGTATGGCCGTAAGCGAGGGCTGCTCCAAAAAGTGGGCTATTTAAAGATCAGCCTCCGTAAAAGCCAGCATATTATATAAATAGTGAAGAAAAGGCAAAAGCTTACAGCACCTGGTATTCCCAGGCGGTCTCCCATCCAAGTGTAACAATCGGCCTTATCAGCCGAGTTACAAGACTAAAATGGGATCAGATTTAACTGTGAGAGATGACTAGTGGTTAAAAGAATGAGACATAAAAGAAGATTGGTTTAAATAGATTTGGTTTATTTACAAGGTTCACATAAAAGACTTTAAAACAACACGATAAAACGAGGTAAACGCTGTTAAAAGAATACAGTTCATTTGTCCATACCCTAAAAACAGTCCAAGAATCCCAGTGTGTTGATAAGTCCAATGTGAGTGTCCACCGGTGTATATACAATCCACAGAAAGTGTAATCCAAAGTTTGCAGGTGGTGAATGGAAAGGTGAGCTCTAAAATTAGCAACTCCTCAATCCAACAGTTTGGTGACTGTCCTTTGTTTGTCATGCTGCTCTCTTATACAGTTGTACTTCCTGCTTCCTGTCATGTGTCTAGTCACATGGCAGGCCAACCATCCATTTTTTAAAGACACACACTCACTTAAAATGTTAAGAGTAATAAAATGGCCTAAAAAACATGTAAAACACTTAAAACTCTATAATACATTTAAATGATTGTAATAAATAGAGCGGTAAAACACGTCTTTCTAAAAGCCAGCATATTATATAAATAGTGAAGAAAAGGCAAAAGCTTACAGTACCTGGTATTCCCAGGCGGTCTCCCATCCAAGTACTAAGCAGGCCCGACGCTGCTTAGCTTCCGAGATCAGACGAGATCGGGCGCTCTCAGCGCGGTATGGCCGTAAGCGAGGGCTGCTCCAAAAAGTGGGCTATTTAAAGATCAGCCTCCGTAAAAGCCAGCATATTATATAAATAGTGAAGAAAAGGCAAAAGCTTACAGCACCTGGTATTCCCAGGCGGTCTCCCATCCAAGTACTAAGCAGGCCCGACGCTGCTTAGCTTCCGAGATCAGACGAGATCGGGCGCTCTCAGCGCGGTATGGCCGTAAGCGAGGGCTGCTCCAAAAAGTGGGCTATTTAAAGATCAGCCTCCGTAAAAGCCAGCATATTATATAAATAGTGAAGAAAAGGCAAAAGCTTACAGCACCTGGTATTCCCAGGCGGTCTCCCATCCAAGTACTAAGCAGGCCCGACATCAGACGAGATCGGGCGCTCTTTTTTTTTTAAATTTATTTATTTATTTAAAACATGTTAATACATTTTAAAAACAGTCTGAATCACATTCTGGCAACAATACATTAAATCGAAACCATGTCATTTCAATAAATGGGTTATCATTTACAAAAATTTTGACAAAAACATCTTTCTCTTCATTCATATTACAGTAATCAAACAAAACATTTAAAATAAAACACATCTTCACCTTAAAAAGTTTGCACACAGGTATTTTTGTTTTCTTTTGTTTGACAAAATTTCTTCTGCTCCAAATTACAAATCTAGCAATGGTTAATATCAAATTTAAAAAACACACATTCTTAAAATTACCTTTAGAACCAAATAAAAACATTGTTTCCCATTCTTCATCAATACATCTTTGTTCTACTCCCAATTTACTTGTCATTTCTTTTAATTTTTTTATAAAACATTTTAACCCTGTGCATTTAAAAAAAATATGTATCAATCCTTCATCTTCCCTATTACATACCTTGCATATTGCATCACTTGCCATTCCAAATTTACACAGTCTCATTTCACTTAATAAACAATTATGTCTTAAAATATAATCAAAGTTTTCTAAAATTGGACTTTTCCACCAAGCTCTTAGATTTTTCCATATTTTCTTAGTTTCCATACTTGGGTACAATCTTTGCCAATATCCTTCTGCTTTTGGTGTGATAAAAACATCTTCACATAAACAAGAATAAAACATCTTTAAAATACCATCTTTAAAAGCATGCTGTTTGTCATTACTTTTAAAATCAATCATCATTCCATCATTACCTTTTGTTTCTTCTGTACCTTCTATAATATTTATCCATTCTTCCGGTATTACTTCTTTCATTTGTTTGTATTGTTTTTCTAAGACTGTTTTAGTTTCATTGTCATAATTTTCTACAATTGCGTCTCTTATTACTTGCACCGGTACAAAACCAGGTATCACTTCATACAAAATATCTTTTATTTGCTTTATCCCCGCATAAAACCATTTTTTATAAAAAATGGTATCATTTCCCTTTTTAATTTGATTATTTAAAAACAATGGTTGTCTTAAAATCTCTTCCCTGGTAAAAGACGTACAAACAACATGCTTTCTAAAATCACCCCATGCTTTTACAACCTCTTTATAAAACTCTGGTATTCCGTTCATCATGTTTTCTTTTAGCTTCATCCATAAAACATCATCTCCCATTTTTCCACATTTATTTAAAAAATAGTTCATTACACCCTTCCACGCATATTTCCCATGTTTCCAGTATTTATTAACAGTTTTTATTCTTATACTTTTCATTCTTATTAATGGATCTATTAGTCCCAACCCTCCTTCCTCCACCTTTCCAATTAGAGTGTCATAAGCAATTTTCGATGGTTTCCCCTCCCATAAAAAGTTTAAAACAATAGATTTGATTTTTTTTATACACCCATATAGGCAAACTCACAGAACCCAATACATACCACATTTTTGATAAAAACAAAGAATTAATAACTAAAACCTTCCCTTTTAAAAATAATCCTCTTAATTTCCAGAAATTTAATCTCTTCTCCATTCCTTTTAAAACCTCCTCCCATACCACTTCTCTTATTTCATTTTCATTTTCTCCAACCCTTATACCTAAAATTTTCATACTCTTCTTTTCTTCCTTAAATTGCATTTTATTCAGCAGATCATTCGGTAATCCAATTTTCATGTATGTAGTTTTTTCTTTATTAACTTTTGCCCCTGTTCCTTTACAATATCTTTCTAAAACTTCCATTGCTTTATCCATACTTTTAATATCTTTTACAAACAATGTCGTGTCATCTGCATATTGAAATATTTTTTGTTCTGATTCTTCTCCTTTTATGCGTATTCCTTTTATGTTCTTTTCCTGGTCTACTGCCAGTCCTAAAGCTTCAGATACTAAAGTGTATAATAATGCTGACATAGGACACCCTTGTCTGATTGATCTCGTTATTTTAAAATCTTTAGTTAAAAAACCATTCACTTTTACACAACTACTTATATCTGTATATAAACATTTTATCCATTTTAAAAAATTCTCCCCAAAACCAAATCTCTCCATCACATGTATCAAGTATTTGTGTTCAACTCTATCAAAAGCCTTTTCTAAATCCACACTTATTATATATCCTGTTTCTTTCTCCTCCTTCATGTACCATATCATATCTCTTATATTGTTAATGACATCAGTAATATCTCTTTTTAGAACAGCATATGCTTGATTTGTAGTAATTATATTTGGTACTACTATTTTCAATCGATTGGCTAAAATTTTGGCTAATATTTTATAATCTGTATTCAACATGCTTAGTGGTCTGTAGTTTTTCAGGTCTCTCTTATCACCTTTTTTCTTGTAAATTATTTTCACCATACCTTTCTTCATACTATTCGTTAAATTCCCTTTTTTAAAATTATCTATAAATATTTCATTTAAAATTGGACATAACACATCTTTAAAAACCTTATAAAATTCAGCTGTTAATCCATCTATTCCTGGACTTTTACCATTTTTCAGTTGATCAATTGCAATTCCTATTTCTAATTCCGTAATCTCACTCTCACACATTTCTTTGTCTCCCTCATTAACTTTAACCTGTATTTTACTTAATACAAATTCCTCATCTTCTAAAACTATCTCATTTTTGGTAAATAAATGCTTATAGAATTCTCTGACTTCTTCCAAAATTCCTGTTTTATCTTCTACAATCCTCGCATCTTCTGTTTTAATACTTTTTATTATATCTGCTCTCTGTCTTGTTTTTTCTAATTCATAAAAATATTTCGTACTTCTTTCTCCTTCTACAATGTCTTTCGCCCTACTTCTTATTATTGCTCCTTTACACTTCTCTTCTTCTATTTTCTTTAATTCTTCCTGTAATTCTATTATCTTATCAATATTTTCATCATGCTCATTTACTTTCCTCATTTCTTCATCCCACTCTTTTTTGATCTTATTTTCTTTCATCTTTTTGACTTTTTGCCATTTTTTTGAATATTCCATTGAGAATTTTTTTATTATTTTTTTTAGAATGTCCCACCAAAACCCTTTTTCTATTTCATACATTTCCTCATTTACACTATTAATTATTATACTTTCTATTTCCATTCTGTATATTTCATTTTTTAGAAGTTCTGCATTTAATATCCACACCCCTGGTCCTTTATCAGCCTCATTAAAATTCATCAATATCCATAAAAAATCATGATCACTCTCACTATAATTTTTGTAAGACGCCTTAGTGACATAATATGCTTCCTTTTTCTTACATAAAAATAAGTCTATTCTACTTTGCTTTAGAACTCTATCAACAATTTGTCTTCTTGAATATTCTCTTTTCATACCATTCCTCTCTCTCCACACATCCACCATATTATATTTCTCCATTATGTTATGTAGTTCATTCCTCCCTCTATCTCTTCTAAATCCCATTGAATCATCTACATCAATTCTCTGTATTACAGTGTTAAAATCACCTAACACCATAATGTTGTCATGTTTTTCTATTAACTCATTCATATCCCTGTAAAAATTAAATTTATCTCTTTCATCATTTGGTGCATGTATATTACACACTTTCATTTCTTTTCCATTACACACAAATTTAACAATTATTATTCTTCCCTTTGTGTCTTTATAATCTATATTTACTTCTTCAAATACTCCTTTTCTTATTAAAATAGCTACCCCTCTCTTCCTTTCCATATCACAGTTACTATATATTTCTCTGTTCCATAATTTTCTAATTTCATCACTTATTTTATCTTCCCATTTCGTTTCTTGTAAACATAGCACATCACATTTTTTGGTCAGACACATTAATCTTTCAAACTTTTGACATTTGGATAATCCTCTAGCATTCAGCGATACAATTGATATAGAGCTCATTAAAGAAAAGATTGGAAAAACCAAAACCCACCATTCAATCCGTTTCATTGTCTTTCAAAAATATTTTTTACTTCACCCATTTCAGCTTTCCTCCTCTCCAGTCTTTCCTTTTGCTCTTCTCTTCTTATCTTCTGCCTTTTAAGAACCTGTTGAATGTCTAAGCCATCTTTTCTTGTTTTTACACATCTATTCAGTCTTTCTTTTCCTTTGTTTTCCATTCCACGAATTTCCCCCCCATTGTCTGCTCCTCTTACCTCAGTCAGTGTCTTTATTCCCTTATCCTCAGCTTTTTCTTTTTCTTGTCCTTTTTCGTAGTCCAGTTCATTAGTGTCCACATCGTCCTGTTCCTTAGAAAATCCTTCTTTAATCAAATTTATATCCTCTTTGTTTGCTCCTCCTCCCATCTCCATTCCTTGTTCTTCATCTTCCTTCTTTTCTTTATTCTCATCTATGTTGTTGTTCTCCTCTTCCTCGTCATCTTGTTTCTCGTCCTCTCCTTGCGTCTGCCTTTGTGAGTCATTTAACCTCTCAATTGTTGTAAATCCCATTACCTCTTGTATTTCCATTCCTGGATCTTCATTTTCCTCGTCTTCTATCTCGCATCTGCATCTTAACATTGTCTTTTGGCAGCCTTGGCACCGCGGGACTTTACAGTCTCGCGCATAATGCCCCTGCTCAAGACAATTTCTGCATGTGAATTGTGGGCAGTCCTTTTTTTCATGCTCCGGACTTACACAGATCCTGCATGTCTTCACTTGATTATCGTGAATCACTCTGAAGTACTGCACTCCTTCTTCAGTCCTGAAGCTTGTGTTGTATGGTAAAGACGTCACCTCTTGTGGAAACTTTACCCTCAAAAATCGTGTTCCGTCTGCCACCGTTGTCCCGGGATGATATCTTCTTCTTAGTGGTAGAATGGGAGTTACACCCCAATTGATTAGTTTTTGACTGATTTCCTCATCTTCAATATAGCTGGGCAGACTCAAGAAAGACACCATTCTTTCTGTTGCACACAATTTCCTTATCTCACATTCTTGTCCGTTTATCATTATTCCATTCAACAGCAAATCACAGTCCATCTCACTTTCCATAGTCATTTCAAAATCATAATTATTTTTTCTTCTCAGTCCGATCAATTTTCCCATTCCAACTTTCTCTTCAACTGCTTTAATTATCATTAGTATTGTTATATTTTCTATATCTTTAACAGTCATTGTTAATGTTGCTTCTTTCTTGTATTCCCTCTGATACCTTGTTTGTTTGCTTAATTTCTGTATCATTTGTTGTCGTTGAGATAAAACATTTCTTTTTTCTCCAACTTCTTTCTCAATTCCAATACCTTCAGTTGATTGTAGATCTCCTTTCCGTTCTTGTCCAGTTGTTTTTCTTTCTTGTTTCCTCCTTGAAACCACCGTCGCCCACGTTTCATTATTGTTTTCTCCATGTCTTTCATTTATATTCCTTTCAGTTATGTCTGCAACAAATCCTGGTTCCGCATTTCCCATCTCATGTTGTTTTACCAGTCCGTGTTCTTTGTCCATTAAATCCATATTTTGGTTGTCTCAAACCCCAAACAGAAAGACCTGTTTGGGGTTAAAAAAAACCTTCCTCAAAAAAAAAACTCCTTCTAACTAAAAAACAAACAAAATAAATGTGAAAAAACACCCAGAAAAATGGTGAGCCTATCTCAACTACTGCACACTACAAACTGCCAACTCACTTCCTGTTTGCTCTCTAGCGCCTCAGGTGGGGGTATGGCCGTAAGCGAGGGCTGCTCCAAAAAGTGGGCTATTTAAAGATCAGCCTCCGTAAAAGCCAGCATATTATATAAATAGTGAAGAAAAGGCAAAAGCTTAGAGCACCTGGTATTCCCAGGCGGTCTCCCATCCAAGTACTAAGCAGGCCCGACGCTGCTTAGCTTCCGAGATCAGACGAGATCGGGCGCTCTCAGCGCGGTATGGCCGTAAGCGAGGGCTGCTCCAAAAAGTGGGCTATTTAAAGATCAACCTCCGTAAAAGCCAGCATATTATATAAATAGTGAAGAAAAGGCAAAAGCTTACAGCACCTGGTATTCCCAGGCGGTCTCCCATCCAAGTGTAACAATCGGCCTTATCAGCCGAGTTACAAGACTAAAATGGGATCAGATTTAACTGTGAGAGATGACTAGTGGTTAAAAGAATGAGACATAAAAGAAGATTGGTTTAAATAGATTTGGTTTATTTACAAGGTTCACATAAAAGACTTTAAAACAACACGATAAAACGAGGTAAACGCTGTTAAAAGAATACAGTTCATTTGTCCATACCCTAAAAACAGTCCAAGAATCCCAGTGTGTTGATAAGTCCAATGTGAGTGTCCACCGGTGTATATACAATCCACAGAAAGTGTAATCCAAAGTTTGCAGGTGGTGAATGGAAAGGTGAGCTCTAAAATGAGCAACTCCTCAATCCAACAGTTTGGTGACTGTCCTTTGTTTGTCATGCTGCTCTCTTATACAGTTGTACTTCCTGCTTCCTGTCATGTGTCTAGTCACATGGCAGGCCAACCATCCATTTTTTAAAGATACACACTCACTTAAAATGTTAAGAGTAATAAAATGGCCTAAAAAACATGTAAAACACTTAAAACTCTATAATACATTTAAATGATTGTAATAAATAGAGCGGTAAAACACGTCTTTCTAAAAGCCAGCATATTATATAAATAGTGAAGAAAAGGCAAAAGCTTACAGCACCTGGTATTCCCAGGCGGTCTCCCATCCAAGTACTAAGCAGGCCCGACGCTGCTTAGCTTCCGAGATCAGACGAGATCGGGCGCTCTTTTTTTTTTTTTTTTTTTTTTTTTTTTTATTTAAAACATGTTAATACATTTTAAAAACAGTCTGAATCACATTCTGGCAACAATACATTAAATCGAAACCATGTCATTTCAATAAATGGGTTATCATTTACAAAAATTTTGACAAAAACATCTTTCTCTTCATTCATATTACAGTAATCAAACAAAACATTTAAAATAAAACACATCTTCACCTTAAAAAGTTTGCACACAGGTATTTTTGTTTTCTTTTGTTTGACAAAATTCCTTCTGCTCCAAATTACAAATCTAGCAATGGTTAATATCAAATTTAAAAAACACACATTCTTAAAATTACCTTTAGAACCAAATAAAAACATTGTTTCCCATTCTTCATCAATACATCTTTGTTCTACTCCCAATTTACTTGTCATTTCTTTTAATTTTTTTATAAAACATTTTAACCCTGTGCATTTAAAAAAAATATGTATCAATCCTTCATCTTCCCTATTACATACCTTGCATATTGCATCACTTGCCATTCCAAATTTACACAGTCTCATTTCACTTAATAAACAATTATGTCTTAAAATATAATCAAAGTTTTCTAAAATTGGACTTTTCCACCAAGCTCTTAGATTTTTCCATATTTTCTTAGTTTCCATACTTGGGTACAATCTTTGCCAATATCCTTCTGCTTTTGGTGTGATAAAAACATCTTCACATAAACAAGAATAAAACATCTTTAAAATACCATCTTTAAAAGCATGCTGTTTGTCATTACTTTTAAAATCAATCATCATTCCATCATTACCTTTTGTTTCTTCTGTACCTTCTATAATATTTATCCATTCTTCCGGTATTACTTCTTTCATTTGTTTGTATTGTTTTTCTAAGACTGTTTTAGTTTCATTGTCATAATTTTCTACAATTGCGTCTCTTATTACTTGCACCGGTACAAAACCAGGTATCACTTCATACAAAATATCTTTTATTTGCTTTATCCCCGCATAAAACCATTTTTTATAAAAAATGGTATCATTTCCCTTTTTAATTTGATTATTTAAAAACAATGGTTGTCTTAAAATCTCTTCCCTGGTAAAAGACGTACAAACAACATGCTTTCTAAAATCACCCCATGCTTTTACAACCTCTTTATAAAACTCTGGTATTCCGTTCATCATGTTTTCTTTTAGCTTCATCCATAAAACATCATCTCCCATTTTTCCACATTTATTTAAAAAAATAGTTCATTACACCCTTCCACGCATATTTCCCATGTTTCCAGTATTTATTAACAGTTTTTATTCTTATACTTTTCATTCTTATTAATGGATCTATTAGTCCCAACCCTCCTTCCTCCACCTTTCCAATTAGAGTGTCATAAGCAATTTTCGATGGTTTCCCCTCCCATAAAAAGTTTAAAACAATAGATTTGATTTTTTTATACACCCATATAGGCAAACTCACAGAACCCAATACATACCACATTTTTGATAAAAACAAAGAATTAATAACTAAAACCTTCCCTTTTAAAAATAATCCTCTTAATTTCCAGAAATTTAATCTCTTCTCCATTCCTTTTAAAACCTCCTCCCATACCACTTCTCTTATTTCATTTTCATTTTCTCCAACCCTTATACCTAAAATTTTCATACTCTTCTTTTCTTCCTTAAATTGCATTTTATTCAGCAGATCATTCGGTAATCCAATTTTCATGTATGTAGTTTTTTCTTTATTAACTCTTGCCCCTGTTCCTTTACAATATCTTTCTAAAACTTCCATTGCTTTATCCATACTTTTAATATCTTTTACAAACAATGTCGTGTCATCTGCATATTGAAATATTTTTTGTTCTGATTCTTCTCCTTTTATGCGTATTCCTTTTATGTTCTTTTCCTGGTCTACTGCCAGTCCTAAAGCTTCAGATACTAAAGTGTATAATAATGCTGACATAGGACACCCTTGTCTGATTGATCTCGTTATTTTAAAATCTTTAGTTAAAAAACCATTCACTTTTACACAACTACTTATATCTGTATATAAACATTTTATCCATTTTAAAAAATTCTCCCCAAAACCAAATCTCTCCATCACATGTATCAAGTATTTGTGTTCAACTCTATCAAAAGCCTTTTCTAAATCCACACTTATTATATATCCTGTTTCTTTCTCCTCCTTCATGTACCATATCATATCTCTTATATTGTTAATGACATCAGTAATATCTCTTTTTAGAACAGCATATGCTTGATTTGTAGTAATTATATTTGGTACTACTATTTTCAATCGATTGGCTAAAATTTTGGCTAATATTTTATAATCTGTATTCAACATGCTTAGTGGTCTGTAGTTTTTCAGGTCTCTCTTATCACCTTTTTTCTTGTAAATTATTTTCACCATACTTTTCTTCATACTATTCGATAAATTCCCTTTTTTAAAATTATCTATAAATATTTCATTTAAAATTGGACATAACACATCTTTAAAAACCTTATAAAATTCAGCTGTTAATCCATCTATTCCTGGACTTTTACCATTTTTCAGTTGATCAATTGCAATTCCTATTTCTAATTCCGTAATCTCACTCTCACACATTTCTTTGTCTCCCTCATTAACTTTAACCTGTATTTTACTTAATACAAATTCCTCATCTTCTAAAACTATCTCATTTTTGGTAAATAAATGCTTATAGAATTCTCTGACTTCTTCCAAAATTCCTGTTTTATCTTCTACAATCCTCGCATCTTCTGTTTTAATACTTTTTATTATATCTGCTCTCTGTCTTGTTTTTTCTAATTCATAAAAATATTTCGTACTTCTTTCTCCTTCTACAATGTCTTTCGCCCTACTTCTTATTATTGCTCCTTTACACTTCTCTTCTTCTATTTTCTTTAATTCTTCCTGTAATTCTATTATCTTATCAATATTTTCATCATGCTCATTTACTTTCCTCATTTCTTCATCCCACTCTTTTTTGATCTTATTTTCTTTCATCTTTTTGACTTTTTGCCATTTGTTTGAATATTCCATTGAGAATTTTTTTATTCTTTTTTTTAGAATGTCCCACCAAAACCCTTTTTCCATTTCATACATTTCCTCATTTACACTATTAATTATTATACTTTCTATTTCCATTCTGTATATTTCATTTTTTAGAAGTTCTGCATTTAATATCCACACCCCTGGTCCTTTATCAGCCTCATTAAAATTCATCAATATCCATAAAAAATCATGATCACTCTCACTATAATTTTTGTAAGACGCCTTAGTGACATAATATGCTTCCTTTTTCTTACATAAAAATAAGTCTATTCTACTTTGCTTTAGAACTCTGTCAACAATTTGTCTTCTTGAATATTCTCTTTTCATACCATTCCTCTCTCTCCACACATCCACCATATTATATTTCTCCATTATGTTATGTAGTTCATTCCTCCCTCTATCTCTTCTAAATCCCATTGAATCATCTACATCAATTCTCTGTATTACAGTGTTAAAATCCCCTAACACCATAATGTTGTCATGTTTTTCTATTAACTTATTCATATCCCTGTAAAAATTAAATTTATCTCTTTCATCATTTGGTGCATGTATATTACACACTTTCATTTCTTTTCCATTACACACAAATTTAACAATTATTATTCTTCCCTTTGTGTCTTTATAATCTATATTTACTTCTTCAAATACTCCTTTTCTTATTAAGATAGCTACCCCTCTCTTCCTTTCCATATCACAGTTACTATATATTTCTCCGTTCCATAATTTTCTAATTTCATCACTTATTTTATCTTCCCATTTCGTTTCTTGTAAACATAGCACATCACATTTTTTGGTCAGACACATTAATCTTTCAAACTTTTGACATTTGGATAATCCTCTAGCATTCAGCGATACAATTGATATAGAGCTCATTAAAGAAAAGATTGGAAAAACCAAAAACCACCATTCAATCCGTTTCATTGTCTTTCAAAAAAGTATTTTTTACTTCACCCATTTCAGCTTTCCTCCTCTCCAGTCTTTCCTTTTGCTCTTCTCTTCTTATCTTCTGCCTTTTAAGAACCTGTTGAATGTCTAAGCCATCTTTTCTTGTTTTTACACATCTATTCAGTCTTTCTTTTCCTTTGTTTTCCATTCCACGAATTTCCCCCCCATTGTCTGCTCCTCTTACCTCAGTCAGTGTCTTTATTCCCTTATCCTCAGCTTTTTCTTTTTCTTGTCCTTTTTCGTAGTCCAGTTCATTAGTGTCCACATCGTCCTGTTCCTTAGAAAATCCTTCTTTAATCAAATTTATATCCTCTTTGTTCGCTCCTCCTCCCATCTCCATTCCTTGTTCTTCATCTTCCTTCTTTTCTTTATTCTCATCTATGTTGTTGTTCTCCTCTTCCTCGTCATCTTGTTTCTCGTCCTCTCCTTGCGTCTGCCTTTGTGAGTCATTTAACCTCTCAATTGTTGTAACTCCCATTACCTCTTGTATTTCCATTCCTGGATCTTCATTTTCCTCGTCTTCTATCTCGCATCTGCATCTTAACATTGTCTTTTGGCAGCCTTGGCACCGCGGGACTTTACAGTCTCGCGCATAATGCCCCTGCTCAAGACAATTTCTGCATGTGAATTGTGGGCAGTCCTTTTTTTCATGCTCCGGACTTACACAGATCCTGCATGTCTTCACTTGATTATCGTGAATCACTCTGAAGTACTGCACTCCTTCTTCAGTCCTGAAGCTTGTGTTGTATGGTAAAGACGTCACCTCTTGTGGAAACTTTACCCTCAAAAATCGTGTTCCGTCTGCCACCGTTGTCCCGGGATGATATCTTCTTCTTAGTGGTAGAATGGGAGTTACACCCCAATTGATTAGTTTTTGACTGATTTCCTCATCTTCAATATAGCTGGGCAGACTCAAGAAAGACACCATTCTTTCTGTTGCACACAATTTCCTTATCTCACATTCTTGTCCGTTTATCATTATTCCATTCAACAGCAAATCACAGTCCATCTCACTTTCCATAGTCATTTCAAAATCATAATTATTTTTTCTTCTCAGTCCGATCAATTTTCCCATTCCAACTTTCTCTTCAACTGCTTTAATTATCATTAGTATTGTTATATTTTCTATATCTTTAACAGTCATTGTTAATGTTGCTTCTTTCTTGTATTCCCTCTGATACCTTGTTTGTTTGCTTAATTTCTGTATCATTTGTTGTCGTTGAGATAAAACATTTCTTTTTTCTCCAACTTCTTTCTCAATTCCAATACCTTCAGTTGATTGTAGATCTCCTTTCCGTTCTTGTCCAGTTGTTTTTCTTTCTTGTTTCCTCCTTGAAACCACCGTCGCCCACGTTTCATTATTGTTTTCTCCATGTCTTTCATTTATATTCCTTTCAGTTATGTCTGCAACAAATCCTGGTTCCGCATTTCCCATCTCATGTTGTTTTACCAGTCCGTGTTCTTTGTCCATTAAATCCATATTTTGGTTGTCTCAAACCCCAAACAGAAAGACCTGTTTGGGGTTAAAAAAAACCTTCCTCAAAAAAAAAACTCCTTCTAACTAAAAAACAAACAAAATAAATGTGAAAAAACACCCAGAAAAATGGTGAGCCTATCTCACCTACTGCACACTACAAACTGCCAACTCACTTCCTGTTTGCTCTCTAGCGCCTCAGGTGGGGGTATGGCCGTAAGCGAGGGCTGCTCCAAAAAGTGGGCTATTTAAAGATCAGCCTCCGTAAAAGCCAGCATATTATATAAATAGTGAAGAAAAGGCAAAAGCTTACAGCACCTGGTATTCCCAGGCGGTCTCCCATCCAAGTACTAAGCAGGCCCGACGCTGCTTAGCTTCCGAGATCAGACGAGATCGGGCGCTCTCAGCGCGGTATGGCCGTAAGCGAGGGCTGCTCCAAAAAGTGGGCTATTTAAAGATCAGCCTCCGTAAAAGCCAGCATATTATATAAATAGTGAAGAAAAGGCAAAAGCTTACAGCACCTGGTATTCCCAGGCGGTCTCCCATCCAAGTACTAAGCAGGCCCGACGCTGCTTAGCTTCCGAGATCAGACGAGATCGGGCGCTCTCAGCGCGGTATGGCCGTAAGCGAGGGCTGCTCCAAAAAGTGGGCTATTTAAAGATCAGCCTCCGTAAAAGCCAGCATATTATATAAATAGTGAAGAAAAGGCAAAAGCTTACAGCACCTGGTATTCCCAGGCGGTCTCCCATCCAAGTGTAACAATCGGCCTTATCAGCCGAGTTACAAGACTAAAATGGGATCAGATTTAACTGTGAGAGATGACTAGTGGTTAAAAGAATGAGACATAAAAGAAGATTGGTTTAAATAGATTTGGTTTATTTACAAGGTTCACATAAAAGACTTTAAAACAACACGATAAAACGAGGTAAACGCTGTTAAAAGAATACAGTTCATTTGTCCATACCCTAAAAACAGTCCAAGAATCCCAGTGTGTTGATAAGTCCAATGTGAGTGTCCACCGGTGTATATACAATCTACAGAAAGTGTAATCCAAAGTTTGCAGGTGGTGAATGGAAAGGTGAGCTCTAAAATTAGCAACTCCTCAATCCAACAGTTTGGTGACTGTCCTTTGTTTGTCATGCTGCTCTCTTATACAGTTGTACTTCCTGCTTCCTGTCATGTGTCTAGTCACATGGCAGGCCAACCATCCATTTTTTAAAGACACACACTCACTTAAAATGTTAAGAGTAATAAAATGGCCTAAAAAACATGTAAAACACTTAAAACTCTATAATACATTTAAATGATTGTAATAAATAGAGCGGTAAAACACGTCTTTCTAAAAGCCAGCATATTATATAAATAGTGAAGAAAAGGCAAAAGCTTACAGCACCTGGTATTCCCAGGCGGTCTCCCATCCAAGTACTAAGCAGGCCCGACGCTGCTTAGCTTCCGAGATCAGACGAGATCGGGCGCTCTCAGCGCGGTATGGCCGTAAGCGAGGGCTGCTCCAAAAAGTGCGCTATTTAAAGATCAGCCTCCGTAAAAGCCAGCATATTATATAAATAGTGAAGAAAAGGCAAAAGCTTACAGCACCTGGTATTCCCAGGCGGTCTCCCATCCAAGTGTAACAATCGGCCTTATCAGCCGAGTTACAAGACTAAAATAGGATCAGATTTAACTGTGAGAGATGACTAGTGGTTAAAAGAATGAGACATAAAAGAAGATTGGTTTAAATAGATTTGGTTTATTTACAAGGTTCACATAAAAGACTTTAAAACAACACGATAAAACGAGGTAAACGCTGTTAAAAGCATACAGTTCATTTGTCCATACCCTAAAAACAGTCCAAGAATCCCAGTGTGTTGATAAGTCCAATGTGAGTGTCCACCGGTGTATATACAATCCACAGAAAGTGTAATCCAAAGTTTGCAGGTGGTGAATGGAAAGGTGAGCTCTAAAATTAGCAACTCCTCAATCCAACAGTTTGGTGACTGTCCTTTGTTTGTCATGCTGCTCTCTTATACAGTTGTACTTCCTGCTTCCTGTCATGTGTCTAGTCACATGGCAGGCCAACCATCCATTTTTTAAAGACACACACTCACTTAAAATGTTAAGAGTAATAAAATGGCCTAAAAAACATGTAAAACACTTAAAACTCTATAATACATTTAAATGATTGTAATAAATAGAGCGGTAAAACACGTCTTTCTAAAAGCCAGCATATTATATAAATAGTGAAGAAAAGGCAAAAGCTTACAGCACCTGGTATTCCCAGGCGGTCTCCCATCCAAGTACTAAGCAGGCCCGACGCTGCTTAGCTTCCGAGATCAGACGAGATCGGGCGCTCTCAGCGCGGTATGGCCGTAAGCGAGGGCTGCTCCAAAAAGTGGGCTATTTAAAGATCAGCCTCCGTAAAAGCCAGCATATTATATAAATAGTGAAGAAAAGGCAAAAGCTTACAGCACCTGGTATTCCCAGGCGGTCTCCCATCCAAGTACTAAGCAGGCCCGACGCTGCTTAGCTTCCGAGATCAGACGAGATCGGGCGCTCTCAGCGCGGTATGGCCGTAAGCGAGGGCTGCTCCAAAAAGTGGGCTATTTAAAGATCAGCCTCCGTAAAAGCCAGCATATTATATAAATAGTGAAGAAAAGGCAAAAGCTTACAGCACCTGGTATTCCCAGGCGGTCTCCCATCCAAGTACTAAGCAGGCCCGACGCTGCTTAGCTTCCGAGATCAGACGAGATCGGGCGCTCTCAGCGCGGTATGGCCGTAAGCGAGGGCTGCTCCAAAAAGTGGGCCATTTAAAGATCAGCCTCCGTAAAAGCCAGCATATTATATAAATAGTGAAGAAAAGGCAAAAGCTTACAGCACCTGGTATTGCCAGGCGGTCTCCCATCCAAGTGTAACAATCGGCCTTATCAGCCGAGTTACAAGACTAAAATGGGGTCAGATTTAACTGTGAGAGATGACTAGTGGTTAAAAGAATGAGACATAAAAGAAGATTGGTTTAAATAGATTTGGTTTATTTACAAGGTTCACATAAAAGACTTTAAAACAACACGATAAAACGAGGTAAACGCTGTTAAAAGAATACAGTTCATTTGTCCATACCCTAAAAACAGTCCAAGAATCCCAGTGTGTTGATAAGTCCAATGTGAGTGTCCACCGGTGTATATACAATCCACAGAAAGTGTAATCCAAAGTTTGCAGGTGGTGAATGGAAAGGTGAGCTCTAAAATTAGCAACTCCTCAATCCAACAGTTTGGTGACTGTCCTTTGTTTGTCATGCTGCTCTCTTATACAGTTGTACTTCCTGCTTCCTGTCATGTGTCTAGTCACATGGCAGGCCAACCATCCATTTTTTAAAGACACACACTCACTTAAAATGTTAAGAGTAATAAAATGGCCTAAAAAACATGTAAAACACTTAAAACTCTATAATACATTTAAATGATTGTAATAAATAGAGCGGTAAAACACGTCTTTCTAAAAGCCAGCATATTATATAAATAGTGAAGAAAAGGCAAAAGCTTACAGCACCTGGTATTCCCAGGCGGTCTCCCATCCAAGTACTAAGCAGGCCCGACGCTGCTTAGCTTCCGAGATCAGACGAGATCGGGCGCTCTCAGCGCGGTATGGCCGTAAGCGAGGGCTGCTCCAAAAAGTGGGCTATTTAAAGATCAGCCTCCGTAAAAGCCAGCATATTATATAAATAGTGAAGAAAAGGCAAAAGCTTACAGCACCTGGTATTCCCAGGCGGTCTCCCATCCAAGTACTAAGCAGGCCCGACGCTGCTTAGCTTCCGAGATCAGACGAGATCGGGCGCTCTCAGCGCGGTATGGCCGTAAGCGAGGGCTGCTCCAAAAAGTGGGCTATTTAAAGATCAGCCTCCGTAAAAGCCAGCATATTATATAAATAGTGAAGAAAAGGCATAAGCTTACAGCACCTGGTATTCCCAGGCGGTCTCCCATCCAAGTACTAAGCAGGTCCGACGCTGCTTAGCTTCCGAGATCAGACGAGATCGGGCGCTCTCAGCGCGGTATGGCCGTAAGCGAGGGCTGCTCCAAAAAGTGGGCTATTTAAAGATCAGCCTCCGTAAAAGCCAGCATATTATATAAATAGTGAAGAAAAGGCAAAAGCTTACAGCACCTGGTATTCCCAGGCGGTCTCCCATCCAAGTGTAACAATCGGCCTTATCAGCCGAGTTACAAGACTAAAATGGGATCAGATTTAACTGTGAGAGATGACTAGTGGTTAAAAGAATGAGACATAAAAGAAGATTGGTTTAAATAGATTTGGTTTATTTACAAGGTTCACATAAAAGACTTTAAAACAACACGATAAAACGAGGTAAACGCTGTTAAAAGAATACAGTTCATTTGTCCATACCCTAAAAACAGTCCAAGAATCCCAGTGTGTTGATAAGTCCAATGTGAGTGTCCACCGGTGTATATACAATCCACAGAAAGTGTAATCCAAAGTTTGCAGGTGGTGAATGGAAAGGTGAGCTCTAAAATTAGCAACTCCTCAATCCAACAGTTTGGTGACTGTCCTTTGTTTGTCATGCTGCTCTCTTATACAGTTGTACTTCCTGCTTCCTGTCATGTGTCTAGTCACATGGCAGGCCAACCATCCATTTTTTAAAGACACACACTCACTTAAAATGTTAAGAGTAATAAAATGGCCTAAAAAACATGTAAAACACTTAAAACTCTATAATACATTTAAATGATTGTAATAAATAGAGCGGTAAAACACGTCTTTCTAAAAGCCAGCATATTATATAAATAGTGAAGAAAAGGCAAAAGCTTACAGCACCTGGTATTCCCAGGCGGTCTCCCATCCAAGTACTAAGCAGGCCCGACGCTGCTTAGCTTCCGAGATCAGACGAGATCGGGCGCTCTCAGCGCGGTATGGCCGTAAGCGAGGGCTGCTCCAAAAAGTGGGCTATTTAAAGATCAGCCTCCGTAAAAGCCAGCATATTATATAAATAGTGAAGAAAAGGCAAAAGCTTACAGCACCTGGTATTCCCAGGCGGTCTCCCATCCAAGTACTAAGCAGGCCCGACGCTGCTTAGCTTCCGAGATCAGACGAGATCGGGCGCTCTCAGCGCGGTATGGCCGTAAGCGAGGGCTGCTCCAAAAAGTGGGCTATTTAAAGATCAGCCTCCGTAAAAGCCAGCATATTATATAAATAGTGAAGAAAAGGCAAAAGCTTACAGCACCTGGTATTCCCAGGCGGTCTCCCATCCAAGTGTAACAATCGGCCTTATCAGCCGAGTTACAAGACTAAAATGGGATCAGATTTAACTGTGAGAGATGACTAGTGGTTAAAAGAATGAGACATAAAAGAAGATTGGTTTAAATAGATTTGGTTTATTTACAAGGTTCACATAAAAGACTTTAAAACAACACGATAAAACGAGGTAAACGCTGTTAAAAGAATACAGTTCATTTGTCCATACCCTAAAAACAGTCCAAGAATCCCAGTGTGTTGATAAGTCCAATGTGAGTGTCCACCGGTGTATATACAATCCACAGAAAGTGTAATCCAAAGTTTGCAGGTGGTGAATGGAAAGGTGAGCTCTAAAATTAGCAACTCCTCAATCCAACAGTTTGGTGACTGTCCTTTGTTTGTCATGCTGCTCTCTTATACAGTTGTACTTCCTGCTTCCTGTCATGTGTCTAGTCACATGGCAGGCCAACCATCCATTTTTTAAAGACACACACTCACTTAAAATGTTAAGAGTAATAAAATGGCCTAAAAAACATGTAAAACACTTAAAACTCTATAATACATTTAAATGATTGTAATAAATAGAGCGGTAAAACACGTCTTTCTAAAAGCCAGCATATTATATAAATAGTGAAGAAAAGGCAAAAGCTTACAGCACCTGGTATTCCCAGGCGGTCTCCCATCCAAGTACTAAGCAGGCCCGACGCTGCTTAGCTTCCGAGATCAGACGAGATCGGGCGCTCTCAGCGCGGTATGGCCGTAAGCGAGGGCTGCTCCAAAAAGTGGGCTATTTAAAGATCAGCCTCCGTAAAAGCCAGCATATTATATAAATAGTGAAGAAAAGGCAAAAGCTTACAGCACCTGGTATTCCCAGGCGGTCTCCCATCCAAGTGTAACAATCGGCCTTATCAGCCGAGTTACAAGACTAAAATGGGATCAGATTTAACTGTGAGAGATGACTAGTGGTTAAAAGAATGAGACATAAAAGAAGATTGGTTTAAATAGATTTGGTTTATTTACAAGGTTCACATAAAAGACTTTAAAACAACACGATAAAACGAGGTAAACGCTGTTAAAAGAATACAGTTCATTTGTCCATACCCTAAAAACAGTCCAAGAATCCCAGTGTGTTGATAAGTCCAATGTGAGTGTCCACCGGTGTATATACAATCCACAGAAAGTGTAATCCAAAGTTTGCAGGTGGTGAATGGAAAGGTGAGCTCTAAAATTAGCAACTCCTCAATCCAACAGTTTGGTGACTGTCCTTTGTTTGTCATGCTGCTCTCTTATACAGTTGTACTTCCTGCTTCCTGTCATGTGTCTAGTCACATGGCAGGCCAACCATCCATTTTTTAAAGACACACACTCACTTAAAATGTTAAGAGTAATAAAATGGCCTAAAAAACATGTAAAACACTTAAAACTCTATAATACATTTAAATGATTGTAATAAATAGAGCGGTAAAACACGTCTTTCTAAAAGCCAGCATATTATATAAATAGTGAAGAAAAGGCAAAAGCTTACAGCACCTGGTATTCCCAGGCGGTCTCCCATCCAAGTACTAAGCAGGCCCGACGCTGCTTAGCTTCCGAGATCAGACGAGATCGGGCGCTCTCAGCGCGGTATGGCCGTAAGCGAGGGCTGCTCCAAAAAGTGGGCTATTTAAAGATCAGCCTCCGTAAAAGCCAGCATATTATATAAATAGTGAAGAAAAGGCAAAAGCTTACAGCACCTGGTATTCCCAGGCGGTCTCCCATCCAAGTACTAAGCAGGCCCGACGCTGCTTAGCTTCCGAGATCAGACGAGATCGGGCGCTCTCAGCGCGGTATGGCCATAAGCGAGGGCTGCTCCAAAAAGTGGGCTATTTAAAGATCAGCCTCCGTAAAAGCCAGCATATTATATAAATAGTGAAGAAAAGGCAAAAGCTTACAGCACCTGGTATTCCCAGGCGGTCTCCCATCCAAGTACTAAGCAGGCCCGACGCTGCTTAGCTTCCGAGATCAGACGAGATCGGGCGCTCTCAGCGCGGTATGGCCGTAAGCGAGGGCTGCTCCAAAAAGTGGGCTATTTAAAGATCAGCCTCCGTAAAAGCCAGCATATTATATAAATAGTGAAGAAAAGGCAAAAGCTTACAGCACCTGGTATTCCCAGGCGGTCTCCCATCCAAGTACTAAGCAGGCCCGACGCTGCTTAGCTTCCGAGATCAGACGAGATCGGGCGCTCTCAGCGCGGTATGGCCGTAAGCGAGGGCTGCTCCAAAAAGTGGGCTATTTAAAGATCAGCCTCCGTAAAAGCCAGCATATTATATAAATAGTGAAGAAAAGGCAAAAGCTTACAGCACCTGGTATTCCCAGGCGGTCTCCCATCCAAGTGTAACAATCGGCCTTATCAGCCGAGTTACAAGACTAAAATGGGATCAGATTTAACTGTGAGAGATGACTAGTGGTTAAAAGAATGAGACATAAAAGAAGATTGGTTTAAATAGATTTGGTTTATTTACAAGGTTCACATAAAAGACTTTAAAACAACACGATAAAACGAGGTAAACGCTGTTAAAAGAATACAGTTCATTTGTCCATACCCTAAAAACAGTCCAAGAATCCCAGTGTGTTGATAAGTCCAATGTGAGTGTCCACCGGTGTATATACAATCCACAGAAAGTGTAATCCAAAGTTTGCAGGTGGTGAATGGAAAGGTGAGCTCTAAAATTAGCAACTCCTCAATCCAACAGTTTGGTGACTGTCCTTTGTTTGTCATGCTGCTCTCTTATACAGTTGTACTTCCTGCTTCCTGTCATGTGTCTAGTCACATGGCAGGCCAACCATCCATTTTTTAAAGACACACACTCACTTAAAATGTTAAGAGTAATAAAATGGCCTAAAAAACATGTAAAACACTTAAAACTCTATAATACATTTAAATGATTGTAATAAATAGAGCGGTAAAACACGTCTTTCTAAAAGCCAGCATATTATATAAATAGTGAAGAAAAGGCAAAAGCTTACAGCACCTGGTATTCCCAGGCGGTCTCCCATCCAAGTACTAAGCAGGCCCGACGCTGCTTAGCTTCCGAGATCAGACGAGATCGGGCGCTCTCAGCGCGGTATGGCCGTAAGCGAGGGCTGCTCCAAAAAGTGGGCTATTTAAAGATCAGCCTCCGTAAAAGCCAGCATATTATATAAATAGTGAAGAAAAGGCAAAAGCTTACAGCACCTGGTATTCCCAGGCGGTCTCCCATCCAAGTGTAACAATCGGCCTTATCAGCCGAGTTACAAGACTAAAATGGGATCAGATTTAACTGTGAGAGATGACTAGTGGTTAAAAGAATGAGACATAAAAGAAGATTGGTTTAAATAGATTTGGTTTATTTACAAGGTTCACATAAAAGACTTTAAAACAACACGATAAAACGAGGTAAACGCTGTTAAAAGAATACAGTTCATTTGTCCATACCCTAAAAACAGTCCAAGAATCCCAGTGTGTTGATAAGTCCAATGTGAGTGTCCACCGGTGTATATACAATCCACAGAAAGTGTAATCCAAAGTTTGCAGGTGGTGAATGGAAAGGTGAGCTCTAAAATTAGCAACTCCTCAATCCAACAGTTTGGTGACTGTCCTTTGTTTGTCATGCTGCTCTCTTATACAGTTGTACTTCCTGCTTCCTGTCATGTGTCTAGTCACATGGCAGGCCAACCATCCATTTTTTAAAGACACACACTCACTTAAAATGTTAAGAGTAATAAAATGGCCTAAAAAACATGTAAAACACTTAAAACTCTATAATACATTTAAATGATTGTAATAAATAGAGCGGTAAAACACGTCTTTCTAAAAGCCAGCATATTATATAAATAGTGAAGAAAAGGCAAAAGCTTACAGCACCTGGTATTTCCAGGCGGTCTCCCATCCAAGTACTAAGCAGGCCCGACGCTGCTTAGCTTCCGAGATCAGACGAGATCGGGCGCTCTCAGCGCGGTATGGCCGTAAGCGAGGGCTGCTCCAAAAAGTGGGCTATTTAAAGATCAGCCTCCGTAAAAGCCAGCATATTATATAAATAGTGAAGAAAAGGCAAAAGCTTACAGCACCTGGTATTCCCAGGCGGTCTCCCATCCAAGTACTAAGCAGGCCCGACGCTGCTTAGCTTCCGAGATCAGACGAGATCGGGCGCTCTCAGCGCGGTATGGCCGTAAGCGAGGGCTGCTCCAAAAAGTGGGCTATTTAAAGATCAGCCTCCGTAAAAGCCAGCATATTATATAAATAGTGAAGAAAAGGCAAAAGCTTACAGCACCTGGTATTCCCAGGCGGTCTCCCATCCAAGTACTAAGCAGGCCCGACGCTGCTTAGCTTCCGAGATCAGACGAGATCGGGCGCTCTCAGCGCGGTATGGCCGTAAGCGAGGGCTGCTCCAAAAAGTGGGCTATTTAAAGATCAGCCTCCGTAAAAGCCAGCATATTATATAAATAGTGAAGAAAAGGCAAAAGCTTACAGCACCTGGTATTCCCAGGCGGTCTCCCATCCAAGTACTAAGCAGGCCCGACGCTGCTTAGCTTCCGAGATCAGACGAGATCGGGCGCTCTCAGCGCGGTATGGCCGTAAGCGAGGGCTGCTCCAAAAAGTGGGCTATTTAAAGATCAGCCTCCGTAAAAGCCAGCATATTATATAAATAGTGAAGAAAAGGCAAAAGCTTACAGCACCTGGTATTCCCAGGCGGTCTCCCATCCAAGTGTAACAATCGGCCTTATCAGCCGAGTTACAAGACTAAAATGGGATCAGATTTAACTGTGAGAGATGACTAGTGGTTAAAAGAATGAGACATAAAAGAAGATTGGTTTAAATAGATTTGGTTTATTTACAAGGTTCACATAAAAGACTTTAAAACAACACGATAAAACGAGGTAAACGCTGTTAAAAGAATACAGTTCATTTGTCCATACCCTAAAAACAGTCCAAGAATCCCAGTGTGTTGATAAGTCCAATGTGAGTGTCCACCGGTGTATATACAATCCACAGAAAGTGTAATCCAAAGTTTGCAGGTGGTGAAAGGAAAGGTGAGCTCTAAAATTAGCAACTCCTCAATCCAACAGTTTGGTGACTGTCCTTTGTTTGTCATGCTGCTCTCTTATACAGTTGTACTTCCTGCTTCCTGTCATGTGTCTAGTCACATGGCAGGCCAACCATCCATTTTTTAAAGACACACACTCACTTAAAATGTTAAGAGTAATAAAATGGCCTAAAAAACATGTAAAACACTTAAAACTCTATAATACATTTAAATGATTGTAATAAATAGAGCGGTAAAACACGTCTTTCTAAAAGCCAGCATATTATATAAATAGTGAAGAAAAGGCAAAAGCTTACAGCACCTGGTATTCCCAGGCGGTCTCCCATCCAAGTACTAAGCAGGCCCGACGCTGCTTAGCTTCCGAGATCAGACGAGATCGGGCGCTCTCAGCGCGGTATGGCCGTAAGCGAGGGCTGCTCCAAAAAGTGGGCTATTTAAAGATCAGCCTCCGTAAAAGCCAGCATATTATATAAATAGTGAAGAAAAGGCAAAAGCTTACAGCACCTGGTATTCCCAGGCGGTCTCCCATCCAAGTACTAAGCAGGCCCGACGCTGCTTAGCTTCCGAGATCAGACGAGATCGGGTGCTCTCAGCGCGGTATGGCCGTAAGCGAGGGCTGCTCCAAAAAGTGGGCTATTTAAAGATCAGCCTCCGTAAAAGCCAGCATATTATATAAATAGTGAAGAAAAGGCAAAAGCTTACAGCACCTGGTATTCCCAGGCGGTCTCCCATCCAAGTACTAAGCAGGCCCGACGCTGCTTAGCTTCCGAGATCAGACGAGATCGGGCGCTCTCAGCGCGGTATGGCCGTAAGCGAGGGCTGCTCCAAAAAGTGGGCTATTTAAAGATCAGCCTCCGTAAAAGCCAGCATATTATATAAATAGTGAAGAAAAGGCAAAAGCTTACAGCACCTGGTATTCCCAGGCGGTCTCCCATCCAAGTGTAACAATCGGCCTTATCAGCCGAGTTACAAGACTAAAATGGGATCAGATTTAACTGTGAGAGATGACTAGTGGTTAAAAGAATGAGACATAAAAGAAGATTGGTTTAAATAGATTTGGTTTATTTACAAGGTTCACATAAAAGACTTTAAAACAACACGATAAAACGAGGTAAACGCTGTTAAAAGCATACAGTTCATTTGTCCATACCCTAAAAACAGTCCAAGAATCCCAGTGTGTTGATAAGTCCAATGTGAGTGTCCACCGGTGTATATACAATCCACAGAAAGTGTAATCCAAAGTTTGCAGGTGGTGAATGGAAAGGTGAGCTCTAAAATTAGCAACTCCTCAATCCAACAGTTTGGTGACTGTCCTTTGTTTGTCATGCTGCTCTCTTATACAGTTGTACTTCCTGCTTCCTGTCATGTGTCTAGTCACATGGCAGGCCAACCATCCATTTTTTAAAGACACACACTCACTTAAAATGTTAAGAGTAATAAAATGGCCTAAAAAACATGTAAAACACTTAAAACTCTATAATACATTTAAATGATTGTAATAAATAGAGCGGTAAAACACGTCTTTCTAAAAGCCAGCATATTATATAAATAGTGAAGAAAAGGCAAAAGCTTACAGCACCTGGTATTCCCAGGCGGTCTCCCATCCAAGTACTAAGCAGGCCCGACGCTGCTTAGCTTCCGAGATCAGACGAGATCGGGCGCTCTCAGCGCGGTATGGCCGTAAGCGAGGGCTGCTCCAAAAAGTGGGCTATTTAAAGATCAGCCTCCGTAAAAGCCAGCATATTATATAAATAGTGAAGAAAAGGCAAAAGCTTACAGCACCTGGTATTCCCAGGCGGTCTCCCATCCAAGTACTAAGCAGGCCCGACGCTGCTTAGCTTCCGAGATCAGACGAGATCGGGCGCTCTCAGCGCGGTATGGCCGTAAGCGAGGGCTGCTCCAAAAAGTGGGCTATTTAAAGATCAGCCTCCGTAAAAGCCAGCATATTATATAAATAGTGAAGAAAAGGCAAAAGCTTACAGCACCTGGTATTCCCAGGCGGTCTCCCATCCAAGTACTAAGCAGGCCCGACGCTGCTTAGCTTCCGAGATCAGACGAGATCGGGCGCTCTCAGCGCGGTATGGCCGTAAGCGAGGGCTGCTCCAAAAAGTGGGCCATTTAAAGATCAGCCTCCGTAAAAGCCAGCATATTATATAAATAGTGAAGAAAAGGCAAAAGCTTACAGCACCTGGTATTGCCAGGCGGTCTCCCATCCAAGTGTAACAATCGGCCTTATCAGCCGAGTTACAAGACTAAAATGGGGTCAGATTTAACTGTGAGAGATGACTAGTGGTTAAAAGAATGAGACATAAAAGAAGATTGGTTTAAATAGATTTGGTTTATTTACAAGGTTCACATAAAAGACTTTAAAACAACACGATAAAACGAGGTAAACGCTGTTAAAAGAATACAGTTCATTTGTCCATACCCTAAAAACAGTCCAAGAATCCCAGTGTGTTGATAAGTCCAATGTGAGTGTCCACCGGTGTATATACAATCCACAGAAAGTGTAATCCAAAGTTTGCAGGTGGTGAATGGAAAGGTGAGCTCTAAAATTAGCAACTCCTCAATCCAACAGTTTGGTGACTGTCCTTTGTTTGTCATGCTGCTCTCTTATACAGTTGTACTTCCTGCTTCCTGTCATGTGTCTAGTCACATGGCAGGCCAACCATCCATTTTTTAAAGACACACACTCACTTAAAATGTTAAGAGTAATAAAATGGCCTAAAAAACATGTAAAACACTTAAAACTCTATAATACATTTAAATGATTGTAATAAATAGAGCGGTAAAACACGTCTTTCTAAAAGCCAGCATATTATATAAATAGTGAAGAAAAGGCAAAAGCTTACAGCACCTGGTATTCCCAGGCGGTCTCCCATCCAAGTACTAAGCAGGCCCGACGCTGCTTAGCTTCCGAGATCAGACGAGATCGGGCGCTCTCAGCGCGGTATGGCCGTAAGCGAGGGCTGCTCCAAAAAGTGGGCTATTTAAAGATCAGCCTCCGTAAAAGCCAGCATATTATATAAATAGTGAAGAAAAGGCAAAAGCTTACAGCACCTGGTATTCCCAGGCGGTCTCCCATCCAAGTACTAAGCAGGCCCGACGCTGCTTAGCTTCCGAGATCAGACGAGATCGGGCGCTCTCAGCGCGGTATGGCCGTAAGCGAGGGCTGCTCCAAAAAGTGGGCTATTTAAAGATCAGCCTCCGTAAAAGCCAGCATATTATATAAATAGTGAAGAAAAGGCATAAGCTTACAGCACCTGGTATTCCCAGGCGGTCTCCCATCCAAGTACTAAGCAGGTCCGACGCTGCTTAGCTTCCGAGATCAGACGAGATCGGGCGCTCTCAGCGCGGTATGGCCGTAAGCGAGGGCTGCTCCAAAAAGTGGGCTATTTAAAGATCAGCCTCCGTAAAAGCCAGCATATTATATAAATAGTGAAGAAAAGGCAAAAGCTTACAGCACCTGGTATTCCCAGGCGGTCTCCCATCCAAGTGTAACAATCGGCCTTATCAGCCGAGTTACAAGACTAAAATGGGATCAGATTTAACTGTGAGAGATGACTAGTGGTTAAAAGAATGAGACATAAAAGAAGATTGGTTTAAATAGATTTGGTTTATTTACAAGGTTCACATAAAAGACTTTAAAACAACACGATAAAACGAGGTAAACGCTGTTAAAAGAATACAGTTCATTTGTCCATACCCTAAAAACAGTCCAAGAATCCCAGTGTGTTGATAAGTCCAATGTGAGTGTCCACCGGTGTATATACAATCCACAGAAAGTGTA
This sequence comes from Garra rufa, assembly GCF_049309525.1. Taxonomy (NCBI): domain Eukaryota; kingdom Metazoa; phylum Chordata; class Actinopteri; order Cypriniformes; family Cyprinidae; genus Garra; species Garra rufa. Next base: position 8,394,144 of record NW_027394277.1, read on the forward strand.
ATCCAAAGTTTGCAGGTGGTGAATGGAAAGGTGAGCTCTAAAATTAGCAACTCCTCAATCCAACAGTTTGGTGACTGTCCTTTGTTTGTCATGCTGCTCTCTTATACAGTTGTACTTCCTGCTTCCTGTCATGTGTCTAGTCACATGGCAGGCCAACCATCCATTTTTTAAAGACACACACTCACTTAAAATGTTAAGAGTAATAAAATGGCCTAAAAAACATGTAAAACACTTAAAACTCTATAATACATTTAAATGATTGTAATAAATAGAGCGGTAAAACACGTCTTTCTAAAAGCCAGCATATTATATAAATAGTGAAGAAAAGGCAAAAGCTTACAGCACCTGGTATTCCCAGGCGGTCTCCCATCCAAGTACTAAGCAGGCCCGACGCTGCTTAGCTTCCGAGATCAGACGAGATCGGGCGCTCTCAGCGCGGTATGGCCGTAAGCGAGGGCTGCTCCAAAAAGTGGGCTATTTAAAGATCAGCCTCCGTAAAAGCCAGCATATTATATAAATAGTGAAGAAAAGGCAAAAGCTTACAGCACCTGGTATTCCCAGGCGGTCTCCCATCCAAGTACTAAGCAGGCCCGACGCTGCTTAGCTTCCGAGATCAGACGAGATCGGGCGCTCTCAGCGCGGTATGGCCGTAAGCGAGGGCTGCTCCAAAAAGTGGGCTATTTAAAGATCAGCCTCCGTAAAAGCCAGCATATTATATAAATAGTGAAGAAAAGGCAAAAGCTTACAGCACCTGGTATTCCCAGGCGGTCTCCCATCCAAGTGTAACAATCGGCCTTATCAGCCGAGTTACAAGACTAAAATGGGATCAGATTTAACTGTGAGAGATGACTAGTGGTTAAAAGAATGAGACATAAAAGAAGATTGGTTTAAATAGATTTGGTTTATTTACAAGGTTCACATAAAAGACTTTAAAACAACACGATAAAACGAGGTAAACGCTGTTAAAAGAATACAGTTCATTTGTCCATACCCTAAAAACAGTCCAAGAATCCCAGTGTGTTGATAAGTCCAATGTGAGTGTCCACCGGTGTATATACAATCCACAGAAAGTGTAATCCAAAGTTTGCAGGTGGTGAATGGAAAGGTGAGCTCTAAAATTAGCAACTCCTCAATCCAACAGTTTGGTGACTGTCCTTTGTTTGTCATGCTGCTCTCTTATACAGTTGTACTTCCTGCTTCCTGTCATGTGTCTAGTCACATGGCAGGCCAACCATCCATTTTTTAAAGACACACACTCACTTAAAATGTTAAGAGTAATAAAATGGCCTAAAAAACATGTAAAACACTTAAAACTCTATAATACATTTAAATGATTGTAATAAATAGAGCGGTAAAACACGTCTTTCTAAAAGCCAGCATATTATATAAATAGTGAAGAAAAGGCAAAAGCTTACAGCACCTGGTATTCCCAGGCGGTCTCCCATCCAAGTACTAAGCAGGCCCGACGCTGCTTAGCTTCCGAGATCAGACGAGATCGGGCGCTCTCAGCGCGGTATGGCCGTAAGCGAGGGCTGCTCCAAAAAGTGGGCTATTTAAAGATCAGCCTCCGTAAAAGCCAGCATATTATATAAATAGTGAAGAAAAGGCAAAAGCTTACAGCACCTGGTATTCCCAGGCGGTCTCCCATCCAAGTGTAACAATCGGCCTTATCAGCCGAGTTACAAGACTAAAATGGGATCAGATTTAACTGTGAGAGATGACTAGTGGTTAAAAGAATGAGACATAAAAGAAGATTGGTTTAAATAGATTTGGTTTATTTACAAGGTTCACATAAAAGACTTTAAAACAACACGATAAAACGAGGTAAACGCTGTTAAAAGAATACAGTTCATTTGTCCATACCCTAAAAACAGTCCAAGAATCCCAGTGTGTTGATAAGTCCAATGTGAGTGTCCACCGGTGTATATACAATCCACAGAAAGTGTAATCCAAAGTTTGCAGGTGGTGAATGGAAAGGTGAGCTCTAAAATTAGCAACTCCTCAATCCAACAGTTTGGTGACTGTCCTTTGTTTGTCATGCTGCTCTCTTATACAGTTGTACTTCCTGCTTCCTGTCATGTGTCTAGTCACATGGCAGGCCAACCATCCATTTTTTAAAGACACACACTCACTTAAAATGTTAAGAGTAATAAAATGGCCTAAAAAACATGTAAAACACTTAAAACTCTATAATACATTTAAATGATTGTAATAAATAGAGCGGTAAAACACGTCTTTCTAAAAGCCAGCATATTATATAAATAGTGAAGAAAAGGCAAAAGCTTACAGCACCTGGTATTCCCAGGCGGTCTCCCATCCAAGTACTAAGCAGGCCCGACGCTGCTTAGCTTCCGAGATCAGACGAGATCGGGCGCTCTCAGCGCGGTATGGCCGTAAGCGAGGGCTGCTCCAAAAAGTGGGCTATTTAAAGATCAGCCTCCGTAAAAGCCAGCATATTATATAAATAGTGAAGAAAAGGCAAAAGCTTACAGCACCTGGTATTCCCAGGCGGTCTCCCATCCAAGTACTAAGCAGGCCCGACGCTGCTTAGCTTCCGAGATCAGACGAGATCGGGCGCTCTCAGCGCGGTATGGCCGTAAGCGAGGGCTGCTCCAAAAAGTGGGCTATTTAAAGATCAGCCTCCGTAAAAGCCAGCATATTATATAAATAGTGAAGAAAAGGCAAAAGCTTACAGCACCTGGTATTCCCAGGCGGTCTCCCATCCAAGTACTAAGCAGGCCCGACGCTGCTTAGCTTCCGAGATCAGACGAGATCGGGCGCTCTCAGCGCGGTATGGCCGTAAGCGAGGGCTGCTCCAAAAAGTGGGCTATTTAAAGATCAGCCTCCGTAAAAGCCAGCATATTATATAAATAGTGAAGAAAAGGCAAAAGCTTACAGCACCTGGTATTCCCAGGCGGTCTCCCATCCAAGTACTAAGCAGGCCCGACGCTGCTTAGCTTCCGAGATCAGACGAGATCGGGCGCTCTCAGCGCGGTATGGCCGTAAGCGAGGGCTGCTCCAAAAAGTGGGCTATTTAAAGATCAGCCTCCGTAAAAGCCAGCATATTATATAAATAGTGAAGAAAAGGCAAAAGCTTACAGCACCTGGTATTCCCAGGCGGTCTCCCATCCAAGTGTAACAATCGGCCTTATCAGCCGAGTTACAAGACTAAAATGGGATCAGATTTAACTGTGAGAGATGACTAGTGGTTAAAAGAATGAGACATAAAAGAAGATTGGTTTAAATAGATTTGGTTTATTTACAAGGTTCACATAAAAGACTTTAAAACAACACGATAAAACGAGGTAAACGCTGTTAAAAGAATACAGTTCATTTGTCCATACCCTAAAAACAGTCCAAGAATCCCAGTGTGTTGATAAGTCCAATGTGAGTGTCCACCGGTGTATATACAATCCACAGAAAGTGTAATCCAAAGTTTGCAGGTGGTGAATGGAAAGGTGAGCTCTAAAATTAGCAACTCCTCAATCCAACAGTTTGGTGACTGTCCTTTGTTTGTCATGCTGCTCTCTTATACAGTTGTACTTCCTGCTTCCTGTCATGTGTCTAGTCACATGGCAGGCCAACCATCCATTTTTTAAAGACACACACTCACTTAAAATGTTAAGAGTAATAAAATGGCCTAAAAAACATGTAAAACACTTAAAACTCTATAATACATTTAAATGATTGTAATAAATAGAGCGGTAAAACACGTCTTTCTAAAAGCCAGCATATTATATAAATAGTGAAGAAAAGGCAAAAGCTTACAGCACCTGGTATTCCCAGGCGGTCTCCCATCCAAGTACTAAGCAGGCCCGACGCTGCTTAGCTTCCGAGATCAGACGAGATCGGGCGCTCTCAGCGCGGTATGGCCGTAAGCGAGGGCTGCTCCAAAAAGTGGGCTATTTAAAGATCAGCCTCCGTAAAAGCCAGCATATTATATAAATAGTGAAGAAAAGGCAAAAGCTTACAGCACCTGGTATTCCCAGGCGGTCTCCCATCCAAGTGTAACAATCGGCCTTATCAGCCGAGTTACAAGACTAAAATGGGATCAGATTTAACTGTGAGAGATGACTAGTGGTTAAAAGAATGAGACATAAAAGAAGATTGGTTTAAATAGATTTGGTTTATTTACAAGGTTCACATAAAAGACTTTAAAACAACACGATAAAACGAGGTAAACGCTGTTAAAAGAATACAGTTCATTTGTCCATACCCTAAAAACAGTCCAAGAATCCCAGTGTGTTGATAAGTCCAATGTGAGTGTCCACCGGTGTATATACAATCCACAGAAAGTGTAATCCAAAGTTTGCAGGTGGTGAATGGAAAGGTGAGCTCTAAAATTAGCAACTCCTCAATCCAACAGTTTGGTGACTGTCCTTTGTTTGTCATGCTGCTCTCTTATACAGTTGTACTTCCTGCTTCCTGTCATGTGTCTAGTCACATGGCAGGCCAACCATCCATTTTTTAAAGACACACACTCACTTAAAATGTTAAGAGTAATAAAATGGCCTAAAAAACATGTAAAACACTTAAAACTCTATAATACATTTAAATGATTGTAATAAATAGAGCGGTAAAACACGTCTTTCTAAAAGCCAGCATATTATATAAATAGTGAAGAAAAGGCAAAAGCTTACAGCACCTGGTATTCCCAGGCGGTCTCCCATCCAAGTACTAAGCAGGCCCGACGCTGCTTAGCTTCCGAGATCAGACGAGATCGGGCGCTCTCAGCGCGGTATGGCCGTAAGCGAGGGCTGCTCCAAAAAGTGGGCTATTTAAAGATCAGCCTCCGTAAAAGCCAGCATATTATATAAATAGTGAAGAAAAGGCAAAAGCTTACAGCACCTGGTATTCCCAGGCGGTCTCCCATCCAAGTGTAACAATCGGCCTTATCAGCCGAGTTACAAGACTAAAATGGGATCAGATTTAACTGTGAGAGATGACTAGTGGTTAAAAGAATGAGACATAAAAGAAGATTGGTTTAAATAGATTTGGTTTATTTACAAGGTTCACATAAAAGACTTTAAAACAACACGATAAAACGAGGTAAACGCTGTTAAAAGAATACAGTTCATTTGTCCATACCCTAAAAACAGTCCAAGAATCCCAGTGTGTTGATAAGTCCAATGTGAGTGTCCACCGGTGTATATACAATCCACAGAAAGTGTAATCCAAAGTTTGCAGGTGGTGAATGGAAAGGTGAGCTCTAAAATTAGCAACTCCTCAATCCAACAGTTTGGTGACTGTCCTTTGTTTGTCATGCTGCTCTCTTATACAGTTGTACTTCCTGCTTCCTGTCATGTGTCTAGTCACATGGCAGGCCAACCATCCATTTTTTAAAGACACACACTCACTTAAAATGTTAAGAGTAATAAAATGGCCTAAAAAACATGTAAAACACTTAAAACTCTATAATACATTTAAATGATTGTAATAAATAGAGCGGTAAAACACGTCTTTCTAAAAGCCAGCATATTATATAAATAGTGAAGAAAAGGCAAAAGCTTACAGCACCTGGTATTCCCAGGCGGTCTCCCATCCAAGTACTAAGCAGGCCCGACGCTGCTTAGCTTCCGAGATCAGACGAGATCGGGCGCTCTCAGCGCGGTATGGCCGTAAGCGAGGGCTGCTCCAAAAAGTGGGCTATTTAAAGATCAGCCTCCGTAAAAGCCAGCATATTATATAAATAGTGAAGAAAAGGCAAAAGCTTACAGCACCTGGTATTCCCAGGCGGTCTCCCATCCAAGTGTAACAATCGGCCTTATCAGCCGAGTTACAAGACTAAAATGGGATCAGATTTAACTGTGAGAGATGACTAGTGGTTAAAAGAATGAGACATAAAAGAAGATTGGTTTAAATAGATTTGGTTTATTTACAAGGTTCACATAAAAGACTTTAAAACAACACGATAAAACGAGGTAAACGCTGTTAAAAGAATACAGTTCATTTGTCCATACCCTAAAAACAGTCCAAGAATCCCAGTGTGTTGATAAGTCCAATGTGAGTGTCCACCGGTGTATATACAATCCACAGAAAGTGTAATCCAAAGTTTGCAGGTGGTGAATGGAAAGGTGAGCTCTAAAATTAGCAACTCCTCAATCCAACAGTTTGGTGACTGTCCTTTGTTTGTCATGCTGCTCTCTTATACAGTTGTACTTCCTGCTTCCTGTCATGTGTCTAGTCACATGGCAGGCCAACCATCCATTTTTTAAAGACACACACTCACTTAAAATGTTAAGAGTAATAAAATGGCCTAAAAAACATGTAAAACACTTAAAACTCTATAATACATTTAAATGATTGTAATAAATAGAGCGGTAAAAACACGTCTTTCTAAAAGCCAGCATATTATATAAATAGTGAAGAAAAGGCAAAAGCTTACAGCACCTGGTATTCCCAGGCGGTCTCCCATCCAAGTACTAAGCAGGCCCGACGCTGCTTAGCTTCCGAGATCAGACGAGATCGGGCGCTCTCAGCGCGGTATGGCCGTAAGCGAGGGCTGCTCCAAAAAGTGGGCTATTTAAAGATCAGCCTCCGTAAAAGCCAGCATATTATATAAATAGTGAAGAAAAGGCAAAAGCTTACAGCACCTGGTATTCCCAGGCGGTCTCCCATCCAAGTGTAACAATCGGCCTTATCAGCCGAGTTACAAGACTAAAATGGGATCAGATTTAACTGTGAGAGATGACTAGTGGTTAAAAGAATGAGACATAAAAGAAGATTGGTTTAAATAGATTTGGTTTATTTACAAGGTTCACATAAAAGACTTTAAAACAACACGATAAAACGAGGTAAACGCTGTTAAAAGAATACAGTTCATTTGTCCATACCCTAAAAACAGTCCAAGAATCCCAGTGTGTTGATAAGTCCAATGTGAGTGTCCACCGGTGTATATACAATCCACAGAAAGTGTAATCCAAAGTTTGCAGGTGGTGAATGGAAAGGTGAGCTCTAAAATTAGCAACTCCTCAATCCAACAGTTTGGTGACTGTCCTTTGTTTGTCATGCTGCTCTCTTATACAGTTGTACTTCCTGCTTCCTGTCATGTGTCTAGTCACATGGCAGGCCAACCATCCATTTTTTAAAGACACACACTCACTTAAAATGTTAAGAGTAATAAAATGGCCTAAAAAACATGTAAAACACTTAAAACTCTATAATACATTTAAATGATTGTAATAAATAGAGCGGTAAAACACGTCTTTCTAAAAGCCAGCATATTATATAAATAGTGAAGAAAAGGCAAAAGCTTACAGCACCTGGTATTTCCAGGCGGTCTCCCATCCAAGTACTAAGCAGGCCCGACGCTGCTTAGCTTCCGAGATCAGACGAGATCGGGCGCTCTCAGCGCGGTATGGCCGTAAGCGAGGGCTGCTCCAAAAAGTGGGCTATTTAAAGATCAGCCTCCGTAAAAGCCAGCATATTATATAAATAGTGAAGAAAAGGCAAAAGCTTACAGCACCTGGTATTCCCAGGCGGTCTCCCATCCAAGTACTAAGCAGGCCCGACGCTGCTTAGCTTCCGAGATCAGACGAGATCGGGCGCTCTCAGCGCGGTATGGCCGTAAGCGAGGGCTGCTCCAAAAAGTGGGCTATTTAAAGATCAGCCTCCGTAAAAGCCAGCATATTATATAAATAGTGAAGAAAAGGCAAAAGCTTACAGCACCTGGTATTCCCAGGCGGTCTCCCATCCAAGTACTAAGCAGGCCCGACGCTGCTTAGCTTCCGAGATCAGACGAGATCGGGCGCTCTCAGCGCGGTATGGCC